>NC_069129.1:15713444-16083444 GCF_026914265.1 Mya arenaria | reverse complement strand
TGCTATCGGAATGTATACATGAAATCATGTCTTACAATCCGATAGCTATTATTTCCTTTGTTGTCATCTTGTCAACTAATGGATGTATCACATAAAATAATCCTGAACAAATATTCCAACCGGTGGTACATGTCTAATTCCTTTGAGGTTGTATACAATAGTATCGAATTTGCGACTGTGCGAATCCTGAACATGCAAACCGAATTTGAAAAACAAAAAAGTCTTACACTTCCCTTAATTGTAGTTTACCCAGTGTATGTGTTTATGCTATACATATTCAAACTGTTAAGATTCGATCATGAAGAGGCAATATTCAAACAAATGTTTCATTATGATCGTATATATAAAATTCATTTTCAGGATTCTTCGAACCACAATAACCAATATGGCGGCCTATTCTCGTGTGCTTTGATGATGACGTCATCGACCGAAGTATGGTAGCGACCATATTCGGACAGCGACCACGGTATGGTAGCAGTTTGGCGCAAACCTCAGACTGATTCTTTTCTGGAAATAATGTACCGATTTTATACCAAATGGTTTAAATGTAGCTGGGTATATAAGGCGTTACCATCTTTGTTTCGGGATCGATTTTTTAAATATCACTAAGAAACGCAAGGCTTGCGACATTAAGATTTCGGTGATAATATTATATATTTTAAACATTAAATAAGCACACTGTAAGAGTATAAGGCAAGTAACGTTGTTCTATTCAGATTCAAAAGCAGTAGAGCCTATACTCATAATAGTTGAGAAATACACCCTCACTCGTGCTCTTCGCGACCTTTCTACTACGATTCAATTGGCTGTCGTGATAAGACATATACATATACATTTGGATGCAGACTTGTTGTTGTAGTCACTATTTTTGGTATTGAGATACAGAATTCGAGCAATAAACGTATTCAACTGTATATTTCACTGTTTGATTTGAAAGCCCACAGGGGCACGACATATTTCTGGTGGCAGCATTGGAATCGGCATTGAACGTAAATGCCGGTCCAGTGATAAAAACTACGCCAGATAGCGGACTATATGCTTAACATAAGTCTATGAGACATTAAAATCATGAGTGCATAAAGTAGTGATGACGAGGTGATTGTAAACTTGAATAGGCAGAACACCGAGAGCGTCATGGACACGCAGGTCTCCGACGACGGCACTGACGCTTTTGACGTCGAGGTCGTCCATGCAGAGCAAATGCGCATACCACAGGTACAAACCCAACGTATGGTAGGTGTGTTAAACGATTTGTCCGACGCCCTTTGTGAGATCGTAATCAAACTAAGGGACTTAGATAAAGATAGGCGTTCGGGTAATTAACCGCCATGGTCGTGGTCGCGGTCAAGTGACCCTACAGAAGGGGTTCGCTACCGCGAAAGGTCGAGAAATTATAACAACTCGCAACGGTTCAACGGACCCGATACAAAATTCGACATCGCGCTTGTCGGTAGCGATGTTTGTCCAGACGGGGCGGATGTTGTCGTGGAGAAGGGAACGGTTGCTTTATATTAACTCCGTTGCAAGACTTGAAGGTGAAGCCAGTGATTCCGTGTTTTCTAAAGTGTCATTGGAGGCTTTATCAGACTATGACCTGTTTGTGCGCGAGATCACCTCCCGGTTCTGGGTGATTAAAACCCGCAATCATTTGTTGCAAAGTTTAGCCGACGCAGCTAGAAGTTCGGTGAATCAGTAGAAGACAACGCCACGACTTAGAGAAACTGTATGACAAAGCATACAGGCGAAGGGTCCGTAGGACAAGAGTCGAGGATCTCGTGAGGCGCTTCCTGGACGGCATTATCGACAAGGCAACTTGGCTATAAGTTGAGTTTCACAAAGAGCCGCATGGCATGGGTGAAGCAATGCATCATGTGGTCAACTGGTCACAACTTCAACATGGCAGCAAGCCTGACAGAACGTTCTGGCAGTACACAAAAAGAGCTACCGAGGAAGAGCAGGGACGACCGGAAGTGGGCAGCCGCGATATGCCAGTGTAAGCTGGGTCACCGTAAGCGTTATTTCGTATACAGAGCGGTGGTATTAATGGACACAGGGATGGAACGCTAAACAGCGAAAACAACGGTCTCCTAAAACCCGAGTGCATAATTGACAGCTAGAGGAGTCCAGTGGCATGCAGAGAAACAAGAGTCAGTGACTTCAAAAGAAGTGGGGTGTTACCAAATTCATAAAAAGGGGCACTATGCAAATGATTGCCCTGAAAGGTTGGCAATGACGGATATGCGTCGATTGCCTTTAAACTGGCGGTAACAGGCCCTCGGACCAGAGGGAGGTCCAACTTTAGCGAGATGACAAAGACTAAAACAAAGCGAAAAGAACTATTATGCTACCAAATGTGCATCGTTTGCAGTATTTCTGCGATACCTGCTGGGTCGGAAGTTTATCGTCAGATCGGATCATCAAGCTCTTCAAGGTGGAAATTCTAGCGGATTATAGCTATGATATACAATGCAGGCCGGGAACACGTCAGGTTCATTGTGATGAATCGTCACGATGTCCAACGCCGAAAGACTGCACGTGAATAGGGATTGACTTGATTGAACATTGAAATACGGATCGTGCAACAAATGCAAGCGGAGAGCCGAGATGATGGTGCTCAAGGTGTCGAGGCTTATTGACGGTCAAAATTACGGCCAAGAAGGACACCGTTAAAGGAGGGGTGGATACGGGGTACGAGGCATTGTCAACTGGATCAACTAGTTGCGCATAACAACGGACGGGGAAATGCAGCGTTTCGAACCGGGTATGCTCGTATCCTCCGGGCACTTTAAAGCTAAACCGGACAAAACAAAATGATTACGTACAGTGCATAAAAAGACACTATTTTATAATATGGGATCATCTCAAATTGTTCAACAGAGTATTTAACCACAAAACGGACATAATACGCATGTCACATGATGAACTTCCCGTGATCGTATTAAAGTGAAGGCAACAAAAGCCAGGGTCAAGCGAGGATTTTACTGGTTTAGTTTTAACGCGGATATGCTTATGGCGGTGCCAAGCCAGACGGCCGAATAGTGTGCGTCACATGTTTTGAATGACATAGAAGGGCAATGGGGTGCGCCATTGTCAATACAAAGTGACCAAGGTGGTGCATTTGAGGGTCATTTATTCAGTGAAATGTGTTTCATCCTGTAATTTAAGAGGACGCGTGCACGAAATCCTTAAGGGAATAGCCAGGTAAAAAGGATTAACCAAACAATTTTGCGACCTTTCTAGTGGGAGAACATGGCGCTTGGGATTTATATTTAGGGTGCATGGCGGTCGCATATCGAGCCAAGCCTCAGGGAACCACAACTCTTACACCAATAATAATGTAAAAAACTAACATGATGATCATGGGACGGATGGTCCGCTTGCCAACTGATCTAATTTACCAAACCATGCAGAGAGAAGACCCATAAACTAGTGGAGACAATTCGTGAAAGATTAATCAGAGTACACCATCTGGCAAAAAAAACGAATGGAGAACTCCGCCGCTTATTATTAAAAATAATATGACGTAAGATTTGAATTGAACAGTTTTAACAGGGGAGACCTAGAGTGGTGTTTATTCGAAACAATGGAGGTGGGGGTCAATCCAAAATTAGTAAGAGCGTTTGACGGGCCATACGTTATAAAGACGAAGATGCCCGATACAAACTATATAATCCAAATGTTGAAGGATGGTAGCGAACGGCTTATGCAATATAACAAGCGCAAACAATATAAATTCAACAACACACCCACATAGGCTGAAGCCGCCAAATGCAAGATGTGCTTCTACCGGACAACACCACATCTCAGCCACGAATCACGATGATGTCACCGAAGGAGGTCGACTTAATCCTCTTGGCGGCCATTAGCTGCTCTTTAGAAACGTAGTAACGCCGCTTGGACGAACCGCCAATAGCGAAGCGCTCACGAATGATCTACACCGAGACACTGCTGGCGACATTACCAATATAATCGTGTAATCGATAGATAAGTGCTTCGGCATCATAGTTTGATCACTTGAAAATATCGAGAGGAATACAAGAGAGACCGCCAACCTGTTGGCAAAGATTGTAAGCATTAACACAAACTTGTGAGCTTTGCGCTAAGTTATCGTCTGCTTAGTGTTTGTTCCTATTAAAGTGTTTAGTTTAAATTATTATTTGACGGAACTTTTAATACCAGTGTTATGACTATAGTGTGTCCTGTTGTACCGAAGGACACGAATGTCATAGTCATTGTAAGAGTTAATTGTTAAAACTTTGTTTAAAAGAAAAAAAAAACGAAAAAGAAAAAAAAACGCATGTATGAGTTATGACATACCATGACTCTGACGGTTTAAATATGATTGGCGCATAATACATGATTGGCACAGGAGAACACAAATCTTCTGTGGGGGTGATATAGGGCCCCTGCCTAAGAGGAGACTTAGTACGCAGGAGTTTGCGTCTGTGTGAATCCGGAACATGCTATCCGATTTGGCGAAACTAAAACGTCTTACACAGTAACTTCCCTTTATTGTAGTTTAGCCGGTGCATTTGTTTATGCTATGTGTTTAGATTCAGTCACGAAGAGCCAATATTCAAACGTATCTTCCATTATTTTTGTATATATACATTCCATGCCGCACTTCACGATTACCATAACATAATATAATATTAAGTGTAGTACAAGGCCTTCGGCCCAAAATCCAAATATCAGAAAAGTACAAAATAGTGGTTTCAATTTGTTTATGCTTATATAAGGAGGTCAATGTTAAGTTTACGAATTAATTCTTCCCTAATAACAAAAGCCTTTACAATATAGTTTTAAACGGATAATACACTTTTCCTATCGAAGTCTTATAATTATTTGTTAAACAAGTGAAGCGTTATAGTTCTATGTTTCAGTTGGTCATTCAAGCATGTTTGTCAGACATCATCATGCAACAGGCAGAGTAATAAATAGTGGTATTCGTCCTATATGACATAGACATTTAATGAGGACAAAACCTATAGTCTCGATCAATGTAATTGTGGCGACCTTTTTCAATTTGTAATACATGACTAGATCAACAGAAATTAGAAAAACGTCTTTTGCAACATAAATGGTAGATCAATGGAAATATATTTTTCTGGGTTTAAAAGACTTGTTTAATGTCTGAAGTGCAGCGCTTTCGGAGAAGAATAAAAAAAATCTGCAGCGCTCAGGTCTTAAGACTGCTTTTAAATAATACAATAAAGTTTGTGGTATTTGTTACTTTGCTAGTGATCCATGCATAGCCGAAACCATGTTCGAATACATTTTTTTCACTCCTGTGGCCCATGTTTTCCTGTCAACCTCGTCTAACTCCCAAATCATTAAATAACAGTTTTTCGGGTACCTGTTTTAGGCATGATTATCAATTTTGTCCAATACTTTGCACAATGTGTCATATTTATATTTACAAAAACCTGTATGACCACGTTCTATATTATCAATATGACAATATCCCCATAAATTAGATGGATAACACAGAATTGGTGCAACTATTGAATCGAACAGTGCATCCTTAATTGAAAGTATCCGAAGCGTTTCTGAAACGTATAACTATTTGAAACTGACTTTGTAGACTGCAGTCTAAGAGTTTCTGGCGTTTAAGTTCATGATAATGTAGGTGTTAACAAACGCCCCAAGATACTTGTATGGAACAACATCATTTTGGTTTCCGTAATAGTACCATTTCTCTTTATTTTGAGTTGTCCTCCACGCCTGGATACCATAAATTTGGATTTGTCAATGTTAATTTTCATTTGAAGTATGTTAAATAACTCTTCAATGTAATTTATTTGTGTCTGTAAGTTCTGTTTTGTGCCTGCAACACTTGCTACGTCATCAGCAGGCATGAAGGCATACATCATATCAATGTTGTTATAAATGTTAATTCCAGATTTACATTTCAGCTCTCTTTACACTCGTCTTGCCATTTGTACATAACGTACCTAGGAAAATGTCCACCTTCATCATTGCATGCCTGAGATACATCAAACGTTTTACTTGCAATGAATAATACAGCGGGAAATAATCGGAGAAATCTGCTATATCGACACCAAAGTCACAAAAGTGATCAAATATTTCTGTTGAAGCAAACATATATTCGACCACTCTTTTTTGTTAGTTTCATTACACTGTCATCAAAAAGACGATGCACATTATGTGTACAGCATAATTCAATAAGAGATCATCCAAATCTATTTAACACTAAAATTATTGATTTTCGTGGTAAACAAAATTCACCTCCATCATAGTCTGTTATTGTGTTATATATAGTCAACATTGTCTTGTAGAATGAAGTCTGTTACATCTTTCACATGTGCATTCAAGTCTCCGGCTAATGATTATAATGTATCGGGAAAATCTGATTTTATAAGAGTAATTTTATCAATCAGTAAGGATATCCCGTCATTTTCATTTATTTCATAAATAACTGAACCATCCGCTTATACACATGTCAATAACATTATGAGGTCTTTTTGCAAGGAAAGTAAATCCCTTTCCACATACAAAACGATACAGTCATTTAACCGTTTATATGTTCTTGGTGTTTTTTTTTACATAAACTTACCTTAAGTTTTACCAGTACTCCGCCCGTATTACGGGCACTACCTTGTCGTTAAGTTCTAATACTCTCAAAGGCTAAAATAAAAACTCAAAACATCGATAAACTTTTTATGCTTTGATTGCCAAGTCTCATACAAAGCAATAATGTCAAATTGTTTCACATAATTAATAAAATCTTAATCAGTTTCAAATTTACATAGACTTCTTATATTCCGAGAACATAGTTTCAAATAATGATCAGGTAAAATGTATTTTGGGCTATTGCCACACCCCTATGTATTTAAAGGGACAGGCTTTTTCAGCATTTCGTCGAACTTATACACCGTATTTTCCACTATAAGTTTATCATGTTTGAAGTGAACGCGTTACTACTCTGCAATACATTGTTTTAAATAAGGTTACAACCCCGAACTCGCCCGCGCAATTCAAGGTCGCAAATCTTCGCCGATCCTGATGTCGAGTTCGCAATCCCGCCCATTCCCCAAGGAGGCCCTCAGTACCCGATCACGGTCTTGAAGAAGTACGTAGCGCACAAGAATCGGGCGGCTTACGGTTCTTGATGGTATCCGGAACACGTCATTAAATAGGATTTATTCCAAATTTAAGTTTTATTGCTCAGTAATTTTTGACTTTAATTTATCTAACATAGTACCTCTCGTTTCGTCTTGACTTTCTTGTATATTGATTATTGGATTATTCCGTTTTTCCTGAGTGTCAAGTTGTTTTTGTTTGTTATCACATTTTGAAAAACTGGTTTTAACATGATTTTAACGCTCAGAGAAATTATTAATCATTTTGCTTCTTTAGTTCCCTGTCTTCCGCCATTTATTCCCTACTTGTTTGTTCCAGAATATCAAATTTGGTATTGATTCGTTTAACATCCTCACGTTTCTCTAGTAGTAGCAGGCCTACGTTCACCCCCACGAGTTTAACATGATTGCCGCTTATATCTGTCTCTGGGTTGTCAAATTCCGAGATTCTCGCTGGATCCGGAAGTCCACTAACATTATGGACAATGACAGACCAAGGGGTTTTAATGTCTGAACACACATTTTTGACTTTGATGGCTGGCTAAAAGGTCCTATTTTAGCACGCCAGTGTTGTACTGAGATTTCCAATTTGAAGAAGATAGACTTTTCTAAGTTTAGAAAACAAACTAACGATCAAAAGTCAGTTATTATATGATCGTGTATTGGTATTTACGACAACATATCGACTTAGTATTCATATTGAACATTTGCACAGAACAGCTTTCAATTACTCCGTGGCCAAATACCAACATGGCGGCCTATTCTCGTTTTAAACCAAATATGGGTAAATGAACATGGTCTGGTAACTGGATAAATTAGACGTTACCATCTTGGTTTTGTGATCGATTTTTTTTAATATCACTAGCAAAATGCAAGGTTTGCTTTATGTTTAAACTTTTGGCTTTTGAGCATGTTTCTGTGGTTTTTCATATAAATATTGCAACATTTGGATTTTGGTAATGATAATATATTCTAAACATGAAATAAGCACACTGTAAGAGTTTAAAGCAAGTAATGAACGGAATTATTGCTAAGTTGTTTTATTAAGATTATAAAGCAGTAGTGCCTTTAATGATATACATGTGGACGCCTACTTGTTATAGTCACTATTTTTGGCATTGAGATACAGCGTTCGAGCAATAAACGTATACAACTGTCTATTTTATCTAATAGGAAAGTTTGATTTGTCATTCTATCAGGTGAGAATATTACAATCTTTATTTTGTAAATATTAAAATTGTTAATGTCATGTAAAACAGTAGTTATGATACTCATTTAAACAATCTTGTAAATCATTTGCCTTTTCATAGACAATGGCCTTGTCATCAGCATACAAAAGTATAAACATGTTTATATATGACAATAACAGATTTTCATCAATTCGATGCCATTTAGGTTTTAAGTTTTAACTTTTGTGAAGGTATTTTAGGAACAGGGAAAAAACGTCTGGAAAAGATCTTCTTCTTGTTTTACCCCTATATTACTTGCAAAACAGTTCGACTACTCACCACTAACACTAACACACGATTTAATTGAATTATACATATTTATATGACCTTTAGACATGATCCGTCAATATTATATGAAACAAGTTTTGACCAAAGACAAATATGCATCTTGAAGGTCAATAAACGCACAGAATAATTTCTTCATTTTAGCTCTTAATTTTTGTATTAAACAGTGCGGCATATACATATTATCAGTTGATGGGTAGTTTGAGCAAAATCCTGCTTGAAAATCACTTTTCAAGGTCTTCATTGTCAGCAAAATTATGAAGACGTTTATTTAAAACAGCGGTGAATAACTTTCCTAAACAACTTAAAAGTGCGATCGTTCTATAATATAATTTCTGCGCCTACTGGGCTACCTTGGAATTTAAATATTGGTTGGATAATTCCCTGTGTCCATAATTCAGGTAGATAACCAGATTCTAACAATATGTTGAATGATTTTACATATATATTTTCAAACAAATTTAAAGTATATTGTATGTGTTCGTTTAGAATAAAATCTACACCACCAGCCTTACCATTTTACTATTTTTAACAACGTTTTTTTGCATTTCTTCCTAAGTTATTTGGGCGTTAAAATACCTTCAATATGCTCCATTGTCTCGAAAAGTGAGTTATGCTGGTATGTGTTTGCTTCATCGTTAACAATAGTTGCATAAACATTTTTGAAATTATCATATAGGTATCTCATTGATGCCTCAGTTATTGTTTAGATTTCTTAAGTTGTTTAACATTAACAATGCTTTAATTTTAAAAATGTTAAATTGAGAATTTTCTTAAGCTCTTTACTTTCTCTTTTAGTTTGTATGATTTTTATTTAATTTGTAATGTTTGCTCAATTGAATTTTTGTTTGCATTTTTTACTTTTTTTATTGTACCGATAATGTTGTGTGTTGTTTGCTCTGGGTTTTTTTTTTGAATTTGTATGTATGTCCCTCCTGGTGTTAAAAGACAATTTTGCACTCTCAACAAAAAAGTTTGCTAATTCATTTGTAATGGTATCAGTATCTATCTTAAAGCGTTGCATCGTTACTATTTATGACATCTTCTAATTTTGTTTCAATTGTACATTTTGGTTTTATCAATAGTTTCGATGAATTGCTCAGAGTTGGTTTTATCTCACATGACAGAGTTCAAAACCTGATTAATTGCATTCTATATGTTTTAAGTTTATATGAAGTGTGAAAGATATCGGACAGTGGCCGTCGGACATCATTGGACAGATTTAAATACTTCCAACCGGTCAATAAACGTTTACATAGCAGTTGAAGTAAAAGCAAAAGTCAATTACGCTTGTATGTATAAACATATTACATATTCAATAAAAATCAAAAAAATACATCCCTTATAGTTTTATCACAGCTAATTCTCCCTACACTAACATTTGTTTTTTCAAACATTTTCATTTCAGACATATATTTATCGTAGATATCCAACAGATCAAATTCATTTAAAATATCATAATCAACTAAATCTCTACGTTTTTTGCCCTGAAGTTAAAATCTCAAAATAAGAATACGCTCTTAAACTTCGTCGGTAACAGTCCTATGTCGTTATTTATTTGCAAAAACCGATCAACTGAGGCAAAACTTGATTTTTCAGGGGGTTTGTATACAACACCAAAAACAGTATCTTTTTGTTGGGAATTCAAGTTTGATAGCGGAAACCAAAGCGTAAAATTTGTACCGGATCCTACTATTAATTTTGTGACAAATTAACTAGAATCTGCAAAGATAACATTGTCAAATCTTACAAAAGTGGAACAAATGTACATGTATATATTCTCCGAGATTTGTGTTCTTGCTTTCAATGGAGTTTTGCCTTTCGATGAGTTGATTCACTTGAATTGTAATTAGCTTTAACTTTAACTTGTTTTGAGTCCTTTCTCTTAAACTTAAGAGGTATTTATTTCTCCAAATATTCCAAAATGCGTTAAGAAGTTTAACACCCTTTTTCCACAACTCTAACAACTTGTCCTTATTAGTGTAATGAACTTTATAATCCAGGTCATCACTTAAGATATCACTTTCTGGTATCCCAGTTTTGGGGCTTTAACCATAGAAAATGTCTTGGAGTTATTGTCACTGAGGAATTTAGGTCATCTCCTATGTACGTCAACGGCCGGGAATTAACAATAGCTTCGACCTCTTTTAACATGGTTTGTAGTTGATCTTCTGTCAATATTTTTCTACCGACTTCCTCAGAACTCTTTTTACCAGCCCAACTAATCGCTCATAGAAACCTCCCATCCATGGTGCCCTCTCAACTATGAAATTCCATTTTATTCCTTCATTTGATAAAAAAAATTGCCCGTCTTTGCTTTTAATTACATTCGACCACACTAGCTTGATTGTATCACTTGATAATATGAATTGTTTAGCATTGTCACTAATTATTTCGGATGGTGTTCCCCGTATGGCTATAAATCGCCTTTAACACATAAGGAATGAACTTGCAGACATGTCATGAACCATTTCCAAGTGCACTGCTCGTGTAACCATGCACGTATAAAGACATACCCATACTTTTTTGACGCCGCTAGAATCCTTTGAATACAAAGTTCCCAAGTAATCCAACCCTGTTTTGGAAAAGGGTGCGCTTTCCGTAATCCTTGCACGCGGTAACGGAGCCATCGGTGGTAATTGGTATGGACCGCCCTCTACACGACGGCAAACTAAACACAATTTCAATACCCTTCTCACAGTTGCCCTTCCATGGGGTATCCAAAACTTATGTCTTATCTCACTTAATGTTTGGGACACGCCTGTATGCATCATTCGTGAGTGATAATTTTCAATCACTAAATCCGTAAATCTGGACTTGCTAGGTAGTAAAATAGGATGTCTTTCTGCTTCACTAAGCTCTGCTTGATCAAGTCTTCTATGGCACCTAAGTATACCACTATCTTCAATGTAAAGACCTAGCTGTTTGGTCAAATTGTTTGGTTTCTTTGCACCTAGCGATGTGAACATATCTGAGAAATGTATTTTCTGTGTGTGTAGTATCCACATTTTTTCAGCATTTTCTATCTCTTCACTTTAAAGATTAACACAACTTGGAACGTTATCTTTTAGTCGATTCACAAATCGCTTACACCATGCCGTTATTCGAAACATTTTTTTTTCAAAGAGGAGTACTTTTCAATGTCAATTTCGAAGGTTGGTTTAATATCGCGTGAACTTTCTTTTTCTACTAGAATATTTTCTTCTTTTTGAATCTGACCACGTTTTGGTTTAACTTCACTTGTCACACAACTGTTTTCATTGTTAGGATCAGTAGTCTTATTTATAGGCCATTGTTCCTTGGGTTCCAACAGCCACTTCTACCACAAATTGGACCTTTGAATTTCATCAATGGTACATCCACGACTTAATATGTCTGCTGGGTTATCCTTGGTGTTAACGTATTGAAAACTAATATCAGAATGAGTTCTTATTTCTTTGATCCGGTTTTCAATGAACACTGGCAACTTTTTATGTGAGTGTATCCAATGTAAAACACACTGTGAATCTGACATCACTATTTTTGCTTTCAGTTTTATCTTTAATTGCTTTTCAACAAAGTGTGTACTTCTAACACCAATCAATACTGCCATCAATTCATGTTTTGGTATTGTCATTTCTTTTACTGGTGCAAGTCTACTCTTAGCAAAGATCAAAACAGACTTTTTGCTGCATTTGCTTTCTTGTAACAAATATATCGATGAAGCGTACGCCAGGTTGGAAGCGTCACAGAAACACACAAGAGTATACGTTACATCTTCAGATTGCTCCGAAAAAGCTACACAACGTTTCACTCTACAATTTGCTATGTCTTGCAAATTTTCCTTTATCTCCAGCCATTCTTTTTTGTCCTGACTTCCAAGACGATCATCCCATCCTATGTTCTTTTTTCCATAGGCTTTGAAGCAAACACTTTCCTTTTAAGGTAACAGGAGATAATAATCCTATCGGGTCGAATACCGACGCAATCTGTTTAAGCACATTTCTCTTTGTAATTGCCTCGTCGTTCTCATTAAGATTCTTCACTCGATTTAATGATATTGTATCATTTTGTATATCCCACGTATGACCTTAAACTTTTGTCACTTGTTCGTCAGCTAAATCTTTTCTTTCAATCACACTTTTAAATTCGACACTATTTGTATTCCACTCTCGAAGGTTCATTTGTGCTTCATTAAACATAACTTTTGAATCACGATACAGATCTTTTGCATCACCAACAGAATCAGTTTCTGTAACCAAATTGTCCATGTAGATAACACTTTTTGAGCTTTTCAGCCACTTATGTCTCGTACGTATCCAAATGATGCTCGATAGTAGCACTCAGTAAGAATGGACTGGATACCACACCGAATGGGACTCTACAAAATCTGTATTCCTGAATGTTGTTTTGATCCATCATTGGTTCACTCAAATCCTTAAACCACAAAAATCGTGTCACATCCCTGTCCGATGGTTGTAGTCCAACTTGGTGAAATGCCTTTTCAATATTTGCAACTATTCCGATCTTATAAAGTCTAAACCGCAACATTATTCCACACAGGTTATTGAGTAATACCGATCCCCTGCAGAGACAATCATTCAAACTCTTGTATTCTTTCCTTGTTTTTGCAGACGCATCATACACGATTCTTAGTTTTGTGGTTGTTTTCTGTGGTGTGATGACAACGTGGTGTGGAATGTAATGCTTGCGCCCATCACAGTTTTCTCTGTCTACCTTTTCAATAATTCGATTGCTTAACTGATTATTGATTGTAGCATTGTACCTTTCCATTAGCTCTGGATTTCTTTGTATTTTGTTTGCTAAAGATATTAATCTTCCTAATGCCACGGTTCTTGGTATTCGTCACGCCATGGCCAAGTTACCTGATATTCGCCATATGAACGTTTAAATGTGTTCTTGAAGTTTTTTATTGCTGTTTGATCATCCGACTGGTCTATTGGATTTGTTATGCCGATCGTTTCGACATTCCAGAAGTCCTCAAGGTCTGGTTTTGTAGGAAGAGACTTATCAACATCCGTGAACAAATTCGATTCTTTAACCATTTTTCCATGCTTGAGAATGAGCATATTGATATCTTCAACACTATCGTCAACTTCGTTTGTTTTTCCTGAGAGTAACCATCCAAGTTTAGATGACAGCAAATAAAGTCCTGGTTGAACTTCTATTCTGTCAGTTTGAATAATGTCCAAATAGAAATCATTCCCAATCAATATGTCGATAGGACCTGATTCAGTTTCACATGGTACAGTATCTGCTGATCTCAGATTGCGAGTCAGGTTTTTGAAATCATCCCTTTTAGCAGGTTTCCTTTTAATGTTTCCGGATATATTTGGAACAACGTTTGCAGTTATCATCATATCACTTCCATCAGTCAGCTTTAACTTCAAATTTGTGCTTTCTGTTTTGATTACTTTATTTTTATTACTGCCAAACGTTACCAAACGAATTTCTTGCTTTTCAGCTTTTTTGAGATTAAGTGCACTTGCCAAGCTTTCAGTGATGTAGGTTCTTTGAGACCCTGAAACAAGTAAAACACGGGCTTTCCTTTCAAACTGACTGTCAGGATATCCGACATTTGTTCGCGCTGTTTGCATTAGAACTTTTTCACCTGTGGACAAAAGAGCATTTTTCTCGTACGTATCACTCAATTCTTCAGATACAGCTACATTTTCATTCACACTTTTACTTTTAAATTTCTTTGGACATATGCTGCGATGATGCACATTCTGCTGACCACAATGTACACATACTTTGTTGCTTTTGCAGTCACGCGACGAATGCCCTTCCCGCAAGCATTTAAAGCAACTGCCTTTTAAACATAATTTTCTTTCATCAATGGTCTTGTGCTTTACACATTCATCGCTCCAATGTAATTTTGAACAATAGCGACAGTTTTTATTCCTGTTTTCAATAGAGCCAGCAGATAACGCTTCTGATGAACCTACTGGCTGGCTGTACACTTTTCTTTGACTAAATGATTGTAATTTGTAAGTTTCGTGTAGTTATTAAACCTGTTTGTTTTAGCTTAAACTGTTTCTGATTTTTGCACCTTTTCTGCCTTTTCACTAGCCACAATGTATTCACAGAGTATATCTCGAAGCTTCTTTATTGTCCACTTTTCGCGTGAACCTTTTTGGATTTCAAGATGTCGAATAACGTTGCTCGGTAGTTTCGATTTAACAACAGCAACGAACACATCTTAATCAATATTTTGTCCAAGTACTTCCAGGCTTCTTAGATGTTTATCCATGGTATCTAGGAATTTCCGCAAGCTTTCGACATAATCGCCAGCTGGCCTGATGTTGATAAGCTTGTTGTAGTGGAGGTCAATGACTTCCTGAGTGTCACCAAAACGCTCATTGAGAATGTTGACTGGCACCCTGTAATTTTCGTTCGACAGCGATAAGCCCGTTATAGCACTAAGAGCTTCACCTCCAAGTTTACTCCTTAAGTAATTGAATTTATCAATATTTGATAACGTTTCACTTTTGTGCACTGAGCTTTCAAAACTATCCCAAAATTCAATCCATTTAATTTTATCACCATTGAAAAAAACATTTCTCCAGTTTTGGTAACTTAACCGATTGCACATATTGCTTTTTCTTTGTGTCACATTGGGCTTCTAAAAATTCCCGCAGTAATTGCATTTGAGCTTCAAACATTTTCTGCATTTTAACACTAGCCTTTTCATTTTTAGTTTCGCTAATTTGTTCTTCTTTTGCTTGTTTTTCTTCCTTAATGGCACTATTTAATTTCTTTTCTAAATTCTTTTAACGCACAAGCAGGTTCTCAGTAATATTTAATAATTTTGAATCATCTTCAACAATTTTATTAATTAAATCAAGGTCACTATCTCCGATAGCGGTTGCCACTTTTTCAGATTGAGCCTCAAGTTTACCAATACTAGATTGTAATATTCCCATAGAAACATCAATTTCAGACAAAACAGTTTTGTCAATTGTTGTTATGTCAGCATTTAACAACACTGATGCATTACTAACCTCTTTTTCTAGAGCATGAAAGTACCATGTTCGTACTCCTTTCAAGTATACAACGTTTGGCGCGGCCATTTTTTTTTTCTTTTTTGGCTGATTTCTCCACACTTTTATTTTCAAACACTTTGATAACTAACAACACTTTTTCACAAGTTATTTTTACTTTTTCTCTTTAACACCACTGTTACACTTTAACAGCTCCCATCGTGCAATTTTATTCCTCTTTTAATTCTTTATTTTTTTTTAATTTCTTCTTATTGTTTTTGTTTTATTATTTCCCGTAATATTCCCGGGTTATGTTTTATGATCATGAGTATTTTACAATAATTTCAGGGGAGGTAGTATTGACCAATATTAATTAACTATTACGTATTTGACGAGATACAGAGACAATTACGGTATCAATATCAGACAATTGAAAACAATATATGCCAGAACTCGCTCAATATCAACCAAACTCGGCCAATATCAACACAACTCGGCTTATATGAGTTTCCGCCGTTTTGATTGGCTACAAAACTCGCCTAATATAGGATTTGAGAAATGGGCCATTTTCATTGGCTGCCGAAACTCGTCTTCTATGAGAAATATCCTGGAAATTATTTTTAAAGGTAGCCATTTTGTTCTCCGTTTTCTGACTGTTTTGAACATTTTGTGCTTCGTATAAACCTTTTTGGAATACTTGAACCTTGAATGATTGAACCACTTTGTACGGTTTGAAATTACAGTTGTATTTAACCCGTTGGTGGTTTTTACGACTATTATGATCTTGTACACCGACAAAATAGACGACGAAGGTAAAACATTTGACGTTTTGGCAAACGATATACGACATGCTTCCTTACAATGTACAGTGCTATATTCATAAGTATGTGCAATGTTACTCTTAGGATGCATGTCAAAATCAGCAAAGTCAAGTCTAGAAAGGCAGACACCATGAAGGGATAAATACGGCTTCAATGTGAACAGAAAGTAAGTTATAAGAATGTTTTTAACCAAAATGGTAATAGTTAATTAATAAAATACTTATGATTAGGTGATTTCATATTGGCCCAGTTATTTGTGCTCGGTCAGATTCAGCCTTTCGGGCTCAGGCAAATACAGGTAACCTCGGACAAATAACTAGGCCAATATGAAATCACCTAATAAATAACATTATAATACCGCAGGGGTGATAAGATAGATAACGCCAGGGGAACCACATCGGTGTGTCCATATGTTATGTTACAACGGTACAACAGTGCGACAAAAGTGTGTCCTTTTACGTCCAATAAATAGATCGAACGCTCAGTGTAAGCTGGTTTCAAAGAATAAACCATTGAGTTTCACTGATTCATGTGAATGTATTTTGTGAAGATTGATGGAGGTGGTCGGCGATAATAGCATAGGTTTGCACTCTTAAAACGCAGGGGGCGCATCGTACGCAGCCAACGCAGGCGTGAATGATCGCTGTTGGAAGCGTCATGCTCGCTGGAAAAGGGAGAATAGCAAGGACAGATATGTTAGCGACTCATTGGAAATGATATTGGAGGTGTCTAAATCTTAAGCTCTGTAGAACTTCGCATGGCAATGTTCTCAAGACATTTTAAAATTGAACTTTCAAGCCCGCTCTTTTTTCACCTGCTCGTCTGATATTGCACATATAAGTTGCTATTTTTAATAAAAACGAAGTTAACAAAAGACTATTTATTTTACGCATTTCGAAAGTATAGCGTGAAATATTTGCCTATGAGAGGGTTTTTACAGTTAGTTGTTGATTGGTAAGTCTTGTACGAGAATTTCATTATATATGTGTAAAGTTGCTATTTGGTCATTCTACAAGTCGACTTCACGGTGTATATATCGTTTATTTTGTTTGCATTGCACATGATATTCAGGATTCTCCCTGGGCTCTCAAAAGTTGTCGCAACTTTTCCGCCGGGGGGTTAAGGGCAGAGCCCTTGCCTCCTTGAAGCTCCTAGGTTTTAAGCATTTTAAGTGCCTTATATTGCATTTAAACATACCTTTACATGTTGATATAAGACAGACAAGAAGTTGGAATGTCTCTTATATTTTATTAGATATGAATGACACATATAATAAGTAAAACTATTTAGCACATTGTCATGCAATAACTTATATTTCATAGTATAAGAATCACACGTATTTTAGGACATTTTCATTCAATAACATATTAAAAATATATGAGTAGGTATATAAATACCAAAAAAAAAACAATACTAAATATTGCGTAAACTGGACAAACATGTCATCCGGTTATAGTCTGGATGGCTTCCAGCATGGCAGAATTCTTTGGTGAGTTATGGAAGTACTTGCAGATGCTGCTGAATATTTCCTAGAGCTTAACTAAGTATGGGATGCAATTTGCACCCGAACAACAGCTCAGAGCAAACCTATTAGCTATACAATGTGTTGCCAACACACATGGAACCTCTTTGTTTATCCTGGTAACAGCACATTATTGTATGTGAATTATGAAATAAATCAAGAAAAATGAATAAGGCTCAACATTCATACTTTGTGCGCCGACACTTGGCAAATGAGAACAGGTTTCCAGAGTTAACCGTCACTGGTGTTTCCTGGCCGGTCGGTGACACAGTATAGGACGTCTGTAGCCAGTGCTTATTTCAGTGCTAAAATTGTTTTTGAATATCTTACATGTGTTATATTTGTCGGCTGCTCGTCATCTTTAAATAAACTGTTCGTCTGGTAGTGCATATATCTTTGTTGGTTTTAGTACAAACGAAGATATACAACTATACCCCAGCACAGCAATTGAAAACGTGTCTTCTTACGGTTGCAAGCAGATCGTGCATGAGAATTTCGAGTTGTCCCACAAGCTGATACATTGTATTTAGGAAAGGCCATGATAATATATAAATATCATATGGCAACACGTGTGACATTGATATTGGCAACATGAGAGCAAAATGTCACCCGAAGCGTTTATTAAGTACATAAAAAGTTTTAAATTGTTCAGTCATTTAATTAAACAAGTTTAACAAGGTAAACAAAATATAACTTATAAAATGATTATATTTAGAACAAAATTCACTGGTAATTATGCTTATGTCCTGTCGTCTGATGTTTTTGTGTACACATTGAATAGTGACGTCACTGCTGTACGTGTATAAGGGAGGCAATCACGTCATGATTTAGCTTAAATATTGAAGCAGTTATTTGCCCTTATATGACATTCAAAATATCACTGTGGTCACATGACCTGACAGTGAATTTTCGCTTGGTCGAGTGTCAAAAAGGTTGAAAATGTTTCTGATAGTCAAAATATCTCTTTTTCGGGTAATGGGATTTCTCCATTGTAGACAAAAGTGAGCTATAACAATAATCAAATGTTTATCTTTCGGAAAATACAAATATTTCTATTTATATATAAATTAATCTGTATTTATTTATCTATTAATGCATTTATTTGCTCAATAAAACACACACATCGTCGTTTATGTCAGAATAAGTTACTCTTTTTTTCTTCAAAGTGTCCTCTTACAAACGTTACAAACCGTTTCGCTAGGACGAAAACAAATTTTATCCTCGGTTTCGCATCGGACTAAATTGGTGCTCGTCCTAGCGAAACGGCTTCTTAGATCTGTAAGAGGACACTTTTGAAGAAAAAAACTCGTATTGTATCTATTACTTAACCATAGACTTAATTATAAATGGGTTACAACGTTTTATTCGTGACGTAACAAGATTAATATTAAACAAAGTGATTATAAACAATGCGCAAACGAAAAGAAACTGATAGATTGCAGCCAAATTTTAAAAAAAAATAGGCTGAAGGTTCAATGACCGGATGCCGTCTGGAATCCAAGGACTGCCTTTTAGAGTTCAAGACAATTAATCATAGAAATCAACGTACATTTTCTACATCAATTTCCGGGGAAGGTGTACTTCTCAGTGTTTAAATTGAGTTGCAGTTCAAAGTTACAGTTTAAAGCACAGAAAACAAATAAATAGTGTCAATCAATCTTAAAAGCATTTTTATAGAATACAACCGGTTGTTTTTGTGGAATTATGCATTTCGTTAGAAATATATCTTTACAATGGACCAACTATTCAGAACTGTAAAATATAACAACGTTATAAACATTATCATTGATAACTTTTACATATTGTTTACTCTGAAAGTTTAGTGGATACACTTGTAGTATGCAATATTTCTAACAAAATTTCAGACAACTGTTTCAGTCGTATATTTTGCAAATATATGGGCTCAAAATAAAATATTTCATATTTTAAAATAAACAATGATGCCGTTAACAAAGTTGTTGAATTTAACAAAGTTCTGAACAATAAGACATTGTTATTTAACCCTATCTCAAAAGGGGAATAAAAATACTGTTAATAACTTAACTGGTATTACATTATTAAGTTGCAAAATTATTTACAACTGCATTAAACAAAAGAATAATAAGATTTTGTGTAAAAATATCTTCATTCGAGATGCACAAATTGGTATACGACAAGATTGATCTGCTACAGATAAATTGTTTATATTATGTAGTATTAAGTGAAAAAAAAAATCGTCTATAGTGTGTATTTGTTAACCTGAGTAAATATTTCGATACCACATATAGAAATGCATTATTGGTGAAAATGCTTATATCAGGAATTCAAGGAAAGATGTATAATAAAAGACATGTATCAAAACGTCCTGATACAGCATTGAGCCATTCTACCAGTATTGTCAAAGTGGGGACAAAAGTAACTACATAATTATTTTTAGAAAAAGAGGCAGGTTATTGGAAAATGGAAAAAGGACTTACAATGCAAATTATATTGACGTTGTTGACATGTTTACCTACTTAGAAACAGTTTTAAATTATTCAAGGGATTTTCAAACGAAACATATTTGGTAAAGGTGTCAAACCTTATCCTTTATACACCACGCAATTAAGTTTACACTGCTTTAGATTTAATATAATTTTACAAATCTTCAATTGAACTGATCTTTAATATCTGATCTATAATATTAGACTTTCAAAAGCCCACACTTTACTGTCAATCAACAGAAATAGGTCAATCATAGCATTAAACAAGTTTATTTGCAGAGACACTGGTAGACCAAGTCATTTTAATTCCAGTTTAATCGAAAACTTTACCTTTCGAGCTAGCTCAACTAATCTTGTTTTTGTTTTTGAAAAATTACCATTTAAATTGAACTGTAAACCAAGATTTGCAAAGTCTTCTACTATCTCTAGTATATCATTATAAAATATCAGGAACATTATACACCTTGTACATGTTCATCAATAACTTTTGTCTTATCTTCGTTAACCACTAAATTCCACATCTTACAATAATCATAGTTTGAATTCAATGCAATTTGCAATTGAGAATGAATTTCAGCCAGCAAAACAGTGTCGGTAGAAGGGAAGAGACGGAAAATCCTTAAATATACATCTACGTCTTCATCACTTAAACATTTGAAATTTGATTTTGATATAGTTGCTAGACCATCAAATTGTGTTTAAATAAAGTATGTCAAATCAAAATGATAGAAATTAATACTGGAGATAGATTTTCACCCTGACGGGCTCCTGTTTGACAACTAAAGAAATTAGACAAAATGTTATTATTCTGAAAACACGATTTTGCTTTACTATATAAATCATATATTAGACAAATACATTTTCCATCAATAGTATGCATTAGGAGTTTTTGCCAGAGTATAACACGATCAACTGAATCGAAGGCTTTTTTATAATCTACAAAAGCACAATACAGTTTGTTTTTTTCAGCACCAATGTAGAAATCAACAACCATTCTAAGAGAAAATGTATGATCAATTGTGCTATATGTCTTCCGAAATCCACCTTGTTATTCACAAAGCAAGTTATGGAACCAGAACCGCTAGGTGAAGTAATGCCTCTGTAATTGTTGGGATCCAACTTATCTCCCTTTTATATGTATGTAGGCAAAATTATTCCTTACTACATTTTTCTGGAAATATTCCAGAATCGAAGATAATATTGAACAAATTACAAGCAAAATGTAAACAAGTATCATAATTTGCATATTTCCAGTAATCATTTAAGATACATCAACGGAAGAGGCACTCTTGTTATTCTTCAGTCCTTATATGATTTTCCTTCGTCAACAAAAAACACAATCAACGTTCCCGTCGCGAATGAAAGACTTCTCGACTCAAGGAAAGGCATTTACAACAGACCTTAGCCACTTGTGTAATGGCGTCAAGTCAACTGTGATAAAAATGGATTTGTAGATGGGGTTTGTAGATTTTTTCTTTTTACTTTTGTTCTGATAGATGGTGCGCACAGATTGCCGGAAGACAAATCTCTGACAAAGCACTGGTGTCTTTTCACTTTCCTAGGTTCGGTGAATTGACATGCACTTATGTCATTTTAACTGAATAAATTCAGTTTACTATCACTATCAATAGGAGATTGGACAGTGTCTGAGGGGAGAGAATCCTAGGGTACATGAAACTCATCGTTGGAAGCCACTAAATTACCAATGTTCATCATGTGGTTCAGCATGTTTAGAACTGTAATAGTTACGTCTCCTTCAGGTTCAAATTTAATGATTCTAACGTTTTTACGTTTCTGATACTGCTCATTGCTGTCAATCTTATACAGATTGACAATAATGTTATCTTTGCCTCGTTCAGATCCGAAGACTTGGCGCACTGATCGATAAGGGTTTCAAGGGTGTCAAAACAGTGTCACAACATGGCGACGGTTGTTTTCGAGATCTCCTCGGTGCGATCGGCTTCAGATTTCGTATGTTTTGGCGGCATTGTGACTTCAGAAGTTTAAATTTTACTAAGAAATATGTTGTTTAATGAAATGGCTTATTACTGAGTACTGATGATTTGAGTTTAACTGATTCGTTCACTTGAGAACGAACGATAAGTTTTATATTAAACCGGAAGTAAATTATTTTAAAATGTAAATTCAAGCAATGTTTTGTTACTTTACAAAAATTGCAAAGTAAATTTTGATTACGAATATTATTTAAAAAATTAATACAGAATGCCTCAGTACATATATTACCAAATGCAGGATATCTGCCCTTTCCTTGCGAATACAAACAGGTATATATTCTTGGAATATACCTCCCTATAATGAACGATATTGTCAATGATGTGATTCAAGCGATTGACATTACAATACCATTTTATACGTACGTGTAAATGCTGCGATATATATAGCATGTGAATAAGCTATAAGGCCTGTGTTTCAGTGACTCGCTCATGTTTTCGGACAATAAAATAGTTTTACCGGTAATGCATCGAAATACACTAATTTCATAAATGTTTTACTGTATGATATCAAAATTGAAGAAAAAATACAGTTATAGCTTATTTTGGTTATATTGGGGTTCGAATCCTAGCTGGTAAAGTCAAGAAACAAATACAAACCAGCCGACTAGTCCATACGTCCACAGTACACTACAAATGTAGTGGATGTGTTTACCTTTAAAAGATACATTAATTACATTACGTGATAATGCCAATCAAGCAATCACGCAACACGACAGCCGTAATCTATTTTCAATCGCGTTATAAACGCTAATGAAAATTGTTGCCTTCAAAGACGATATTTAAGCAAATTTCAACAATTGATTTAAACACTCCTTTTAAACTTTATTTTGTAATTTGAAAAGTTAAATTTACTTACCATGAGCGAGTTACTTTAAAAGAGGAAGCATCTATACCAGGGCACAATACACATCTTGTGTAATAGCCCGTATTTGAACCTTTTTTAAGCCGCCCAGCCCCCTAATCCGGTAAATTGCACAAGGTTGTATATTGATCCTGATCCTTTTTGCCCTCGTGTTTGTTAACATTGATCAGATACCAGATCAATGGATAGCTCAACCGAGAGCTTAATAGTAGAGCGCTCTCTTCGGCTGCGGAAGGTCGCGGTTTCAAACACCGGCCGTGTCAAATCAAATAACGTCAACATATGAACCAGTAGCTCCCTTAAATAACAATTTTCATTAAACGGATAGTACTGGGATAATTGATAACAGAGGTCTCTTTGCAAAGAGCTTGGATATCGCACCCTGATTTTTTGTACACATATATCTCACTCTGTTTCTAATTTTCCAATATCTGGATTTGACTGAGAAGTACAGTACCTTCTAATCATGTCACTAATTGAATTTAAGAACAATTTAATTCGGGATGGCTTCATGGCGGTGTCAAGCCAATAGCGCGGGCAGACCTTAATAAACTAAAACAAGCAAATTGGTTGAATTGACATTCCCTTCCAGGCCCTCCTAATTAAGCAAGGTAAATGGTATCGAAATTAAGTATTGCTGTAATATTCCAACCGAAACATGCAATATGGCTGCAGTTTGATGGACTCTTATGAACCTTGGATATGATGTTTGGACCAGATATGACCTCATGTGACCTACTTTTAAACTAATCGAAGATTGCATCGAGGCAAACATTCTGGTATAGCAGCGGGTATATTGCCACCGTTTGTTTCCAAGATCATGTCACTGATGTAATTTAAGAACAATTTAATTCGGGATGGCTTCATGGCGGTGTCAAGCCAATAGCACGGGCAGACCTTTGATAAACTAAGATAGCAAATTGGTTGAAATTAATTCCCCCTCCAGGCCCTCCTAATTAGGCAAAGTAAATGGTATCCAAATTAAGTTTTGTTGTAATATTCCATCCGAAACATGCAATATGATTGCAGTTTGATGGACTCTTATATAACTTGGATATGGTATTAACCAGACTAGAAATATGCCAAAAACAACCTTAGAGTGATCACAAGGGGTTTCTAAGATTCTTTTACCTTAATATGTGACCTACTTTCAAACCAATCCAAGATTGCAACGAGGCAAACAGTATGGTATCGGAGAGGGTATATTGCCACCGCTTGTTTTCAAGATCATTTCAATGATTTGACCAAATATCCCATATCCCTATACCCACTTTTAGAGTCAAGGGAAATATATTGACCAGATAATGAACAAAGTTTGACTTAAATATGGTTCCAGACATGATTTTTTAATATTTGACCTAGTGACCTGAATCCTTTGAATTCTGGTCCCAATATAATGTATATTGTGTGTTCAAAAGATGTGACAATGTGGCACACTTTTAAAAATGTGGTGATATTTTATTACTGGCATATTTCAGATAAAGTTTGAAAATAATCTAACCAATCCTTACCAAGCAATTGTTCTGATAAAATGGTTCCAGCCAAAAAATAATATTTGACCTAGTGACCTAAAAACATTTATTACGTGAGACCTTGATTTAAATATGTGCAAGAGTTCATCAATGAAACATTCTGATTAAGTTTCATTAATATTGGACCAAATATAATCTCTGTAGTGCGTTGCGTTCCAACGATCTTTTCTAAAATTTGACCTAGTACCATCCTTTCAAGTAGTCGAGATTTTTTAAGGGGTTTCAATTTTGACCAAGTTTGAACACAATCTGACAAACCCCTACCACTATATGATTAAAAAGTGTGACGGACAGTCAACACCAAAACGTTTTTCCTCCTCCCGAAACCCTTTTTACGGCGGTGGATAACAAACATAACTATTGTTTTGTCAAATCATAACTCCTGCACATGGAGGCCACCATACCCATGTTTGTCAATTAATTGCAAATTAATGACATTGGACATTCATATGTACGTGTAATTGATTTTTAAATTAGTCCATAGGCAATAGCTCTTGTGTTCTTACCACCCTGATTCAAATAATCTTGAATACACCATCACAATACGTTTATACACCTTACATATTTTTTAATAATATATGTGTAATAGTAACATCCTAGTGGCTCTGGATGAACGGACAGACAACACCAAATCTGTATCTCGCCGCGCGAACCTTCGACAGAGTATAGTTAACAGACAAAGACTCTTGGTTATATTTATTCAATCAAAACAGCACTTTATGTAGTGAGGATAAAATCACAAAGTGAGAATATGGCATAAAACCGTGTAAGATAAATAAGAAACGCTATACATTTATAAAAACCACCAGACCCTAAAATCACAAAAAAAACCACTTTAAAATTAAAAATACGCACAATCACCTATGTTTTATATTAAAACCCAACGTCCCTCAAATTTCTGAAGAAAAGTCGTTCTAGATAAAAACAAATAATCTTAGGCACAAAGTCAAAAATAAATTGTACTCAACGTGTTTGATGGTTAGTCAATAGTCTTATATGTTATACAATAATTTTTCGCAAAAAGGCTATAATTACAAATTGAATTAAGAAGTTAAAAGACCCAAAATTTATTAAATTTCTTTAAATGATATACAAAATATACACAATTTAAAATTGTAATCAGAACAGATACAACTCAAGTATTTTCTTTCTTCATATTGGGGTCAGAAGGTTAGAAGACAATCGGAACAAAGTAATAAACACCAATTAATTTGCTATTAATGGTTTTTAAAAGTTATGATACAAATTCAGAGATTGAATCTGTAAGGTTCATACTTATATGTACGTCCTACTCTGCAAATTCTTACATATGCAAAACCAAGATTTTTATGTATCACTAATCTGTCACAGAAAACTAGACATAAGTTTTCACTAAACGTTGATATTTTATTACAGAAGTTAAGTGGTTAGTGTTTAAAAGTGTTCTAGATCTAATCAACATTTAATGCATCCCCCTTACTTTAAAGCCCGACCTTACCATTGAAAAGAAACTAATAATCATAAATATGTAAGTAGACAATATCAATATTTCTTGACACAAGAAAAAAGAATGATATTCTATTAGTTTATTTCAGGGGATATGACCTCCACTCCCCTGGTCCGGATGTTTGCAGGAACAATACAATACAATGGGATGGTAAACAAAGTATAACAAATTATTTTACTATTATTCCCACTATTGTATTAAAACTGATAAAATCAAAGGTAAATTTGTACAGCACAAGCTCAAAATTTAAAATTTAATTGTGAAGACTAAACATAGTGGATCTCCAGTGTGCATTCATGACAGACATAATTAAAATATAAATCAGCAAAACTATCATTAAAATTGATATTCACACAACAAAAATCACTCAGAATTTAAGCCATACAAGACAACATTTAGGATAGAAAAACAAAAGCTAAACAAGAACAAGAAAAGCAAAAACAAGAAAATATTTTGGTGTCATTGTATTAAAGCACTAAACAAAAGATTTATTCCTTCCCAAAGAAAAAAAACAACATACACCAACACACAATAATAAATAAAAACAACTACCTCTAACAAGCATGTGAATCTGACAGCTTGTTTAATCATTACAAGTTTTCTAACATGCATCTGTTTTCTTTTTTTCAGTTTAAAATAACCTATAGATGAATTCATGAATAGATGAGTTCAACTATTGCATTACCAGAACATGACAATTTGAATTTAAACTTAGCGAGACCCTATTTTTAAAGTGTGTTTTTATCAAAACACAAAAATGTCGTGCTTTATTGAAGAGCATGAACCGTTCAAAAATGGTAAAACTGTTGTATTAATATAGCAAAATTGAATAAAAAACATTGCTTTGCAATTCCATAAACGGATATATTCACATGAAAAATACAAATCTAGAATGAAACAATGATAACGTCAATAGGGCTTTTATAGTTTAATAGTTACTTTTAAATTTGGATTGTCTATGTATCCATATAGTATAAGGTGTAATTGAAACATTAACAATAGTAAAAAATGGCAGTACTACCTAAAGAACAAGTATGGATGCAAAACCCTGCACTTCATTTGTGTTTATGCAAACCAAATATTTATCTGGTTGATTTTCTGTGAAAAAAACTATGAAGCAGAATAAGGAGAATTATGTTGCAAAGCAAGAATTTTATCTAAAACTGCTGTCCCTTATCTTTCTGTATCTGTCTCTCTGTGAAATATTTGTACATTTTTTGCTAGGTGTCAACGTCCAGTTTGGGTGACCGTCTTACCCTCGGTTTCATTGCTGCTATTACTGGA
The DNA here is from genome assembly GCF_026914265.1 of Mya arenaria. Taxonomy (NCBI): domain Eukaryota; kingdom Metazoa; phylum Mollusca; class Bivalvia; order Myida; family Myidae; genus Mya; species Mya arenaria. The sequence goes on along the minus strand of NC_069129.1, from coordinate 16,055,860 downwards.
CTGTTCCTTTTCATCTGGAGATTTCTTATCAACCCTCTGGAAAATGTACAACAGTTCAGTTAAGCTAAGACCTATTGATTTTAAAACAGTGATGCAGTCTCTCAGATTGATATCCTTGTTTTCCTTGTAATTATCATTGGCATGATGCAACGTAATAGAATCCTCTTATAGTTTGGTTGACAAACAAATACACGTGACAAATCTATTGTTCATCACGTTCATACACTTAGCTGTGTTGCTAGCCTTATTCGTTTGCAGGAAATCTTAATCCACGCATTCAAAATAAATAAAACATGTGGCTTAAGCGGAGAGCGTCATACAATCCCAGATTTACAGTTTGTCACTTTCACAGAAACAAAGACCTGTATCAAGATAGATAGGCGGAATGAACAGCTAATGTACTATTAGATAGAAGTTGTTGTAACGCGCTCGATCATATAGTGTTAAGGAACTCACCACCAAGAATTCTTCAAACCAGCTATTGAACGCCTCTCGGACCATCTCAATGAATTCTGAATCCTTATTCTTTGAGTAGATTCGTATCAGTTGTTCCGTGAAATGATCAGGGATGAAACTTGACTCCTGTGCACGTGATATATATTTACAGATGTACAATCGTTCATGAATTCTCATAAATTAATCATGTACATACTTGTAATAGATTTCAAAGATTTTGATGTAAGGTAAACCTTAAGACGGTTTATTTAAACATTTGATTTTATATAAATTGTCAATGTTTAATATATCTCCCAGTTAAAATACAGCATAATAGAAAAAAAGAAACGCCGCAATGCGACGAAACCAGGTTTTTAATGATTGACAGAAGGATCTTCAGCCTGTGTCTGTTTTTCTATTTTCGGTAACAGTGACCTTGACCCTAGGGAACCCAAATGCAAAGGTATCCATAAACTCTTCCTTTATACCAAGTTGTGTCAGGATATGTCAATCCTAACTTAAGTTATTCAGTTTCAACCATTTTTTCTATTTTTGTAACAGTGACCTTGACCTTGACCCTAGGGACCCTAAACGCAATCCCATGAAAGGTATCCATAAACTCTTCCTTTATACCTGGTTTGGTCAAGATATGTAGACCCTGTCTAAAATTATTTAGTTTCAATCGTTTTTCTATTCTTAGTAACAGTGACCTTGACCTTGAATCTAGGGCCCCCAAAACGTAATCCCATGAAAGTATCCATAAACACTTATTATAGACCAAGTTTGGTCAAGATATGTCAACCCTAACTAAAGATATTCAGTTTGAACCATTTTTTATTTTTAGCAACAGTGACCTTGACCTTGAACCTAGGGATCCCAAACGCAATCCCATGAAAGGTATCCATAAACTCTTTCTATAGACCAAGTCTGGTCAAGATATGTCAACCCTTTCTAAAGTTAATTAGTTTCATATGTGAGTTTGACGCTGCCCGGCCGACCGCCCGAACGCCCGCCCACCCGAACAACGACGTTTGCCATTCTAATAACCAGGTTTCACTATGTGAAAACCTGGTTAATAAAAGCATGACTTTAAATCTAACGGATAACCAAGAGCGCTACAGGGTGAAAGCTTACGCTTGTTTATTTGTCCAGGTTAATAAGGGGCATATCACAATGATGATCAAAAAGCTGAGTTGTGGGCTTTGATGTGCATATTCATATCGTCTCTGGCTGTGGCAATTATGAACATTGACCGTTTTGAGAATTATGGCAAAGGTACAACTTTTGCAAACAGTCTAATTTCGAGAGTATAGATATCTAATAAATATGTCAGCCCTCATCTGGATTTCACAGCTGATCAAGGGGCATACATTTACAATTATGGAAGCCAGAGTTTAGAGCATTGCTTCTAAATGGGTACTGTACCTGAAGGATCATTAAGTACATGTTTTTTGTGTAAGATTTGACATTTATTTTTAGATATTGCGAAAGTCATTTTATGTTTCATGACACCAAAGACCAGACAAAGGTTATGACAACACACTGACCTATTTTCTCCAAAGCATCAAGCTCAAAATGAGAGCATACCTGATCTTGTCTAATGGGGCCGGCTTTATTCGGCTCATTTTTGCTGTAGAACATCACACTGTCGATAGGATTCTTATCCTTTTTTCCGTAGTCCAGGGTCACAAGCTAAAATATTTGAATACAAGAATTAAGATGTGGAGATAAGAAGTTTGATTTATTCTTGACTATTGATACAGATAGCACAAATAATGATTCATTTTTTATACTTTCTGTAAAATTATGAACATGTTATAAGGCACAACGTACAATCGTAAGCACCCCTTGAACACAATCCACTCAGTATAAAACTATTGTGGGATAACAGACTGACAAAATTCCGTATTCATGATTAGAAGTGACAAACGATTGCAGGTTTATTTGGAAGAAGGGTTTTCTCCCCTTATTCATAATCATTCATGAAAACAAGGTTATTCCTTCCAAAACAGAGTATCACTTTTAAATTTTATGGGCATCGACGCCAAGAGGAATGTCTTCAACTATTTCTGATGTTTTTCCATGGCGGCTTGGCAAATATTTAAATATCTTGAAGATTGATGTCAAAATACCACTGACAAGGACGTTATTCTCAGACACCAAGGCTATGAACATATCCCTTTTTGTTAACAACAGTTAGTAATTTTCTTGTCTAATGTCTTATAGTAAATAAATATAGTTTTCCTCTTACTTAATAGCTTTATTTCAACTAAGGAAGTATTGAACATTTCAAATTATGTATCGGACCTGGATGATGATGTGCTTTTCTGCTTTGGGGAAATCTTTTAGCTTCTCTTTGTCTATTTTCTCGATTATCTTTATCTTCTCCTCTTGTTTGTCCTTCTGAATTAACAAGAGATATTTGTAAAACATGTATTCCAGCCTTATGTCAACCATATAATTGCACATTAATGGTATGGGATTATTGCTTAGGTTATGAACATCAACACTTCCAAATAATAGAATAGAATAGAATGTATAGTTATTGACCAGTACTGAATGTTTTTATAGCAGTTGATGAATTATTTTTCCCAGTAAAACATGAATGCGTCCTCCTGATAGCAGTGAAAGAGTTGAATGTAAAATAAAAGGTTAAGAATATTGGCAATGCAACCTATTAAGATATACTGATAGCTGCTTAAAGGTCAATTGGAGTTGTGACTTATATTTATATGATAATAAACTGACCTCAAAATAAAGTCATGACCAATCTCCCTATTAATGAAGAGGACTTAAGGTTTTCTAGTGCTATATCAGACAAAGCTTGGTCTACCGGCCAACCGACAACCATATGCAAAGAAGAATACCCTCTTTCGAAGCCATAAATTATTTAAAGTGAGGTCATAAAATAGCAAGAGCACCGCAAATGATGTATGTGTTGGTCTCCTTTTCGTAAGCAACCAAAGAGGCATACCTCAAAAGTATTTTTGCACGTGTTATAGGTTTCATGAAGATGTTTTTTGGTTTCGGCATATATTAACACAACTTCATGAAAAATAAAAACAGCAGACACCAAATCAATTGCAAAACTTTGATCTTTGTCTTCGAAAAATTTGACATCTATATTCTCAATAAATGTATTTCTATAAATGTATGCATTTATTGTTTTCAAAGTCTGCAACTAGCATAGGTGCTTTTACACAGTTTCAAAATTGGTAATTAAAATTTACCTTACAATGGTTAAATTCAAATATTACCAAGTGGAAAGTAAATATTCTTATCTTGTCACCATTTATTTAATATTGTGATACTACACTCTGTTTACTTGAAACTATGTTAAAGCTTGTCTGTGTTTTTTAAGAGTTTGAGTTGTTGGGGAGGTGTGATCCATTTTAACTGGCAAAAAACAATAGACGAGCATTGCCCATTTCTCATTGGCTATTTTTGTTCAATATCCAACTTACTTCCTGCAACATTTTTGTTTTAGACTTGTTTTGTCCAACCAACTTGTAAAGCTCGCGTTTTAACACTTTTTTAAGAATTTTTTGTGACTTTTTCAGGTTTTCATTTGTTGAATTTAGAATGAGGTTGAACACATCGTCCGTCATCTGACTGAAGGTTTTCATATCATCTATGGACTCAGACATTTTCAACGAATTCCTGAAAAGTTCAAGTAAATCGTTCTTTAAATAATTAAAGTTATCATACTATAATTGATATAATCTATGAATAGCATTGTAAATTCAAATTTTTTCTCAGTTCAGGGAGGAAACATTCATAATTCATCGAACTAGTCACAATTACGATATATGACTATAATAAACATCCAAACTAAAATTGATGCGAATATCCTAAATGTTAAGATGCATCTCCAAAAATACTCGAAATAACTTTTTTGAAATTTCACTTCTTTATTAGTAAGAGTGTCACCAAAGTAACAAGACAGGATTTTAACACTTCAACGAGTGAGAGTTGAACATAAATGTCAGAAAACATTGAATATCAAATACCGTAGAACGAAACGTTTTTTCTAAACATCTCCTTACATTTTTTTGAAAAGGATTGACAACTTTTTCACCAAAATAATAAAATTCAGATTTTCAGATAAAATATTATGTTTATAGGCCATGTGAATTCAACTTCAGAACATGTTGATTAATTTGCAATAAAAGAAGAACAACATATTGTCAAACTAACTCAGATATTTTAGTTAGGTTAACGACATTTGATTCTTCATATAAAGAAATCTTTATTAATCATTATTATTCAAAATCGAAGCTGGATTTACAATTGGTAAATTCTCCTTTATAACCGACTTTGAGTAGCCTTTTAAAAATAGATCAAGATTTTAGGTCAAAGGGTATTATACACTAAGTATTTTCAAACAGAATTTATTTGATCATATGTCCAAGTATGGCAAGCCATGTTCAAATGTATGACATTTACGTAGTGACCGCCCCTGTTAAATAAAAACAGTGTTGTCTTCGTTGTTTAATAATGGTGAAAATTCAATGCATGTTTCGAAAAGTTTGACACTGTTAAGCCAGTTTTGATAATAAAAATACACGAAAATAAAGAATGATCTAACAAAATGCCTTGTGTCGAGACAAGCAATGTTTTCTTTTAATCAGGGGAGGTAACTCAATAAAATTATATTTATGCTCACCCATCAAATCTAAAATCTTTGTCGGCTTTGACTAGAGCTTCAGTAACCCTGAAAAAATATGAATATTATTTTGCTTTACCTTCTTTGTGCAGAAACAAATACAAAAAAATGGTTTCAAAGGCGAGTTAAATTATTCAGTAGATAAAGCAGACACAAGAATGTTACAAGAGGATCAAATTTTCTTATGTTTTTCTCCGTTAATAAAGGAGCATAGTATGATAAAATCAGGAGAATGTGGCCTTGTGACACAACATACACGCACGCACGCACATCACACACGCACACACACGCACGCATACACTACCAAGCACACAAGCACGCACACACGCACGCGCACGCACGCGCACGCACGCGCGCACACACACACACCATGTTAGCATGCGTACTTAGGTTCAGCTATGCCAATGGCTATTTTTTACGAGTCTGAAGAAGGCACCAAAACAAAAAATATTTTCACGTTTTTCCCATTTACTGACAAGCTTCAACAAGATCGCAACAGACTGAACTATAACGCTGGTCTAGTTGCTTTTCAGGGGCTGAACTTGACATTTATTGAATTTATTGTCTACGCTATTCATGTGCATATTGTCTCATGTGTACCAGTTTTGTGCATGTTTTTCGCTGAAATATGGAGTTTTAGCAGTGAAATAACTGCAGTAAAAAATCATTTCTATCTAAGGAGTGAAAAATATCAACTTAAAGAACTAATTGTTTGCCCAAATGAAGTTATTTCTCATCTAGAGATAATCATCTTTAACACAACCCGGACCCAGTTAAAAAAACACAATACATAAAACTTCAAACATAAAATGCTGTTAATCTGTCACGAGTGAATACATTGTTAAATTGGCATCTTACATGTGTTCGATAATCTTGGTGGTTTTGTGTTGGTAGGCTCTACTATGTAGCGTACGGCGAGTGTGAAACATGTCATACAAGTTTCCCACTTCCTGTGAACAAAATAATAGAGTTTTATTTAAAAAGCTATAAGTTTATAATATATATTAATATATCAGTAATGCCCTGACTCCATAAGGCATATATGGTACATAATAATCAAGAGCTATAACAAACTAGGTCTTACAAAGCTTTCGATAAGTGAACAAATTATTTTACTTATTCCTTGTTAATGGTTACAAAAGTGCCATGGTTCTTCTGACATGAAGAAAAAACTGTTCTCAGATCAAGAATGTGCTTTAATGGCTTAATTAAATACAATATTCAACTGCTTCAATCATATATACTTTGTATGAACTGACCAATAAACTTTTATTTACGAAATAGCTATTATTAACTTGATAAAGATACAGTTTCCATAAAGTAATAATACGCTTCATTTGTCTATGAGATGGTGTACATCGGTGCAAATAAAACAACTTTCAGAAAACTTACCTATTATTTTAATCTATATAAATTTTAGCCATATCGGGCCTCAAATTCCCGAAAGAAGACTTCAGCGTAATGCACCAGTCAATTGTAACAACGCCCCCCTCCCCCAAGGTCTTAGGGTACCCCGGGGATAGCCGGGGTAGAAGGGCAAAGTTTTCATCTTCCAGGTGGCTGACTGCCAATTGACTTGCGTAATACAATTTCCTCACTTAAACTTAAATAATAAAATAGTAATTTTTCCCTTATTCCAGAGTCTAAATACTACAGAAAATAATACCCAAACACTAGTTAGTGTGCTTAGCTTAGAAGTTATGATGTTCGAGAAACTTACACCTGTAAGGCCATTAAAGTTGCACTCTTACAGATTGACCTGTTTTGACTGTGTGTTTTTTTAATTCATTTTTTTCCTGGAACGCGCCATTTAATTGCGAAAATGCAAGGAAATCAGGATTAAGTCTGCTAACATAAAATCAGATCGCAAGTCTTTATATACAGGTATATGTTCAAAAAATGATGTTGTATGCATTTATCTTAAAGCGTAAGTAACGCTTTTAGCCATAAAACATTCATTTTCGATCGAAAATTTGAACAACTGCGATCTGATATTTTGGTAGCAGTCTTAAATCACTTGGTTTTAGAAAGTGACGCATTTCAAAACAAAAAATAATAAAGTTGTAAAAACGGTTAATCTTTAAGAGAGCAGCTTAAAGGGCAGGCGTACCTTATCCCGGTAACAAATCTGGAACTCTTCTTCAGCTTCTGAATTCACCTCTTCTTTAGCTTCTTTATTTACTGGAATCACTTCTTTTCTTACTGAAATCACGCGGGAAAACTCGATGCATCGATTATGGTCAAAGTTGTTCCGAATTCCCAGCATGTGGCAATCCCGCGCGAAATAATCCCATTTGTCAACGTCAATGCCATTCCGCTTGTTGGAAACCACCTAGAAGAAATAATAAGATAACATGAAGTAAGATTAAGAACACAGCGAGTAAATGAAGCGAAATAGCTCGTGTTAATCATTAAGATATTACTGCAGGTCATCTAAGTGACTTAGAATGCAACCTTATTGACTGACACATTGTCAACGCAAAATTCGCCGCAAGGAGTGCGTATCGGATGAATAGCAGTAGGTGGACCCCTTACACACGCGAAAATTGATATTTTTAATGATTGAGCATAGTGCTTAATGATTGCCTATCTACAATTTCCTTGGCTGGAGATAGAGTTTGAATTATAAATAGTTTTTTATTGTTACAATGTTATACTTTGCAAGTTGTCTGCAAGAAAAACATAATTATAAATTTCAAACTGATTTAAAAATCACTTCAAAAGTGATTTATCTGAAAGAATTGTTTATGATTTTATTATCATATTGATACCAAAGTTAACCAGAAGTAAAACATTACATATACAAGGCACTCCATTAATATAACTTTTGATGCTCATGTAATAGTTAGATGACTTGAAGCATACCTTAATGAATAAGAATGGGTGGAGTGAGCGTAGCGAATGAGCCGATCTTATTTAATTAAAAATCGTAATTGACTTAGAATACAACCTCATTGGCTCATACATAGACAACGCAAAATCAGACGCAGGGAGTGTGTATCGGATGCGTGGCAGTTTAAACTTAAAAGACCATCGAACGGTGAAATTTTAATGATAAAGTCTAGAAATTAATGGTTGCCTATCTGCAATTTTAATATCTTAAAATGTCGGTTGTATTCTAATAAGTTAAAAACATGTTGTTTTTACTTTTTCATAAATAATATTACCTTTTTAGAATATTTAAAAATGAAAATGCTTTGCCTTCAACCTTAGTTTTGGTGTTTTATAATAGAACACATAAAACTATTTTTTGTTTTACCTCGTATAAAAAACTCTTTTCCTTTGGTCTTCCATTCAGTGTCCAGTTCTGAAATATTCCATTTATTTAGATAAGTTAATTGTTATAATACCAAAATTGTATTTTGGAATGAAAGTAAAAAAGGGAAAGTTGCTGATTTTGTGTATATCGTTGAGTTAAGGAGACTTTTGCACGACCATAATTTTCTCGCATCACATTTTTCACAGATAGGAAAATAGGATCTCCACAAAAAGTACACTGACGTTTTCCTACCTTCAGTTCATATATCCTTATTACTTCACAGACTGGTGCTAAAATGCTTTTTTATATAAATAATTTACTATTAAGTATAACTCGTTATTAAACGTTCGTCTCTTGCAATAAAATAATGGACACGTTTTAACATTCAGAACAACGGCGTCACGATCATTTAAGCATTTTAACAATACTATATAAACAATACCTTTTATATAGAAATTGCACTTAAGGAAGCAATCAATCCCGGTCGCCTTAACCTATTACGCATTATCATCATCCCACAAACAACAATTTATCCCAAGCTTCCACCACCAATGTATTTTATTTCGCTTAGGCGTGCAATGAAGGACCTGCCCCCCCCCACACACACACACACACCTCCAGTTGGCTGTCAAGTAAAGTCACCATGTCTAAGATAATTATTTTGTCAACATAACAGAGAAAGTAATGTGCCAATTAACCATTTTGTATTGAAAAAACTAACATTTTCTTTGGAGACTACCCCAAAGTTCCCCGATCCCCCTCGCCAACATTCAAACCATATCAATGTCGGTTTAAGGGTTCCTGTCAAATAGCTGTGCATCCTAAGTTTCGCCCTAATTAATATTAATTTCAAGTACCGCCCCTGCAAATCCATAACCTCTTGCATGGGATACAGGTAGACGTTATATTCACATTAAAAAATGTGCTATATCCATTTTAATCCTCACCAAACAACATGAAGTTTGTGTGTCCAATTTATACAATATTGAAAGTATCTACTACTGTTGCTGCTGCTGCTGCTGGTGGTACTACTACTACTACTACTACTACTACTACTACTACTACTACTACTACTACTACTACTACTTCCTCTACTACTACTACCACTATTACTGTTACTAATACTACTATTATAACTACTACTACTACTACTACTACTACTACTACTACTACTACTACTACTACTACTACTACTATTACTACTACTACTACTACTACTACTACTACTATTACTACTACTACTACTACTATTGCTGCTGCTTCTACTACTACTACTACTACTACTACTACTACTACTACTACTACTACTACTACTACTACTACTACTACTACTACTACTACTACTACTACTACTACTACTACTACTACTACTGCTACTACTTCTACTTCAACTTTAACTTCTACTTCTACTACTACTATAAGTACCACTACAACTGTTTCCACAACTACTCCTACTACTACCACTATCACTACCACTATCACTTCCACTAACACTACCACTATCACTACAACTATCACTACCACTACCACTACCACTATCACTAGAACTACAATTACCATTATCACTATCATTACCACTTCCACTACAACTACAACTACCACTACCACTACCACAGCCACTATCACTATAATAACCACTATCACTATCACTTCCACTCCCACTACCTCTACAACTACAACTACAACTACAACTACCACTACCACTACCACTATCACTACTACATTAAGGTTAAATTTAACAGAAAAAGCAATTTAAGTCATAATTACCTGTAAAAAAATGATTGTCTTGTTTTAACCCATATTTGGTCAATCCTATACGTAACAAATAAAGACCGTGGGGAATATGATCATATTTCCCAGACAAGGGAATGATATAATCTTGGAAACTTATGGTCCTTTAGCGCTATACGGTTCTCCATCACTTTGCCTACTAAACTTGTAGTCCTTTTAAAAGCAACATGTATTTATTGTATTTGAATAAAATATAAAATAAAAAAGTATGACTATTTACTGCAAGCTAACCTTCTGGTCTGGTTTACTGGATCTTTCAATCTGTTCCTTGATAAACTCCCGGTCTAGCTCTGTCAGTCCGTATTTTTCGAATTCCGGTTTCAGGTTATTTTCAGCCACCAGATAATCAAACATTTCGATAGATGCCTGTTCGTGCTGGAAACCAGATAATTGTGTTTTGGGACTAGAGGTGTGGCCAAAATTTCTCGAAACAAGCTTCAGTCTTTTATTTAGTTTAGCAAAACTACTTGCTTAACCTTATTTAAAAACCTAAACATAATTTATCATGAGCACCCTTAAAATAGTTTTCTTTAAAATCCTCAAAACTCTTAAACATCTCTAAAACAAGTTACTAATACCAAAATAAAAATAAAAAAACCAGTTAGCTTAGCTTGATCCCTTGATTAGAGACTTCAGATGTTTTGAGAAATTGGGGCTTGATAGTACAATAATAAGTAACATGGTAAACAAGATTAGATACGTGTTACCACTTTTCTATTGATACAATTTGGGCGTCTAGCAGTAACTGGTTATCTAGTTATGGTTTCTGAATTCCACTTAGTAAGTAACATATTAACTGATTAACTAGATAATATTCGTGTTACAGGTAATCTATGAATATATTCATACAGCTGGTTATCTACTTATGATTTGCGAATTTCCCTTAGTAAGTGGTAACACGAATCTTAACTAGTTAACCAGTAAGTATGTTACTTACTAAGTGAAATTTGCAAACCATAACTAGATAACCTATTAGCGCCTGAATCTGGAATGCATTTATAGTTATCTGGTAACACAAATCTTATCGAGTTAACCAGTTATTATTATGTAGTTTATTAAGTGGAACTAGTTTACCTGAAAAGGTTTCCCGAAAATTAATTGGTGCGTTAATTGGTCATCTGAAGGCAGTAATATGCATCCATAGAAATGGATATGTCAGTAATGCCAACTTTTATCAGTGTACACAACAACACATATATCAAAAAATAAAACAAAAAATAGTTAATGAGGACATCATTTTCTGCGTTCAAGAGAAATAATGTTTGTTTGCATGTATGTTACCTTCCATGTTGATCCCGGTACGACCATGGGAATGAAAATTCCATCAAAGAGATGTGAAAATGGTCCGTGGCCTGAAAACAAATGGATAAAGAAAACTGTTTAGGAAATATAAAACCTAAAAATGCCTTTCCCATCACAATGTAAACCTTATGTGTTTTTATTTTTGATTGTTTATTACCAAAATAACTTTTAAATATGTTTGATATTTTGATTTTTTTTGTTGGATAGTTTTAATCTATGCAAATGACAAACTGAAGGTTATCCTAAAGCAAACTTTAAAGCATCGGAGTGAGCTCTTACTTTCATCTGGTTTTTTATTAGTTTAAAATGGGCATAACTCTATAATTTTAAATGTCAAAGTTTTTGACCTTGCCAAACATGCGCGTATTGTCTCTGGAAAACATGTGCTGGAAGCTACGACGTTTTTGAGTTATGGTTAAGGTTTAATGTTTTGCAAGACGATGTACTGACAGTTAGTGTTGTGTCGATGATTGATTTTAATCGACAATTGATCGGAAAGGCTTACATCGGCGACAATCGATAGTGAAATTTGAATAACCGATTATATAAGCAAGGGACGTAACCGCTACCGACTACCAGTAAAGATTTTGACATGCAAATATGTTTTGTTTCTGGTTAATGCTACTTAATGTTGAAATGTTAAGGTGTAACTATGTTAAGTTATCTAGTCATATTCTTATCAAGTCAATAAGTCACTACAATACCTTTACACATTTTCTTTGTAATTTAACTGGCACTGGATTGGTTTTCAATTTCTCATGTTTGTGGTTTAAAAGTGTTTTTTAAAATATTTAACCGTTTACATCTTACCATGCAAAAATTTAGTTTTTGAAGTTTTCTGAAAGAAAATGTTCTTGTAAAACATATAGAATATTTACCTGTGTTACTGACTAATTATTAAAAATAAATTGATATCTTTCTTTGTATTTATTTAGCAAATGTATTCACTACTAAATGTAAAGTAAAAATTAGAGCCTTGGTCTCATGTTCTGTAAAAGTAACTTGTAAACACTACAGGATAGTTGCGTTCTAAAACAATAATGTAAATTATACAAAGAAATGTACAAACACTATTGTAAGTAAACATAGGTGCTTAACACTTGCGCATGTTCTGTATCTGTATGCCATAAGTATGATGAAAAAAGTTAATTAAATAACGATCAAATCTATTAATAATCGATCATTGATCGCTTTCATAAACCGATTATCGATAGTGTTTTTTTTCTGTCCGATTCCCCAAAACACTACTGACAGTCACACCAAGGTTATGGCAACTTTTAATTTTGAAAAACTAACAAACAGACGAGCTTAAAACATTCAAGTTTTACCAAGGTCATGACAAAGTCCCGCTATTTCCACACAGAGAATGTCAGTGTTCCTGATTCCCAGTTCTGGCTGCCGATCTTGAAACGCACGCACCAATTTTCCCGCTAAATGACATACCCTGAAAAAGATTACATTATTGTATAATATGCTATACCTTATTTTCGGTTACATGTAGCCATCACGTATATTTCTTTATTTCACATGTGTTATATAACATCGAGCTTTTTCGATTGATCAGAAAGTATATCACTCCTTAATTTGATTTCAAAATAAAAATTTAATTGACAAAATTCTATATATTTACGATGTTGTTTAATTTTAATACAGTACTGTAGTACATTTTTCATCGAAATCTTAAAAGGAAATCGTGGTAATTCCTCTTAGTTTCATGAAAAACATTTTTAAAGACGTTCGATACGTAATGTGTCTAAACAGGCAATGGTGTCATGTATGTAACATATATTGATGTCATCACACCGGATATGACAGATTGACCCTTACTATGCTCACCTATAGATATGAACGTCAAAATTAGGCCATGAAATAACAGAAAATACTCTGATATAAACATTACTGTATTTAAAGGAAGTGTTTGGTATAAAGAAAAAAACTAATATTGAGGCCTTAGATTTCAAGAATGACACATCATATCAATTTATATTCATGTTACAAGCAGAAAACACAAAAACATATTTGATTCCAATACCTTTTTTGCTTATTTCTCTCTTGTGAAAAAATGTGACAATTCACCAATATTGTAAATTAATCATTTGATGCATTTCTTAGACATTATCTTCCAGTTTTTTCTTGCCAAAGATGGTTAAATAGGATTTATATAACCATGATTCCATAACGGAGTTGTAGAAAACAGTTCTTTTTTAGTTTGTAAACAACATCTTACAGCTGTTTAAGGCCAATTACCAGTTTTCGGGTTGAAAAATAAGACATTATTTTATTTCAGTGTTTGTGGCGATTTAAAAAAATCATTATTTTTTTTTTTTGTCCAAAATTGAAAGTTTAAAATGTTTTGAACATCTCTTAAGTCGGATAAAAAGTGTGCAAACTTGCAGTGTATTATTTCAATATTATAGACTAAACAGTGGTTCATGCTATTAGGGTCATTCAAGCCGAGATTCTTATGAAACTGCTCATAGACTTGATTGACCCTAACTATGCTCACCTATAGGCATGAACGTCAAAATCAGGCCATGAAATAACAGAAAATATTTGATGAATGTTATTGCTGTCTAATTCTGAAATCACGTGAGAAAAGGGTTGCTATTTGAGATTCCACTCACTTGTTACTTTTCACAGCTTCTATTCAAAACCAATTTGTTATGTCTCAGTTTTTAAGCTTTTAGACGCCATGTTTATCTAATCCTTTATTATTCCACAAAACAATTTTCAAAACCAGTTTAAACCATTGACAAATGACAAAAGATATGTATTATACAGGATAATACATGGTTGACCATGCTTTTCATTGATAATTGCCCATGTCGGAAGAACACTTGCCCGCGGGTTTTAATTTTGACTGGTGCAATTATCAACAAAAATTTCGTGGATTATTTTATAAGCAATGCATGTAGTGCAAAAAGGGACCTTGCTTTGAATTATTCAGCTTATCACTTGAGCCGGTGAAAAAAGAAAGTTATGTTTACTAGAAAAAAGATACATGCTTATAAAATAGATAGATAGATAGATAGACAGACAGACAGACAGACAGACAGACAGATGGATAGATAGATAATTTTTATTCCTCCATAAGTGAAGAGATTAATATATATACAGATGAATGCAAAGAATATATACACACATCGATGATATGATATACACGAACATCAAAAGCACATTATGATATTATATAGATGGATATTGCAAATACTAAACATTACGAGTAATCTTTTACAAAACCAACATCTTCTATGCATATATAATTATGTATAGATAGTCAGATGTAGTCTTAATTGACAAAATATATAGACGCTAATTATTCAGAGTTATCTACTCAAAACATATTACAGACAATCTCTACATGGCGCTTTCCGTGTAAAATACAAGTGAAGCACATTTGTCCAGATTATTAATAGCCTAGCAAAATAAACACTAAGGTTGCCTTAAACATGACGAAAATTAAGACAGTTTGATCATTCCACTCTGTAGACAATTCGGGATTACTGTTTCCATCTTTTATAAGATTTGCTTCCCTTGACTTGTGAAAGTACATGTATGTAACTAGTAGAGTATACATGTTGTCGTCTGTAGTGCAGTTATAGACACATTGGCCGAATCGTATAGAATTTCCAATATCAAATTATGCGAAATTTTTAATGAAACAATTATTTTTGCGATTTATTATAACTATTAAAATAGAATGAACCATTTTATGTATGAAATATTTCATGGAACAAACTGTTACAATACACCCGCTCGGTAGGTATCGAGCGACTTTTACTTGGCCACATATGCTAGTAATAGAGTTGACAGATCATTTCTACCTACAAACTCTAGCTGCGTACATCTATGCACAAGTATTTTGAATTTGACTTATTCCCTTCAACTGTATACCATCAGTTCATCAATTCAGTTTTCTTTTTAAAAACAATGCTCAGAAAAGGCCAGCCTAAACTCTGAACGATAAAGAGTCCCGCCTTATCAAATAGTTCAGATCATCGGCCATAAAAGCCTAAGCAATTAAAGAAGATTGAAAACCAACCAAGGCCATGGTGATTTCCGACATATTGTCGAGAAAACTTCCAAAGTTTGCGCTTTCATCCTTCTCAAAAGCATCTTCGGGCAAATCTTGGCCACTTTAAGTCCAGTGAAATGATGGATGGATTGGATTGGATTGGATTGGACTGAATTGGATTGGATGGATGGATGGATGGATGGATGGATGGATAGAGAGGCAGGCAGGCAGGCAGGCAGGCAGGCAGGCAGGCAAAACAGACAGACAGACAGACAGACAGACAGTTTTTATTTTAACTGAAAAGCATGCATTAAGCATAATTAAGGGCAATAAATCCTTCAAATTTGGACTACAGCCACTACTTATGTGTTATCATTCTAAACGTGTGCGTGCTATTCCATATTTGAGTGATTTTAATCACAGGGTAGGAGAATGATTCCAGAGAATATCCCACCCGGTGTTTAAGTTACATCTACAAATGATCAATATTAAGGACAATACCTCAAACTTCAAAAACAGACAATCTGAATATGTGACTAATTTTAGTTGATTTTGGTTCTTACTTTAATTCTTTAGTTTAGAAAATTATTGATAATCTTCAAGAAAAATATCTTGACACTGCTTTAGGGTTTAGCCAGGGTTTTAAAAAGGACAGGGAGTTGCAGACGAAGGACGGGTTGTTGAAGGATTAAATGCACATTGGAGTAATATCATATTGACACAGCCAACTATGTGAAGCTCGTTTGTATGTATAACTATATTGATTTAAATAAAACCAAGGAAACAGTGATTATCATAAGCATTAAGTCCTACGAAAGCAAAAGGCTCTACATGCTTATCTTCATTAGGTCAGAAGGGTGCTAACAAAAAAAGTCATAAATATTTCGCTAAACCGTTCTTATAATGGATATATATGTTGATATGTTATATATGCCAAGGTCTTACACTGCAAAAACATAAAAATACTCACCCCAAACTATGTTCAAATCTGTTGTGGGATGCTCCTGGATACACGAAATAGCCGTTGCCGAGTTGCTTTATGGAACGAAGACGCTGGAATTCCGGGGTGTCGATGATTGCAACACACAGTGGATGAAGTTTTATATGCCCGTGAATTGGGTCGTTGACAACCTATAAAAACGCAGATTGAACAGACCATTAGTTGTATTTAGACATGTGCAAGAACTGCAAGTTATCAGTTCACCAAATTATTTGTAAACTGGTTTTAAAAGCAGCTAAGCATGGGCTTAACCGATCTAGTTAACACTTTGTTCAAAATCACATTTACACGTTAACAGGTATGTGTATACATATACATAAAATCAGATACACAGATTGCTATGCCTAAGGTGAGGAGGGAACCAACGAGGTATACACTCTACAAAACCGCTCTCAATGCTTTCTATGCATATCAAATATCTTGTAACACTTTTCCCTCCAATTTGATATTTGTCCTCAAAGTTCAGAGACAAAGACCAATTTGCAAAGACACTGATGTTTATCGTGCTTTGGGCGCCAAATGTAATAACCTGTGTAAACTGCTACAACATGCGTGTGACTATGTACATTTCAATAGCCAGTTAAATGCTGTAAAAAGGTTTAATATTAGGCTTGGTGATAAGATGGGACAAACTAACTTTATAATGTACATGAAATTTACATGTACTTATCAATAAAATTTTAATCAAGAGTTCCTATACTTAAAACAGGAACAACGAACCTTATCTATTCAAAATATATTATAACATGGCACACATTACTTTGATTGTTCAAGAGTTCTACACTTTAAGCAGGTACAGCTAACCTTGCCTATACTTGTAGGAGGCACAACCTACATTGTGTGTTCATGTGTTTCTTAAGGCCACTACTTTTATATAAATTGGTTTACAAAACCGGCGGGTCTAATATTCCGAAAAGTACAAAAAAAAATGAATTTCACTTTTTTTTTCAAAATTATTTTCCTGACCGTATTGATTTTGGTGCGAAACGAAAGAAAAATGAACAGATAAGAGTACGAATGCAGTATTGTCTCGACTGGTTTGTTTAATGTAGCCGTATTCGCCAATCTATAGTGATAGTATGTGAGCAAGTCATCTGTTATGGCAGCGCCGTTGGCAATGGTTGAATTGACGATAGCAGTCATTCTGTGTATGAAATAATTAATTAAATAAAATATGCAGGAGTTGTTAAAATAATAATAGCAATAAACAATGGCAAATTTAACAGCAAACACAAACAGTAACTGTCACGTGATTGTTGTTCCCCGCCAATTTAGGGTCATGAAAATATTGTTGTTTATAGATAAAAAATATAGGTGTCAGCGGCTGCCATCGAATTAGTGGACACAAATATCTGTAAATTATGTGTGAGAAAAACATTTCATTTCATTAAAATGTTATGGTAAAATATCAAATAACAGTGCACTAAGTGTGAGTGGTGAAATCGAAAGTAAAATTTCTAAGTTGACACCGGTGACCTAGTTTCACAAGTTCGGTCGGTGGTGTTCATGGATTTTAAATCACAGAATGGTTTGAAAATACTTGTCATTGAGTCAATGTAAAGCTTGTGGTTATTTTAGATTACATGTTTATTCATGATTGGGTTAATAGTAGAGTAAAAACAATGAAAGAGTTGAACACATGTGTCAGTGACATTTACTAATGCCGGGAGTTGTGTGCAAAACATTTAGATAAAACAACACGGAAAACTATCCATTGAAAGTCCATTTCAATTTGTAATGAACTTGATGTTTCACTATATATGAGATTTGTTGGTGTAACTAAGGAAAACTCTTTAAAATGAAAAATAAACAAAGTATGAAGTATATAGATGCCCTGTGAACGCATGTTTACACAAAATGGCGGAGTTGGGAGAATATGAAAATATCCGATACATAATTATGGATTTCTCTGTCAGTTTACTATCATTGGTACATAAAGTTACGTCACATGCTAGATTTATTATTTTGCTATGTGATTTTTATGTACTGATCTGGTAATTTGCTGCAAGATTTGAATTTGAAATGAATTTGGTGAACATCCCATGGTAAATATCCCGGTCCGAAATATCCGGACTTTATTGACGTTTTCCAATATTGAAATAACTGAAACAATGTTCAGAAAATGTAATGTATTGTTTTAATACAGTGCAATTTTTGTGTATTTAAATGCGTAAAATTCGCCTTCTCTTTTTTTTCAATTTAATATTGGTCAGTTTTTAATTGTTCTGCATTCACTTTAACTTTAGCATAACATAAATGTCTTGCTAAGTGATATTCAATGTATCTTTGAAAAAGAAGTGTAGTTTATACATCTAAACATGTTTTATACTCAATTTCATTGTTTTATATGCACAGTATGTAAGATTTAAACTGTGTGTTTAATTAGAACTTTGAAACTTTGAGTGTATTAAAACATGCATTAATAGCAGTTTAAAAATTTAAAATGTCAAGTAAATGATATAAATTTTTAATATTTATATGTTGTTCTCTGATTTCCACCATCAAAGAGTATGTTTTGTGACCTTTTTCCTTTCTTTTTTTTCGACCACCCGGAGGACATTTTTCCCAAAATTCTTGTAAACCAAAAAAATAAAAAAGGAGTAGCCTAACTAAACGGAGGCGCAATAACCCTTGTGTGTTCAAGAGTTCCTATACTTGAGGGAGGCACAACTAACCTTGTGTGTTCAAGAGTTCCTATACTTGAGGGAGGCACAACACACCTTGTGTGTTCAAGAGTTGATACACCTGAGGGAAGCACAACTAACCGTGTGTGTTCAAGAGTTCCTATACTTTATGGAGGCACAACAAACCTTTTGTGATCAAGAGTTCCTTTACTGGAGGGAGGCGCAACTATCCCTGTGTGTTCAAAAGTTCCTATACTTGAGGGAGGTACAACAAACAGTGTGTGTTCAATAATTCCAATACCTGAGGGAGGCACAACTAACCTTGTGTGATCAAGAGTTCCTATACCTGAGGGAGGCACAACTAACCTTTTGTGTACAAGAGTTCCTATACTTGAGGGAGAACAACTAACCTTGTGTGTTCAAGAGTTCCTATACCAGAGGGAGGCACAACTATCCCTGTGTGTTTAAGAGTTCCTATACCTAAGGGAGGCACAACTAACCTTGTGTGTTCAAGAGTTCCTATACTTGAGGGAGGCACAACAAACATTGTGTGTTCAAGAGTTCCTATACTTGATGAAGGCATAACTAACCTTGTGTGTTCAAGAGTCCTATACTTGAGGGAGGCACAACTAACCTTGTGTGTTCAAGAGTTACTATACCTGAGGGATGCACAACTAACTTTGTGTGTTCAAGAGTTCCTATACTGGAGGGAGGCATAACTAACCTTGTGTGTTCAAGAGTTCCTATACTGGAGGGAGGCACAACAGACCTTGTATGTTCAACAGTTCCTATACTTGAGATAGGCAAACAAACCTTGTGTGTTCAATAGTTCCTATACTTGAGGGAGGCACAACTAACCTTGTCTGTTCAATAGTTCCTATACTTGAGGGAGGCACAACAAACCTTGTGTGTTCAATGTTCCTATACTTGAGGGAGGCACAACTAACCTTGTGTGTTCAAGAGTTCCTATACTTGTGATAGGCACAACAAACCTTTTGTGTTCAAGAGTTCCTATACTTGATGGAGGCACAACTAACCTTGTATGTTCAAGAGTTCCTATACTTGAGGGATGCACAACAAAACTTGTGTGTTCAATGTTTCTATACTTGAGGGAGGCACAACTAACCTTGTGTGTTCAAGAGTTCCTCTACTTGAGGGAGGTACAACAAACCTTGTATGTTCAATAGTTTCTATACTTGAGGGATGCACAACAAACCCTGTGGGTTCAATGTTCCTATACTTGAGGGAGGCACAACTAGCCTTGTGTGTTCACTAGTTCCTCTACCTGAGGGAGGCACAACAAACCTTGTGTGTTCAATGTTCCTATACTTGAGGGAGGCACAATTAACCTTCTGTGTTCAAGAGTTCCTCTACTTGAGGGAGGTACAACAAACATTGTATGTTCAATAGTTCCTATAGTGGAGGGAGGCACAACTTACCTTGTGTGTTCAATAGTTCCTCTACTTAAGGGAGGTACAACTAACCGTGTGTGTTCAAGAGTTCCTCTACTAGAGGGAGGTACAACAAACCTTGTCTGTTCAAT
The DNA here is from genome assembly GCF_026914265.1 of Mya arenaria. Taxonomy (NCBI): domain Eukaryota; kingdom Metazoa; phylum Mollusca; class Bivalvia; order Myida; family Myidae; genus Mya; species Mya arenaria. Next base: position 16,035,225 of record NC_069129.1, on the reverse strand, counting down.
AGTTCCTCTACTTGAGGGAGGCACAACTAACCTTGTGTGTTCAAGAGTTCCTCTACTTGAGGGAGGTACAACAAACATTGTGTGTTCAATAGTTCCTATACCTGACTCTGAGGGATGCACAACTAACCTTGTGTGTTCAAGAGTTCCTATACCAGAGGGAGGCACAAGTAACCTTGTGTGTTCAAGAGTTCCTCTACTTGAGGGAGGTACATCAAACCTTGTGTGTTCAATAGTTCCTATACTTGAGGGAGGCACAACTAACCTTGTGTGTTCAAAATGTTCCTACACCAGAGGGAGGCACAACTATCCCTGTGTGTTTAAGAGTTCCTATACCTGAGGGAGGCACAACTTACCTTATGTGTCCAAGAGTTCCTATACTTGAGGGAGGCACAACAAACCTTGTGTGTTCAAGAGTTCCTATACCAGAGGGAGGCACAACTATCCCTGTGTGTTTAAGAGTTCCTATACCTGAAGGAGGCAAAACTAGCCTTATGTGTTCAAGAGTTCCTATACTTGAGGGAGGTACAACAAACCTTGTGTGTTCAATATTTCCTATACTTGAGGGAGGCACAACAAACCTTGTGTGTTCAAGAGTTCCTATACTTGAGGGAGGCACAACAAACCTTGTGTGTTCAATATTTCCTATACTTGAGGGAGGCACAACTAACCTTGTGTGTTCAAGAGTTCCTATACTTGAGGGAGGTACAACAAACCTTGTGTGTTCAATATTTCCTATACTTGAGGGAGGCACAACAAACCTTGTGTGTTCAAGAGTTCCTATACTTGAGGGAGGCACAACAAACCTTGTGTGTTCAATGTTCCTATACTTTAGGGAGGCACAACTAACCTTGTCTGTTCAAGAGTTCCTATACTTGAGGGAGGCACAACAAACCTTGTGTGTTCAAGAGTTCCTATACTTGAGGAAGGCAGAACTAACCTTGTATGTTCAAGAGTTCCTATACTTGAGGGAAGCACAACAAACCTTGTGTATTCAAGGGTTCCTATACTTGAGATAGGCACACCTAACCTAGAGTATACAAAAGCTCTTATATTTGAGGGATGCACAACTATCCATGTATGTTTAAGAGTATCTATACATAAGGGAGGCACAACTAACCTTGTGTGGTCAAGAGTTCCTATGCTTGAGAGAGGCACAACGTACCTAGAGTGTACAAAAACTCTTATACTTGAGGGAGGCACAACTAACCTTGTGTGTTCAAGTGTTTCTATACTCGAGGGAGGCACAAAACACCTTGTGTGTTAAAGAGTTATTATACTTGAGGGATGCACAACAAGTTTTGTGTGTTCAAGAGTTTCTATACTTGATGGAAGCACAACAAACCTAGAGTGTTCAAGAGTTGCTATACTTGAGGGAGGCACAACCAACCGTGTGTGTTCAATCGTTTCTATACTTGATGAAGGCACAACAAACCTTGTGTGTGCAAGAGTTCCTATACTTGAGAGAGGCACAACTAACCTAGAGTGTACAAAGGCTCTTATACTTGTGGGAGGCACAACCAACTATCCCTGTGTGTTTAAGAGTTACTATACTTAAGGAAGTCACAACTTACCTTGTGGTACATGCTTTCCTATACTTGAGGGAGTCACGACTAACCTTGTGTGTTCAAGAGTTCCTATACCAGAGGGAGGCACAACTATCCCTGTGTGTTCAAGAGTTCCTACACTTGAGGGAGGCACAACTAACCTTGTGTGTTCAAGAGTTCCTATACTTGAGGGAGGCACAACAAACCTTGTGTGTTCAATAGTTCCTATACTTGAGGGAGGCACAACAAACCTTGTGTGTTCAAGATTCCTATACTTGAGGGAGGCACAACAAACCTTGTGTGTTCAATGTTCCTATACTTTAGGGAGGCACAACTAACCTTGTCTGTTCAAGAGTTCCTATACTTGAGGGAGGCACAACAAACCTTGTGTGTTCAATGTTCCTATACTTGAGGGAGGCACAACTAACCTTGTCTGTTCAAGAGTTCCTATACTTGAAGGAGGCACAACAAACCTTGTGTGTTCAAGTGTTCCTATACTTGAGGAAGGCAGAACTAACCTTGTATGTTCAAGAGTTCCTATACTTGAGGGAAGCACAACAAACCTTGTGTATTCAATTGTTCCTATACTTGAGATAGGCACACCTAACCTAGAGTATACAAAAGCTCTTATATTTGAGGGATGCACAACTATCCATGTATGTTTAAGAGTATCTATACATAAGGGAGGCACAACTAACCTTGTGTGGTCAAGAGTTCCTATGCTTGAGAGAGGCACAACGTACCTAGAATGTACAAAAGCTCTTATACTTGAGGGAGGCACAACTAACCTTGTGTGTTCAAGTGTTTCTATACTCGAGGGAGGCACAAAACACCTTGTGTGTTAAAGAGTTATTATACTTGAGGGATGCACAACAAGTTTTGTGTGTTCAAGAGTTCCTATACTTGATGGAAGCACAACAAACCTAGAGTGTTCAAACGTTGCTATACTTGAGGGAGGCACAACTTACCTTTTATGCTCAAGAGTTCCTATTCTTGAGGGAGGCACAACCAACCGTGTGTGTTCAATCGTTTCTATACTTGATGAAGGCACAACAAACCTTGTGTGTGCAAGAGTTCCTATACTTGAGAGAGGCACAACTAACCTAGAGTGTACAAAGGCTCTTATACTTGTGGGAGGCACAACCAACTATCCCTGTGTGTTTAAGAGTTACTATACTTAAGGAAGTCACAACTTACCTTGTGGTACATGCTTTCCTATACTTGAGGGAGTCACGACTAACCTTGTGTGTTCAAGGGTTCCTATACCAGAGGGAGGCACAACTATCCCTGTGTGTTCAAGAGTTCCTACACTTGAGGGAGGCACAACTAACCTTGTGTGTTCAAGAGTTCCTATACTTGAGGGAGGCACAACAAACCTTGTGTGTTCAATAGTTCCTATACTTGAGGGAGGCACAACAAACCTTGTGTGTTCAAGAGTTCCTATACTTGAGGGAGGCACAACAAACCTTGTGTGTTCAATGTTCCTATACTTTAGGGAGGCACAACTAACCTTGTCTGTTCAAGAGTTCCTATACTTGAGGGAGGCACAACAAACCTTGTGTGTTCAATGTTCCTATACTTTAGGGAGGCACAACTAACCTTGTCTGTTCAAGAGTTCCTATACTTGAGGGAGGCACAACAAACCTTGTGTGTTCAAGTGTTCCTATACTTGAGGAAGGCAGAACTAACCTTGTATGTTCAAGAGTTCCTATACTTGAGGGAAGCACAACAAACCTTGTGTATTCAATTGTTCCTATACTTGAGATAGGCACACCTAACCTAGAGTATACAAAAGCTCTTATATTTGAGGGATGCACAACTATCCATGTATTTTTAAGAGTATCTATACATAAGGGAGGCACAACTAACCTTGTGTGGTCAAGAGTTCCTATGCTTGAGAGAGGCACAACGTACCGTATGTGTTCGTGTTCAAGAGGTCCTATACTTGAGGGAGGCACAACTAACTTTGTGTTATTTTTAAGAGTATCTATACATAAGGGAGTCACGACTAACCTTGTGTGTTCAAGAGTTCCTATACCTGAGGGAGGCAAAACTTACCGTATGTGTTCGTGTTCAAGAGGTCCTATACTTGAGGGAGGCACAACTAACTTTGTGTGTTCAAGAGTTTCTATACTTGAGGGGGGTACCACTTACCTAGAGTGTACAAAAGCTCTTATACTTGAGGGAGGCACAACTATCCCTGTGTGTTTAAGAGTTACTATACTTGAGGGAGGCACAACTAACTTTGTGTGTTAAAGAGTTCCTATAATTAATGCAGGCACATCAAACCTTGTGTGTTCAAGCGTTCCTGTACTTGAGGGAGGCACAACTAACCTTGCATGTTCAATAGTTCCTATAATTCATGGACGTACAACAAACCTAGTGTGTTTAAGAGTTCCTCTACTTGAGGGAGACACACCTAACCTAGAGTTTACAAAAGCTCTTATATTTTTAGGGAGGCACAACTATCCCTGTATGTTTAAGAGTATCTATACATAAGGGAGGCACAACTAACCTTATGTGTTCAGGAGTTCCTATAATTGAGAGAGGCACAACGTACCTAGAGTGTACAAAATCTCTTATACTTGAAGGAGGCACAATTAACCTTGTCTGTTAAAGAATTCCTATACTTGAGGGAGGCAAAAAAACCTTGTGTGTTCAAGAGTAACTATACTTGAGGGAGGCTCAACAATTTTTGTGTGTTCAAGAGTTCCTATACTTGAGGGAAGCACAACAAACCTAGAGTGTTCAAGCGTTGCTATACTTGAGGGAGGCACAACTATCCCTGTGTGTTTTAGAGTTACTATACTTGAGGGAGGTACAACTAACTTTATGTATTCAAGAGTCGCTATACTTGAGGGAGGCACAACTTACTTTGTGTGTTCAAAAGTTCCTATACTTGAGGGAGGCACAACAAACCTTGTGTGTTCAAGAGTTCCTATACTTGAGAGAGCCACAACTATCCCTGTGGGTTCAAAAGTTCCTGTATTGGGGGGGGGGGGAGGCACACCTAACCTAGAATGTACAAAATCTCTTATACTTGAGGGAGGCACAAATATCCCTATGTGTTTAAGAATTACTATACTTGAAGGAGGCACAACTAACTTTATGTATTCAAGAGTTGCTATACTTGAAGGAGGCACAACTAACTTTGTGTGTTCAAGAGTTCCTATACTTGAGGGAGGCACAACTAACCTTTTGTGTTCAAGGGTTCCTATACTTGAGGGAAGCACAACCAACCTTGTGTGTTCAATAGTTCCTATACTTGAGGGAGGCACAACTAACCTTGTGTGTTCAAGAGTTTTATACTTGAGGGAGGCACAACTAACTTAGAGTGTACAAAGGCTCTTATACTTGAGAGAGGCACAACTTACCTAGAGTGTATAAAAGCTCTTATACTTGAGGGAGGCAAACCTATCCCTGTGTGTTTAAGAGTGACTATACTTGAGGGAGGAACAACTAATTTTATGTATTCAAGAGTTCCTATACTTGAGGGAGGGACAACTTACCTAGAGTGTACAAAAGCTCTTATACTTTAGGGAGGCACAACTATCTTTGTGTGTTCAAGAGTTCCAATACTTGAGGGAGGCACAACAAACCTTGTGTGTTCAAGAGTTACTATTCTTGAGGGAGGCACAACTTACCTAGAGTGTAAAAAAGCTTTTATACTTGAGGGAGGCACAACTATCCCTGTGTGTTTAAGAGTAACTATACATGAGGGAGGAACAACAGTGGAGGAGACAAAGCTAACCGTGTTTGTACAAGAGATCTAATACTTGAAGGAAGCACAATTAACATTGTATGTTCAAGAGTTCCAATACTTGAAGCAGGCATGTTACTTAACTTGTGTGTTCATGATTTCCTTTACATGAACGAGCCACAAATAATAGTGTTTGTTGAGGAGTTCCTTTACTTGAAGGAGGCATAACTTAAATAATGTGTTCAAGTATTCCTATACTTGAGGGAGATACAACTGACTTAGTGTTTATAAGAGTTCATATACCTGAAGGAGGTATACCTTAATGATTACTGTGTTCAAGAGCTGCTATACTTGAAGGAGAGACAACTAATAGTGTGGTTAAAAGAGTTCATTTACTTAAATGAGGCGTAACTAACCTTGTGCTGTGATGTGTCTTTAGTTACGTTTTCGATAAACCTCTGCACTAGTTTCACAAGTTTCACTGACCTTTAATGGTGAGAGAAAATTGGAAATAAACATACAGTATTGCTCTGATCATAATAGTTTGTGTCTATTATAAAATGCTTAAAGGGATATTTTTATATGTCAGAAAATCTAGCCATTAGTCACTTTTTTTATTTGAAACAACAACTATGTTCACCGCACCCATAGTGTTCTATTGATTACTTATTACTAAGAATGTTATCTGAATCTGGAATAGAAAAATTGATATATCCACTCATTGTATACTTAGAAAGTTTGCTGTACATATTTGTTTCATGAATCAGTTATGTGATGGAAGCCAAATGTATACTTTATGCCCATATTCTCCAATAAAACTTTATCTTGATATTTCGCCAATGTCGCTCCTACGATAAGCTCCTCTGAAAAATTTAAAAAAATGTGAAAAAAACAAGAACATTGCAAGTGAACATTCATTTAATCAAAACTATTTCAAATACGGTCATGGACAGGGTATACAAAAGGTAAAGTTATACTGAATGATTCATAAATAAACTAGAGCAAAATTCAATTGCTGCTATTATTCAATCAATTTTACCCCCGTTAAAGTGACGAAAAACATTTTGTATTATATCCGAACTGTAGGTTTAAGGACTGAATTACCGTGCCTACAACAAAAATGTTTTGATTTTCAAAATAATTTTGTATAAAACTTTTTTTTTTACTTTTAAACTTGTCGACCACAACTTCTAGCCCATCTTCAATGAGAGCATTCACAATATCATCTGTGTCCCATTTCAGCCAGTATTTGTCACGTGACGCACATATCCGCTTTGTATGAGGGACGTTTACGTCAGGTTCAGCCGATGAGTTTGCTGAACTGTAAAACAGGACCAAAAATTATAATCATTTATTTTTCAGGAAGGTTACATGTAAGTCATGATAAATGTCAGCATGGTAAATTGATTTTTTCAGGCCATATCTTTTTTTTCTTCCGGCAACTGTGAATCTTCAAAAAAGTACATAAACCTGTCTTCTTTCAAAAATATAAATCACGAAAATAAAATTCAGGCCCCTGCCAGCAGAGTATTAATAACGCTTGATTCTACAATCAAATTGTCTAAAAATATGAGTTAAAGAATGCACAGTTATTTATGTACATATTTTTCTTATCTTTATTTTGGCCTTTTTTAGTAAATTGGTTAACGAATCCGCCGCTCAAATATTTCGAAAGCTTATCTAAAATGAAAAAGAAGCCGGGTTTTTTTTCAGCGTACGGGAAAAGTAATGTATGTTCATGTTAAACATGTTGTCTGTTCCTTTGTAGCATTAGGGTGCAGTTTTAAAAATTGATTTTAAAATGGCGGCCTCTATGAAGCTGAGGTCATAAATAAACTAAATTCTCATTTACAAAATACCATCTAAAATTTAAACGACGTTTTGTACGAACTGACAACTCAAATGTAAACGATGTTATCACAACAGCATCATGTATAGCAAAATAACACAATATGTATGCGTCAGCCGCTGTGAAAGTCTGGACGGAAATATCATCAAAAATAACATGCCAGTAGGTTTTCGATTTCTGAAACTGTTTCATCAAGGCTGATGACTGTATCATTGATAAGAATTCACATATAAAACCATTGTTATTGTTAAAATATATCGACCTGTGCTGTTTAAATATGTCATATATGCATATTTATTGTTAAAGTGTTTTCTTGTACCAAACATTATTCACAGTTTAAATGTATAAAAATATATTTTAGAATTGGCCTGATCCTGTGTAAAGCCTTATCACACAGGATTTTAACTTTACTTACAAACGTGTTTTTGTTTTTTTAAATATTTAGTTTTTTATAAAATTGTAGAGTCAAACGCTGGAGTGACAGTTGCCAAATGAAAGGTACATCATCTCACTGCTGATTTTGAACGGGCGTTTTTAATAATAATATATTAACTAGAACTTGTTATTAGCTTGGACGATGTTATTGTCTTTTTATATTTTAGTTTTCTTTTTTTATTTACTTTGAATGATGAACTGAAACCACGTGGAAAAAATAACGTAAACAAAGATATATGTATATACTATACACATGTATATTAACTATTTGATTCAAGTTAAGTGAAGCCGCTGAATGTTCTGGTTGTGTAGCCCAGGTAGATCATGTTTATAGACTAACAAACTCTGTAAATTACTTTAAATGTTTTATTGTGTGTTTACCCCACTTTAACTTGTGGCAATTAAGTGACATTTTATTGCTACTTTCTTTTTATAAATCTGTTCTTTAATTTGTAGCCTAGACTCAAAGCTTCGCTCTCTGCTCAAACTATGTGAAAAGACGCGGTGTTTATTGTCAGCATCATCTCGACATGAACCACTCAAGGCGCTGGTTGGTGTTGAAGAAAAAGTAACCTTATCCAGTGGTGCTACCCTATTCACAGACCCAACCAAGCCATAACGCTGTGTTTATTCGAGGGGGCATTAATTGTTAACATATATGGAGACCACCTACTATTCAAGTAATCAAAGTCTAGGATAATTTAAATTTTGCTAAAGCTACAGAAAAAAATCTGAACTTTAAAAATGCATTGCTGAATATAAATTCATTTTTATTATTTACATTTCTTTATTTCATTTAAAACATGTTTGAGTCTTGGAGCAATGTAAAGTTTATACATCATATTTTTATACCGCAGGTGTGTCAGTGAAATTTGCTACAGTGTGTTTTTTTCTGTTGAAAAGAAGTAGTACCCAGCCCAGGAGCCATTTCTGGTCAGATACAGGCATATTTCATTGTAAGGTCGATGTTTGGCAATAGTGTTGCAAATAGGAAAACTCTTGCAGTCAGGAATGTACTTCAAATAAACAACAACAAAAAGTGACACTCGAACTGAATGTTTGTTTTAAGATTGACTCTATGTGTTATAATTTAAAGGTGAAGTGAATAAAATGCTTATATTATGATGATATTATTTTAAATCTGAAATTGGTAGGAATGAACATAAGACTGTCAAACTAAACATGTGTATGACAAAGTGAGCATTTTAAAATATCAATATCTATTATAATATTTAGGCAATGCAGATATTGCATAGAAAACAAAACATTCTTTAGCATTTATTCATTTACAAATGTCGTTCATATGTGTCTATGTCTTTTATGTTTGTTCATATTTTGACCTTTGGGTTTTTGGTTTCGCAACCAATATATGAAAAATACATGTATTGTAAATAAAAGTAATAACTTTTCTGGATTCCCTTTTTTTACCGCCTACCGTCCGACATTGTTTTGTTTTTTTAAATATCCGTTAACTAATTAATAAACTGTTGCCTTGTGTACTTTTTCTGTTTACTGCAATATGACCGTTTAAGTAAAGCCATTGAAATAAAGTCTCCTAGGGCCTTATTTTGTATCATATTTATCTATTTGTATGCAAATAAATGCTAAACAAGAGCTGTAAGTAATACGGATTCTGCAATTATTAATATGTCTTTGGTCAGGATAAGCAAACATAAGCTACAATCATATGCCAGACTCCATGTTTGTTAACTGAAACTGTAGGGATGTAGCTTGTACTCGACATGTCGTCTTCATGTACCGAAGAGATTTGGCAAGACGGTTATCAATCGCTCTGTACCATTCAATACAGATTAAGCTACAAATTCGACCATGAACTTGGTTGGGTAGTAGGTCTTGCACGCGCGACATTGCCTTTATGTAAAGAACATATATGTTGGTGTGTTTTTAATCTTCCGTACAAAAAGTTGCAGCCCTGACACAGATATTCTACTTATGTGCATATATATATGTAGACAGCATCTTATAATGATTGCCCTTAGTGTAAACTAAAACTTTAAAGTAAGGCTCGTGGGTTTGGCACGCGACACATCGCCATTTTGTTCCGAAAACATGTGCACTTGTATTAGAAAATTCCTTCGTGCATGGCAAAGGTACAACCAGAATATGACCTACTAAACTCCAAATGCATTAATGCGGCATTCCATAATGAGAAGTGTGACTTTGACCTTTGGGTAATGGAATTAATTTCTTCATGTACCAAACACATGTGCCAATATATTTTAAAATTTCTATATCAGCATTCCATAATAATGAAAAACTAAGTTTGACCTTGAACTTTAAGATATTGTTGCGGTTCTTGCACACGCCAGTTTGCCTTTATGTACCTCGTAACTTAGAGATAGGTAAGAAAATTTAGGTAATTCGAAATATTGACATTTTCCTTAAATGCTTCTCAAATTATCTTTGTTTGATAACAAATTGACCTTTAGGTAGACTATATCAATCCTGCAAATATATGAATCGCCAATATAACCGTACACAGTATACGGTAGTTTTCTGTAATCTTAAAATAGGAAAAACCATTATGAGTATAAGTGTACAATATTGAAGATATTAAATATCTTGCGATTTATTTTTATTTGAAACATTTTTTTTTTTCATCCGAAACATAGATAGAAACCAGAGTACCAGGAGTAAACCAACTTGCCCGACTTGGTGACCACAAACCAAACTCACATGCACCCAGGCCGGGAATCGAACCCGGGTCGACTAGGTGAGAAGCGGGTGTACTAACCACTGCTATGTTTTATCCATTTTATATCCGTGATGTTTTATCTGATTGTCAAATATAACATCTGTTTTATTATCGTCTGCGTCTGTGTATTTATCGGAGTGCACCTACTGAGAGGTCATGTGACACTATAGGCGTAGCCTTATCGCTATCGGCGTGGTATTATTAAGACTTTTGAATGTAATGGCCAAAATTCTAAAGCTATTGCTCGGAATTAATGTTTATAACAAGAAGTATCTTAAACATGGATACTCACGGGCTTGTTACGCCAGCCATAACCATGCACATTATAACAGAGTAGTGCAATGTTTGACTAAACGCGTTTTATTTTTTTAATACAGAAATGTTTTCACCCCTAAAACGGTAAAGAAACGTCTTATGCTATATTATAAGTTTTAGTGTAGGGCGCCAATAAATATGAAAAACAGGAAGTTCTTGAAAATATTCGTTAAGGCTATAATGATCCACCTTGAAAGTAACAAGCCATATGGCTCGCTACTAAACACACTTATAAAATATATAAAAATAATTATTTATATAAAATATCATTATAAAATTGACATTGAACAAATTAATACTGCATGATGAACCGTAAAATAACTCTTCATACAACTTTCATTTCAGACGTAAGAATTTTCTACTTAATCTACATGGTCAGCAAGTGGTTAGCAGTATCCATCTATTTCTATATCGTTAGCTAATTGGTCAGCATTTAAGCACGACCCGAAATAACGTTTTTGTTAAATCCCTTTAGAACATTCAAAGGAATGGCCCGAACAAGTACGCGTTATGGAAAAAATATCAGGTTAAGGGGAGATGACTAAATAAATATGCAGGGTAGGATTATCATTCTTGCGTATTGCATATTCCTCTTATTGTCATATATGTATATCTCAAGTATAATTTCAACCACATTACAAATTTTCAGAATTTGGCCTAGACAAGCACATATTTACAAACAATTCTGAAAAAGAATATACAACTTTAAACATATGCAAGGCAGTATTATGGTTATTGTGCATTTCCTAGCATTGCCATCGAACTATATTTCAAGTTTCATTTCAATTTCTTTTACACTTTCCCAGATATTGCCCGAACAAACTCTCATTATAAAACAATATCAGGTTAACGGGAGATAACTTTAAACATACGCAGGGTGTGAGTGTAATTCTGGGGACCTTGACTTGTACGTATAAGCAACTATTTACATTTCAAGTTTCATTTCAATTCCTAAAGTACTTTCCAAGATGTTGCCAAGACAAGCACCCATTATCGAAAAATATCAGGTTCAGATGAGATATAGTGGAGATAACTGAAACACTATGCCTTGCAAGAATATGATTCTTGGACAACGCACTTCCTCTTATTGCGATATATCTATATTAAAAGTCTCTTTCAAATCAACAGTTTGTTTATACCACGTGATAAATTGCGTCATAAATGCCACGTTGGAAGGCAACATTTTGCTTCGAATGAAGACAAGATAACTTTCCTATTTCTTTACCGTTTTAAATGAAACATAGCGCAGTCTACTGGTTAGCGACCTATTATTCGCCCGTACCACTTTTTCGCCCACCCAGATAAAACCAGTCAAAACGAAATATTTTACACAAATCAGTCTGGCGTTTCATTGCGGCATCTTTTTGACAGATATCAGCTGTTAACTGCGTTCAAATGTAAGTAGTATGTGGAATTCGACCCAAATAAACATTGTTTACACTTTTGACCTTGTAAGTTGCACGGGGATGACGTCATCACGCGCGCGCCCATTTGCATCAGGCCCTGTAAGGATTTTTTAATTTTCCTTATACATTGCACTATCAGACAACATTATTGATTTGTCATTATAAAGTATAAAACCGGTGATAAATTATACAAATACCATAAATTGCTGCATTTAGAGTTCAATTTTCGAGAATGCAAATGGTAAAACCTGAAAACAGTTAAGTAACGCCGAATTTTACGTCGAAGGGAAGCAACTCAAATTAAAATTAATCATTACATTCTTGTACGGACATGCGTTGTCCCTCTTCGAAAGTCAATCAATATGCATACATAATGTAGGTCATGTTTCAAGAAGGAATCCCAGTGGCTTTTTAATTTTTTTTGCAAAGAGAAGGCTTACCAAATAGGTGTTGCATCATTTTAAACAAACATAAACAGTACGCCGCTTACGGAGCCCCGCCTTCGGTCTTTTATCAGAGTTTGATTAAGAGTTTAGTTTCTTAAAACACTTCAAGAAACCTTTTCACAATACGGCCGTCCGACGGAGTAATTGTTGAAACTAATCACCATGTCAAATTCCGGTAAAAAAGGAAGGCAGGGCTTTTTAAGCGGTGTAGTCTGCCCTTTCTTTCATTTAAAATGGTGTAGTAAACTGAAAGTTATTTTCGAATTAAGTCTTCATTTTAAGCAAAATGTAGCCATCTGACGTGGCATGTATGACGTTATTTACCACGCGGTATACACACACTGCTTAAGTTATTTCCAAGCTTTGTGTAAAGATAAAACTTGATTTGCAAAACACATCCGGTTAAGGGGATTTGTTGGGCAGGATAATTGTTCTCTCATCGTCTTCTATCAAGCTTCACACCAAGTTGTATCTTAATCACATCATTAGTTTTGAAGTTGATCTGCGAACAATGGGTGTGACGAACGGACGGAGGGACGGACATGCCCCTCCCTTTGGGGAGCATACACATCAAAACATGAATATTCTTTACGTGAGTCATAACAAATGTTTGTATAAAACATATTTAATTTTATTAAATTTTGAACAGTTTATTAATTCAAATGACATACCCTTGCTTATTTTCCGTTCTTTCTTATAAAAGAGAGTACAAGTTATGCTAATCACCCAATTTGTTTATTAAATTTTGGGTTTGTGCTTTATTTTCGCCCACAACCAGCCGTACAAATTAAGAAACTAAGTTATGCACTTAGTTTAAACCTATTTATTTTACAACAATTGTGAAAAAAAATTATTCCAATATTATGTAAATCGCTCTTTTTGGCACGAAGGGGGTATTCCCGAAGAAATACCCTTGTCCAGCTTGGTTACCGCATACCAAACTCAAATGCGATTATACAATTCAAACAAAACAATTCAAAACATGTATATTTGTAAGTTAGCCATTACAATGCTCGATTATACCAAATAAATGTTATTCAATTAATGTTAAAACAGTTTATTATTTTATAAAAATGACAAACCTTTGCTTCCCATCCATATTTCGCTTATATTACGCAAAATCCAAAGTGCCAATCGCTCAAATTCTTTATTCAATATAAGTACTTCGTTTCAAAATTACTGATTTTCTAAAGAAGTGAAGTAATTTGTTCCGTTCCTTTACAGAGAGATAACATATCTTGTCAGCGCGAAGATATAAAATGATTGGGTTTCTTCAAGCTTGCAGTAATTTGATCTGCACCATTTCTGTATTTCATTCAGTGAATTTCTAAAAACGTTTAATTACCTACCACTCGATATTCCCCACCACTACGGATATATTGATTTCCCATTATAAATATATTAACAAAATTAACAAATATCGTTTTCAGATGAAAATAACTCTAGAGTTTAACGTCGATATTCAGTTTCTATTGTTGAAAACTACCAACGATTATTGTTGAAATACGCCAATACATCATCTCATAATCTCGCTTTTATTTTTGCTATATGGCAGTTTTCTCCTAAAAAAAGAATTTTAAGTTAGAACAATGGTAGAAATTATTTGTAATCAGCTGAAACTTTCAAGCTTATTATGAAGTTATAACTTCCAATTAAAAAAAACTTCATCAGTCATTTGAAAAGAGGTTTATATTTTCGAGACAATATATTATGATGTTTATCCTCATTTTCTTTTCGTTTTGGAGGTAGGTGATCTACTTACGTTAAAAGTGTAGTGTAACTGCACATTGTATAGTGCATCTGACCTCCAATTTAGTTTAAGCAGCCTCGTTTCGGATACGCAGAGCAACTAAAACCTTTTAGAGATTTACACTTATATTCATTAGTTCATTCACAACATTTACGAGTATTAATTCCGTATTAGTTTTTTGTTTTTATATTTTTTGCGTTAATGAAGCGTTGCTTGTTAAACGATGCATTGATTTTTGTTAAGTAACGCTAAAACTCGAAATATGCAGCAGAATTGGACCTTTTAAAGCACTCGTATTCGTCGTACTATCATTGTGCAAAATAAACCAGTCTGTGTTCTAAGAAAGGTAATCCAAATGTTTTGCTTTAATCATGTTTGATTGCATATATAAACCCCGTTTTGTCAGACTTTGCATAGGCGGATCCAGGGGGCGGACCCGGCGCCCCCCCCCCCCTAAAATTTTCCAAGTATATGTATAAATTATTAATATCGTTCCATCATTGTAGATAGCTTTTAAGGTTATGATTTGCTCCACACAAAAAAATAGATCTCGATTTACCGTGGTTGTATCGAACATCTATTTGGCCACATTGGACTCTTACGAAACATAATTGGTCCGAGACGTTGTGGAACGGTCTTATGGATTAAATTATCTATTATGACGTATTCAGTAGAATGTGTTAGCGTTTAGCTATCCTCCGTTTTTACGGCTACACGCAGGAAGTAAAACGCCGTTCAATCGGACACATGCGTAGTTTTGCAGTGAATATCGGACGGCTGAAATACATGCGGGGAATATCGGACACAATAGTCCGCTGAATTATCATGTGTTTGGTCATTAAAACTTGTTTGGTCCGTCTGAAAACTGGTAAAACAGTTGACTGAGTGTAAAACAGCTTGGATCCAGATCAGACGCCGAGTTAGTTCGTCCAAGCTGGTTAACTTTAAAATTACTATGGTCGCGATCGGTATGATAAGGGTCAACACTGTTTATAGCGGTAAGGGACAATTTACGAGAGGCAATTCATTAAAACTCATAAAAAAAAACATTCCCACTATGGCGTCAATTTCTATCTGCTCGAGATGCTAATACATGCGTATCTATGAAGTAAATGGGTATTTTCGATAAAGTTTTGTTTGTAACACTAAGCATGCCGATAGCGACCGTAGTGATGTCGTCAACCAGATTGGATCCGGATCAGACGCCGAGTAACTCGGCGTCTAATCCGGATCAGACGCCGAGTAACTCGGCGTCTAATCCGGATCCAAACCGTTTAGCAATCCAGTAACATTTTCACCAAATCCGATAATATGAAACAAGATTAACTTAAGAGATCAAATACACGAGAATTCAGCGGACTACTTGCTTAAAGCAGACACTTTCACTCGGTGTCACTGAACAAACATTAAAGTTTGCCCAATAACTGTATGAATTACTTTTTCAATTTTACCAAGGTCTTTCAATTTATGCGGGGAAAAAACTTCATCTCTAGGGAGGTGACGATCAGCTTAACGGCGTTACTACGTTACAAAGTGTCTCTCGCAGTTCAAGCTTTGTGACAACAGTGTAAACTATGGAACGCCGGGGCGCAATGCTTCTTGCGAAATGCGAAATACTTCATGCTTTTTGCATAATGCTTAATGTTTTTTGCAAAACGCTTAATGCTTTATGCGAAATGCTTTTTGCGAATTGCTAAATGCGAAATTCTTTTTGCGAAATGCGAAATGCGAAAAGCTTCGATTCAATATTTTTTACCGTTGTTAGCATAAATTTAGCAGAATCATTTTGTATGAAATGAAAAAAGGAACACATTAATTTGAAAAATACTTTTATCTGCATGTAATAGTCTAAGAGGTGAAAAATAATACGTTTGCTGTGTCTATTCATTAGAATAACATATATAAACACACCAATACAATAAAATATTCAGAAACGGTAAAGTAAAGAGGTGTCCTAGAGAAAATATGCCAGAAAGTCAGTTAGATTGCGAATAGCAAGATGTGCAACTCTGTATATTGCTGTAAACGCGTTAGGTTAGAAAGAGTATCGTTTCTTCCACCGTATAATAATATTTCTGTAGCAGTATCAGTAGCCTATGTCCTACATCCCCTTCACTGCCGGGAGCAGTTCGGAACGTGCACAATATTTCGTCCGATTCAATTTGATTGTGTTATGCCATATGCGAAATGCTTTTTGGGAAATTATTTTTGTGCAAAATGCGAGATGCTAAATGCTTTTAAAATGCTTCATGCGAAATGCGAGATGCGAAGGAAATCCTTTATTCAGGAGGTGTTACTATATTTAGATTTCACATAGCACGAGCTTCCGTAATTCCGTACCCGGCCATTCGATTGGTCGAAAATGAAACTATTGTTCTATATATAGCATTTGCATAACGCATTTCGCAAGAAGCATTGAGCCCCAGCGTTCCATAGTAAACACATGCAATAGTTTAAGAGCTTGAGGCCGTCGCGAAGGCCTCCGACCCCCTGAATTACCATGAAAACACATGGGTAATTGTCACAATGATACAAACTGCTACATTTAGAAAATTCTGGTGTTAACTAATTGAATTAGAATTAGCTTAGTTCAATTATGACACGATATTAATATATGTATGCAAGAGAAAAAGACAAAGGAAAAAAGACGTTTGTCGCCATTACCCCCTGTTTTTAATTTGCACTGGAATGACAGCTATAACAAAAATCGGTTAGTATTCTTGTATGTTTAAACTTGTATAAAAATGAAGTCATTCTGTTCATCGGTTAGATTGTCGAAGCCAAACAATAATTTATCGATATTAGGTCGATGGAAGGGACGGGTTTTTCTTAACATTTATATACATTCTATTAGATATCTTTTGCACTGTTGTTTGCACAAGTGTTCGGCGTCTTCAATATCAACTCCACATGCACATGAAAAAGTTTGCTTTAAGTGACGGTAAAAGCAATCCGGGGGTATCCTAGGTTAGGCCGATTCCCAGCTATTTTCAGCGCGAAAACAAAACCACCGCAGTAACTTGGCACTGCGAGGCCACCTAGAAGGTAAAAATACGACGTATTTCCCCCGCTATCCCCGGTACACCCCCGGACCTTGTGTGTGTGTGTGTGGGGGGGGGGGAGACGTGTTTACAATTGGCTGGTGCATAAAACAAACAAAAAATGTTTGATAAAAAACAACCTTTATAAACAAACAATTGTATGAACTGATTTAAAAAGGAAACATCAAGATCCTTAAATCATATGTCTTATACCATTATCACAAATGTTTGGGCACATTTAAAGCTGCACTCTCACAGATTGAACGGTTTGACAACTTTTTTTTATTTTTTGTCTTGGAACGAACCAATTTTTGCGAAAATCCATAGATCGCAGATTTTTATAGTTAAGTTCAAAAAATGATGTTTTATGCATTTATTTTTATTTTGTTACTAACGGTTTAAGCCATAAAACATTAATTTTCGAAAGGAAATATGAAAATCTACGATCTGATTTTTTGTCAGCAATCTTATATCATTGGTTTGCAGATATTTACGCAAACATTTGCTCTTTCCAAGACAAAAAAATAAAAAAGTTGTAAAAATGGTAAATCTGTGAGAGTGCAGCTTTAATTGGTATTTAATAACTCGCCCCCAAATTCGGCTTTTTTATAGCTTGTTTTACGAACCTAAGGACCCGATTCATCAAAGCTCAGAAAAATGATGTTTCGAAAGATGTTTTGCTTATTTAAAATCAACAAATTAAAATTATACAATTTGTAATCTGATTTTTAATAAATTGGTAATACTTGAAAAGTCAGGGACAATTCATAACATGTTACAGTGTCAATGATAAAATGTAGGTACTGTTCGTAACCTCATTCGGAGCTCCTCGGTCATTTTTCTCGAACGAGAAAATTGCCCGAGGAGTTCCGAATGTACGTAACCCAACAATTTCATAGGCTCACACGATAACCCGTCAGCCAATCAATTTGCAAGAGTTTTTTTTTATTTTAAAAAAGCCAAAAAAATGAATGTCATAGACAATCGAAGCTTATCTATATTCCTTTTGAATGTGGTGATTGTGAGGAAAAACTTTAAAGGCAAAAAAGGTTGAAATATATAGGTTTAGTTCTTGGTATATGTTTCTTTCATTATTGACGTAGAATTAATTTGCTTTTTCCGGATTGGATAGGAACTTGTCATTTTGTACCCTAAACATGTCGTACCCTTTAATTTTTGGAATTGTGATTATTTGTGTTTATGTATTGGATTATTTTTGTGTTAAGCATTACATATGTTGTAATTGCTATGCACATATATATATGTTTAATGCGATATTGAGTTAAGTTAATAATATATAAATATCACATTCCTGTGAAGGCGCTATTGAAAATTGCAAACCTGAGAATTATAATTTTGACCGAGGCAGTGCCGATATAGCTCAAAATGAAATGTCTGACAGAATTTTTAGACATGTGTGCCTTTACATGTGTACACAATGAATTCGCAGATATTGCATCAATGTATCATCAGTTGATCTTCAATCTGTGCATGGTACAAGTGGGTTTCACTCTGGAATTCCATTACATGTCTCAGCTATTGTCATATTTCTTGCTGAGTATGGACATTTTATTTCAACAATGCCGCTTTCACCATTGTCACACACGATCGCATCTGATGTGGCACCGAGAAAGGAAAATGTGTTGCTAACAACTAAACCACATTATTCAGCCAGGTGGACAGGTGCAGTAATAATTAAATAAATATTGCCACATTTTTGTACACCATCTGGCACAGGTGTCTCTTTAGGTTTTGAGTATGAAAAATAACAACACATACTTTATATTTAAACCTGTAAAGTAATTTTCTTCTTTTTATGGGTGTGTCCACTTGATATGTTGGGGGTCGACAGGAGAGAAAACTGAAACAGAAGGTTGCCACCAGGGTGAACAACTCAAACGCAAAAGGAGAGATCTTTCATCTTAAGACAATGAAATAAGGCAGCTGACGTCACAGTCATGTAGAAAGCAGTCTTTTAATGTCAACTGTGTTATGAATAAGGATAGCAAAGCTAAAATAACACACTAAGATAACATACCCTCTTCAACATTTTAGTTCCTCCAAATCATAAATAAGACATGCATTTGGAATTAAGGAATGTCAGTAAGATTTGGATTAGGCCTACATTCAACGGTGTTGTTTATGTAACCATATCAACTTCAAATAATGAAAAAATAAGAACAATATCATCAATATGGATTCCTGAATTATAATATCGTTTTAGTGTAGCCCTAAATCTTTATACGTTGAGTCTTTTCTTAAATTCCTGATTAAAGTTTTTTCATCAATAATGCATTTTATATAGCATCGAAACATTTACTCAGATCAAAACATACACAACTAACTAATTGGTCACCGCCTTTACTGTTGCTGTCATTGTGGGACCACTCATTCTCAAGCAAGTCAGAAACATAAATAACTTAACTAATTGTTGATTTAGTTGTTGACATATTCTGGGACATAGTAGACGTTCGAAGTAGAGTGCTCTTAATTGTACTGTGGAAACTACAGGGACAAGCCCAGTAGGAAATCATTCAAAAATAAAACCCTGTTTCAAGGTACATGGTAAGGGTCAAAGCGACGATTAACATGAGACAAAAACGTATAAACACCACATACACAAATATAAACACCACAAAAAGACCACACACGCATAAAAATTGCTTTACCAATAAAAGATCGTAATACCGCCTTGGAACAGTCCGTGGAACGGTCAGTAAACCACGAGTTTACTGGAACATGGTTCGACTAAGAGTATGGCGATAATTTTTTACTTGTCCCAACATTAATCAACAAAGTATTTACAGTACTACAAGTTTACACCCTAAGGTAGTTCACCTTGGCCAGTATCAAACAGAATTGACGAAGCTTGCCGGAGATGGCCGAGATGTTACGATTGATTGCATTCTATAAACTGATAATACGGTCAATATCATATCATGATTTTGAACTCTTAACAGGCACAGTGGTGAACAAGGAGAAGTGCTTTGGCTTATTTTATGATAGGTTATTAGTACAATTCCAAAATCTTTGCACTGGCACCAATGACGCAAAATGAATGTTATGGACAGCGAATGACGGTTAATATGACGCAGATAGAATATATATATATGACAGTCACCTATTAAGCATTGCCCTTCTTTACTTAACATGACACCTGGAGATAAGCAAAAGCTGTCAGAATAAAGTTCATAGATGTAATCATAGCTAATAACCAAAAAAACATGTCAATTTTAATTTAATCTTCATTAAAGTTCTGTGAAAACGCAACACGAACAATATGGATAATAATATTGTGATCATGGCACTGTTGGTGCTTGTATATGGTGGTTTTGGTCAGGGCTTCCTTATCGACTGTGGTCTGTTGTGTGGTCATGGAACGAGTGGAGACGAGATTCATCGAACAATGTGTGAATGTATGTTGAACCTCTACATTCACGGCACGTATTTAGATATAAACTGTATTTGGTACTATGTAACCATCACGAATGAAGTAATAGTTAACACGATCTTTGGTCCGATTAATTAATAATACAAGAGCTTTAGATTGAGTGTATAATTTCAATCACGAGATAAGTGGGCGAAGTATCGGTTATGCCCCATGTTGTCAAGAATACGACGTTCAATAACTATAGCAAGCGGTTAAGGGAATATACGAATATAAGTTTATAAGTGAATAGGGTTGTAATTTATTATTCGGGGGAATAATGTGTACGCGATAACAAAACAAAAACATTTGATTACAAATGTACTGCTTTCGTGATGATTGACAACACACAGTTGTGTTGTTTTTTTCTGTCAGTATTCTAGTTTATGGCAGGCAATTCTTGGAGTCGCAACATTTTGTTATGCGTTTAAATACTCCTACGCATCTTCCGTTGCATTGCTGGAAGGAGTTGGAAAGGAGTTAAACTGTGAGTACGGTCACATAGCAACGCATAACAAAGTGTTTTGGCTCCATTTATTGCCTGACGTGTAGTTTCCTTTAATCTTCTGTACACCAAAAATACTGTAGATATCGACGTCGATGACTTTCTTTAGAGTAGTAATACGGCGTTCGCCTTAGGCCATACCACAAAGATGATATGTTTAGCGTATGGTCCAAACAAAACTGAATTACCTGCAAGCCTAAAAAATGTCAAGAAAAACGTCAAGCAAAGAGTCTTTATTGAGCTTGATTTAAGAATATATGTAGCTGCTCGGGCAATGCTACACTTAATGACAAAACTATAAACTTGCAGCTTCAAAAAGTACTTAAAATATAACAATGAATTCTGCATATATTTTTCTTATTTCTGCTAAATTTTTATTTCAAATCTTTTCAAAGACGAAAACCTCCCATCGCTACATAAGCTTAATCAATATCTCAAAAATACAATAGTTCGGTGGAGCTCAATAAATTGAAGATGCACTTTTACTCCACAAAAAGCAGTACCACAATTAATAAAAGCGTTTTAATGTAACAAAAAGGATTAATCAAAATCGAAAACAGTGGTTTTTAGGAAGGATACCGTGTTTTGGAAGAAAGATGCATAAAACACGGTATTTCTACCGTATGAGACGATCCTTGATTGCTGAAAATCTTTTAGGGCCCACCAGTTTAATATTTGTGCGTTTTCAGCTATTAAATAAACGGTTACAATTTTGAAATCAGTAATTGATATTTTTCATAAAAAGATCATTTAGTAAGAAGATAAAGGTGCATCACTCAAAATTAATGTTTGTTATATTGATTTTAGATAGTAGCACTTTAATGCTGACCAAATTACTACACATCATTCCAATGAGTCTTATGCTGATACATTGTTTTCATAGGTCACCATCCAGAGACTACTGTGACGCCTACACCAAGGCCCACCACTACGTTATCGATGTGCGACTACCTGTGTTCCATACAGATGGGAGGTGCTGCCTGCGACTGCAGTAAACCCATCCTACCAGGAAGATAGTTCATCATTTATCTTTATGTATTATACGTTATGTAAAAAAATATTTGTAAAAGAACTGTGCTTGTCTTTTGTTAAGTTGGTAGTTAGTGTTCAATAACATTATTATTTGAGCTATCGCCTGAATTCAACTTTAAAGGGACTAGACACCAGATGGTCCAAAATTGGCAAATACAGTATTGTATTTCCTTAAAACAAGCATAGAATTGTCAATGCGAGCTAGTGGTAGGCCGATAATACATCAGTGTACATAATTAAAAGGACGCGAAGATCATGTTGTTGTCTCGTCTGAGTTTCCCTGTTTAAAAATAGCTCACAATGGTTTCCCAGTCAAGTTAAATCATATCTGTTCATGAGTACAGATAATTATTATACCAACGCTATTTTTAATCTTACTAGGATTTACCTTGTAGACAATCCCAGTTAATTCCTTGGGAAGAGGCATTTGGCGACCATTAATCGCACGCGCCATCATGGGCTGGGCCTTGAAGGGAAACGTTTCGTAATTGACGTTACGTCATCAGTAACGGCAGTGCATTTAACCACAGGATACGGCAAAAAAGCTGCTTTTCATGAAGATGGAGTGCTTTCTAATGTTAAACCATTAAAAGATATTGTGAAGAATCAAAGGTTATTGTCTGGCCACTGTGAATGTGCGAACCACGAAACGTACACACCTAGGGACGAAAGTACATGTATCATCGTTCGGGCGACCTTTAAGGGCTAACTTATCAGTTGTCGCGGCAAAACAGGCAAAACGTTTTAATTGGACGGAAAAAAAACTTATTAGGGCGCTTTAATCAGTTACCATGTTAATATCACGATAGTTGCACTGTGCACTCTTATCATTAGACTTTGATAAGTATTGTTCTAGTTTAATTTAATAGATCTGTAAGGATAAATACATATATGCTATAGTGGATGAATGTTACGCATCATTCGTCCAATTTCTAGAGTTTGTTCACTCTGGTCCGATTGTTCAAAACTTTGTTTAAGTGAATAACGTTGCTAACGATATCGTTGTTATAACTTTAAGATGGCCTCATATATACTTGTATAAATCAAGTACAGCTGAAACAGATGCCTCAAATCTTATAAGAAATATTGCAGATTACAGGTCTTTAAACTTCTAGTGCATTAACAATTTTAAAGTTAACAATGATGACGTTAACAACAATTCTAAACAATCGGCTCATTGTGTAGCAATTTAACATATAATTGATAAAAAGTGTTCATACAGTATTTTAACCAGAGATTTGTTTACATTGAGTAGCAATTTAACATCCAATTGATAAAAACAATTTGTACATACACTATTTTAACTAAGTGCGAGTTTGAAACTTCATTGGACATGTTGACTAAGAATATCAACTCGAGTTCAGACTCAATACCAACATTACGGATATATCTACCTTTGCCCGTGACATCATCTTGGTGGTGAATTTTGCTCAATATTCGAAATACTCAATATTATTTGCACACATTTTGTAAAAGAACTCCACTAAAAACGATAAAATTTTCAAATTTTGTTTTCATTTAATTTAAAAAAAATAAGTTTTAGTTCTTGATAAGTACTTATCAGTTAATTTAGGCTCTAATACTCCCTCGGTGGTGACACATTGCAATCGAACCAAGGACACGATTACCGAGCTTGGTCGATACCCATTTTAACCGGGGCTGACCATTCTTTGTTAGTTTATTTCCGTTCTGTATCAATCATCGTTGTTACACGGCCACTTTTTATCTATTTATTTTTGTATTATTATTTATGTTATCTTATTTATTTTATTTATTTATTTTTTATTTATTTTATTTTATTTTTTTTGGGAGGGGGGAGGCATCATGCGTGCAGCCAATATGCGCGGACAGGACTTTAAAAAATCTCCGATACCTCCTCGCCTGAGTACTATTGTTATAAACTATGAAAGACAGGCATTCATTAGTTCAATATTGTTTTTAAATTATTTATTCCTTTATTAATAAAAAAAAATTGGGGAAAGAAAAAGGAGTGATAGTTAGTTGGGACCAACAACAAATCCTACTCCCAGTTATTAGGAACCTTGGGGGTGCCTGCATGGGAAAATATACGTTGAATTTTAATTGCCTTTTTACTTCATTGCTTTCAATAAATACTGGTTATAAAAGCCAACTGGTATAATTGTACAATTCCAAGAGAGTATTTCAGTTTCAACGTCTTCCCAGTAAGTAAATCATCGATGTTACAAACCTTAAATACACACATACACGTCTGGACTTTTGGCAACGAATAGCCTCCATAATTCATAACATGTTACAGTGTCAATGATAAAATGTAGGTACTGTTCGTAACCTCATTCGGAGCTCCTCGGTCATTTTTCTCGAACGAGAAAATTGCCCGAGGAGTTCCGAATGTACGTAACCCAACAATTTCACACGATAACCCGTCAGCCAATCAATTTGCAGGAATTAAGATTAATATACTTTCGGGTGTGGTACTGAAACCCGGTACTCGGTATCGATATTGGGAAAAGCCGGTATCACAGGTTATGATACCGGGTTATGTTGATACCGGGTTTTTCTTCACAGTCGGGTAATATACAATTCTCTTAAGAAATCCCGCTATCGTAGAACCGGTATCAATGTCCACAATAGCCTACTATGACTTTGAATAGGTTAAAAACAGAATAGTTAGTTTGATTAAACGAAAACTAGTATAACTAGCATGTATAAATAGGTAGACAGTCCCGTTAAAATATTACACACTTTAAACAAAGTGTAAATCTTGGATACAGTTGCTTTTTATTTAAAAAATATTGTGTTTTGTGTGTGTTTTTAATGTAATTATATGGGAGTAGATTTGAAGAAAAAAAACATTTGTATTCCACTTAATGTTTTAATCAATACAATGAAAACGTTTTTCTTGATTTTTAAAAAGCCAAAAAATGAATGTCATAGACAATCGAAGCTTATTTATATTCCTTTTGAATGTGGTGATTGTGAGGAAAAACTTCAAAGGCAAATAAGGTTGAAATATATAGGTTTATTTCTTGGTATATCTTTCTTTCATTATTGACGTAGAATTAATTTGCTTTTTTCGGATTGGATAGGAACTAGTCATTTCGTACCCTAAACATTTCGTACCCTCTAATTTGGAATTGTGATTATTTGTGTTTATGTATTGGATTACTTTTGTGTTGAGCATTGCGTATGTTGTAATTGCTATGAACATATATATATATATATATATATATATATATATATATATATATATATATATATGTTTAAGGCGATATTGAGTTAAGTTAATAATATATAAATATCACATTCCTGTGAAGGCGCTATTGAAAATTGCAAACCTGAGAATTATAATTTTGACCGAGGCAGTGCCGATATAGCTCAAAATATCAGACATAAATGAAATGATTGACAGAATATTTTAGACATGTGTGTCTTTACATGTGTACACAATGAATTCGCAGAAATTGCATATAGTTACCATCAGTTGATCTTTAATCTGTACATAGTACAAGTGTGTCTCACTCAGGAATTCCATTACATGTCTCAGCTATTGTCATGTTTCTTGCTGAATATGGACATTTTATTTCAACAATGCCGCTTTCACCATTGTCACACACGATCGCATCTGATGTGGCACCGAGAAAGGAAAATGTGTTGCTAACAACTAAACCACATTATTCAGCCAGGTGGACAGGTGCAGTAATAATTAAATAAATATTGCCACATTTTTGTACACCATCTGGCACAGGTGTCTCTTTAGGTTTTGAGTATGAAAAATAACAACACATACTTTATATTTAAACCTGTAAAGTAATTTTCTTCTTTTTATGGGTGTGTCCACTTGATATGTTGGTGGTCGACAGGAGAGAAAACTGAAACAGAAGGTTGCCACCAGGGTGAACAACTCAAACGCAAAAGGAGAGATCTTTCATCTTAAGACAATGAAATAAGGCAGCTGACGTCACAGTCATGTAGAAAGCAGTCTTTTAATGTCAACTGTGTTATGAATAAGGATAGCAAAGCTAAAATAACACACTAAGATAACATACCCTCTTCAACATTTTAGTTCCTCCAAATCATAAATAAGACATGCATTTGGAATTAAGAAATGCCAGTAAGATTTGGATTAGGCCTACATTCAACGGTGTTGTTTATGTAACCATATCAACTTCAAATAATGACAAAATAAGAACAATATCATCAATATGGATTCATGAATTATATTATCGTTTTAGTGTAGCCCTAAATCTTTATACGTTGAGTCTTTTCTTAAATTCCTGATTTAAGTATTTTCATCAATAATGCATTTTTATATAGCATCGAAACATTTACTCAGATCAAAACATACACAACTAACTAATTGGTCACCGCCTTTACCGTTGCTGTCATTGTGGGACCACTCATTCTCAAACAAGTCGGAAACATAAATAACTTAACTAATTGTTGATTTAGTTGTTGACATATTCTGGGACATACACGTTCGAAGTAGTGTGCTCTTATTTGTACTGTGGAAACTACAGGGACAAGCCCAGTAGGAAATCATTCAAAAATAAAACCCTGTTTCAAGGTACATGGTAAGGGCCCAAACGACGATTAACATGAGACAAAAACGTATAAACAGCACATACACAAATATAAACACCACATACACAAATATAAACACCACATACACAAATATAAACACCACATACACAAATATAAAAACCACATACACAAATAAAAACACCACATAAACAAATATAAACACCACAAAAAGACCACACACGCATAAAAATTGCTTTACCAATAAATGATCGTAATACCGCCTTGGAAAAGTCCGTGGAACGGTCAGTAAACCACGAGTTTACTGGAACATGGTTCGACTAAGAGTATGGCGATAATTTTTTACTTGTCCCAACATTAATCAACAAAGTATTTACAGTACTACAAGTTTACACCCTATGGTAGTTCACCTTGGCCAGTATCAAACAGAATTGACGAAGCTTGCCGGAGATGGCCGAGATGTTACGATTGATTGCATTCTATAAACTGATAATACGGTCAATATCATATCATGATTTTGAACTCTTAACAGGCACAGTGGTGAACAAGGAGAAGTGCTTTGGCTTATTTTATGATAGGTTATTAGTACAATTCCAAAATCTTTGCACTGGCACCAATGACGCAAAATGACTGTTATGGACAGCGAATGACGGTTAATATGACGCAGATAGAATATATATATATGACAGTCACCTATTAAGCATTGCCCTTCTTTACTTAACATGACACCTGGAGATAAGCAAAAGCTGTCAGAATAAAGTTCATAGATGTAATCATAGCTAATTGTGAACCAAAAAAACATGTCAATTTTAATTTAATCTTCATTAAAGTTCTGTGAAAACGCAACACGAATAATATGGATAATAATATTGTGATCATGGCACTGTTGGTGCTTGTATATATGTGTGGTTTCGGTCAGGGCTTCCTTATTGACTGTGGTCTGCTGTGTGGTCATGGAACGAGTGGAGACGAGATTCATCGAACAATGTGTGAATGTATGTTGAACCTCTACAGTCACGGCACGTATTTAGATATAAACTGTATTTGGTACTATGTAACCATCACGAATGAAGTAATAGTTAACACGATCTTTGGTCCGATTAATTAATAATACAAGAGCTTTAGATTGAGTGTATAATTTCAATCACGAGATAAGTGGGCGAAGTATCGGTTATGCCCCATGTTGTCAAGAATACGACGTTCAATAACTATAGCAAGCGTTTAAGTCCGGTTAAGGGAATATAAGTATATAAGTTTATAAGTGAATAGCGTTGTAATCTATTATTCGGGGGAACAATCTGTACTCAAGAACAAGATAAAAACATTTGATTACAAATGTACATCGTTCGTGATGATTGACAACACACAGTTGTGGTTTTTTTCTGTCAGTATTCTAGTTTATGGCAGGCAATTCTTGGAGTCGCAACATTTTGTTATGCGTTTAAATACTCCTACGCATCTTCCGTTGCATTGCTGGAAGGAGTTGGAAAGGAGTTAAACTGTGAGTACGGTCACATTGCAACGCATCACAAAGTGTTTTGGCTCCATTTATTGCCTGACGTGTAGTTTCCTTTAATCTTCTGTACACCAAAAATACTGTAGATATCGACGTCGATGACTTTCTTTAGAGTAGTAATACGGCGTTCGCCTTAGGCCATACCACAAAGATGATATGTTTAGCGTATGGTCCAAAATAAACTGAATTACCTGCAAGCCTAAAAAATGTCAAGTAAAACGTCAAGCAAAGAGTCTTTATTGAGCTTGATTTAAGAATATATGTAGCTGCTCGGGCAATGCTACACTTAATGACAAAACTATACACTTGCAGCTTCAAAAAGTACTTAAAATATAACAATGAATTCTACATATATTTTTCTTATTTCTGCTAAATTTTTATTTCAAATCTTTTCAAAGACGAAAAACCTCCCATCGCTACATAAGCTTTATTAGTATCTCAAAAATACAACAAAAAGGATTAATCAAAATCGAAAACAGTGGTTTTTAGGAAGGATATCGTGTTTTGGAAGAAAGATGCATAAAACACGGTATTTCTACCGTATGAGACGATCCTTGATTGCTGTAAATCTTTTAGGGCCCACCAGTTTAATATTTGTGCGTTTTCAGCTGTTAAATAAACGGTTACAATTTTGAAATCAGTAATTGATATTTTTCATAAATAGATCATTTTGTAAGAAGATAAAGGTGCATCACTCAAAATTAATGTTTGTTATATTGATTTTAGATAGTATCACTTTAATGCTGACCAAATTACTACACATCATTACAACGAGTCTTATACATTATTTGCATAGGTCACCATCCAGAGACTACTGTGACGCCTACACCAAGGCCCACCACTACGTTATCGATGTGCGACTACCTGTGTTCCATACAGATGGGAGGTGCTGCCTGCGACTGCAGTAAACCCATCCTACCAGGAAGATAGTTCATCATTTATCTTTATGTATTATACGTTATGTAAAAAAATATTTGTAAAAGAACTGTGCTTGTCTTTTGTTAAGTTGGTAGTTAGTGTTCAATAACATTATTATTTGAGCTATCGCCTGAATTCAACTTTAAAGGGACTAGACACCAGATGGTCCAAAATTGGCAAATACAGTATTGTATTTCCTTAAAACAAGCCTAGAATTGTCAATGCGAGCTAGTGGTAGGCCGATAATACATCAGTGTACATAATTAAAAGGACGCGAAGATCATGTTGTTGTCTCGTCTGAGTTTCCCTGTTTAAAAATAGCTCACAATGGTTTCCCAGTCAAGTTAAATCATATCTGTTCATGAGTACAGATAATTATTATACCAACGCTATTTTTAATCTTACTAGGATTTACCTTGTAGACAATCCCAGTTAATTCCTTGGGAAGAGGCATTTGGCGACCATTAATCGCACGCGCCATCATGGGCTTGGCCTTGAAGGGAAACGTTTCGTAATTGACGTTACGTCACCAGTAGCGGCAGTGCATTTAACCACAGGATACGGCAACAAAGCTGCTTTTCATGAAGATGGAGTGCTTTCTAATGTTAAACCGTTAAAAGATATTGTGAAGAATCAAAGGTTATTGTCTGGCCACTGTGAATGTGCGAACCACGAAACGTACACACCTAGGGACGGAACTACATGTATCATCGTTCGGGCGACCTTAAAGGGCTAACTTATCAGTTGTCGCGGCAAAACAGGCAAAACTTTTTAATTGGACGGAAAAAAAACTTATTAGGGCGCTTTTATCAGTTACCATGTTAATATCACGATAATTGCACTGTGCACTCTTATCATTAGACTTTGATAAGTATTGTTCTAGTTTATTTTAATAGATCTGTAAGGATAAATACATATATGCTATAGTGAATGAATGTTACGCATCATTCGTCCAATTTCTAGAGTTTGTTCACTCTGGTCCGATTGTTCAAAACTTTGTTTAAGTGAATAACGTTGCTAACGGTATCGTTGTTATAACTTTAAGATGGCCTCATATATACTTGTATAAATCAAGTACAGCTGAAACAGACGCCTCAAATCTTATAAGAAATATTGCAGATTACAGGTCTTTAAACTTCTAGTGCATTAAAAAATTTAAAGTTAACAATGATGACGTTAACAACAATTCTAAACAATCGGCTCAGTGTGTAGCAATTTAACATATAATTGATAAAAAGTGTTCATACAGTATTTTAACCAGAGATTTGTTTACATTGAGTAGCAATTTAACATCCAATTGATAAAAACAATTTGTACATACACTATTTTAACTAAGTGCGAGTTTGAAACTTCATTGGACATGTTGACTAAGAATATCAACTCGAGTTCAGACTCAATACCAACATTACGGATATATCTACCTATACCCGTGACAACATCTTGGTGGTGAATTTTGCTCAATATTCGAAATACTCAATATTATTTGCACATATTTTGTAAAAGAACTCCACTAAAAACGATAAAATTTTCAAATTTTGTTTTCATTTAATTTAAAAAAAATAAGTCTTAGTTCTTGATAAGTACTTATCAGTTAATTTAGGCTCTAATACTCCCTCGGTGGTGACACATTGCAATCGAACCAAGGTCACGATTACCGAGCTTGGTCGATACCCATTTTAACCGGGGCTGACCATTCTTTGTTAGTTTATTTCCGTTCTGTATCAATCATCGTTGTTACACGGCCACTTTTTATCTATTTATTTTTGTAGTATTATTTATGTTATCTTATTTATTTTATTTATTTATTTTTTATTTATTTTATTTTATTTTTTTTGGGAGGGGGGAGGCATCATGCGTGCAGCCAATATGCGCGGACAGGACTTTAAAAAATCTCCGATACCTCCTCGCCTGAGTACTATTGTTATAAACTATGAAAGACAGGCATTCATTAGTTCAATATTGTTTTTAAATTATTTATTCCTTTATTAATAAAAAAAAATTGGGGAAAGAAAAAGGAGTGATAGTTAGTTGGGACCAACCAACAAATCCTACTCCCAGTTATTAGGAACCTTGGGGGTGCCTGCATGGGAAAATATACGTTGAATTTTAATTGCCTTTTTACTTCATTGCTTTCAATAAATACTGGTTATAAAAGTCAACTGGTATAATTGTACAATTCCAAGAGAGTATTTCAGTTTCAACGTCTTCCCAGTAAGTAGCTGTAGAGAACTACTCTCGTTTCCCGTTTGGCTGGGGCGCAATATTAACCAGACCCCTCTGATTGTCGTGACGAAAATTGGTGTAACATAACCTAACGAAACAATTCAGTGTAGTTTCTTGTTTAATTCAATATGGCGACGAAAAAGGATGAATCGATGGAGCTGCAAGAATTTTTAAGGACTAGAGTGAATATATTACATTATATCATTTTTAATGTGTAAAGCGATAGAGTGTGGTCTTTTCTTTTGGGGATGTATTTTTGTATCTTGTTTATTAATTACTATTTCTTTGTTGTTTTTTTTAAAAATTAAATATGTACCTCCTTTTCACCTAGTCCAAATAATTGTACGTTGACGGATTTTTTTTAGATTTTTGATATGGCAAATCCTTCACGTACAAATTGTTTAGTATCAAAAGTGGGTAGTTGTTCCGATCAGGATTCCGGGTTAAAGCATATAGCGTCGATAAAATATCATAAAAACAAGAAATATTACCAGATAATGTTATTTTATATTAGTTCCGTACACAAAAAAATAAATATCCAACTTATAATTATGAGTTTGACGGCTTTTCTTCGTTTCATTCTGTCAAAACATAACGATATATACATGAAGGGCACCTGCAAGGCTTTAGGGCACAGTTTTAAATCGCTCGGAACATTTCGGCCATGGCCGAGTTGTTACGATTGTATAAACGAGGTCTATCTCGAAGCTTTGTCGGAGGAGGCCGAGCTATTACGATTGTATCGAGTTGTTCCCCTTCGCATAATTGTTGTCTGTGTCAGTCAACTTTCGTTTTATTGGAAAGGTAAACAACTTGTTTTAATGCATTAAATGCTTGTTTAGTGCAAAATAGCATTTCACTTACATGGTTAAATATGAATATAACTCTATATGATCAATTTCAACCATAAAATACTTCACTTAAAACAATTTCAATATTTTTAAAACACCCCCGTTTTTTGCACATTCCCGTTTAGACGTTAGGGATTGGAAGAATCCCGTATAACACGTCTATTATTTTAGACTACTTTTCACCATATTATTGGTGAAACCGTCTTAAATTTAACTTCCCTGTCATTAAAACTACCAATATACTGTCGTTTAAGTAAGAGTAAAATAAAACCAGGTATTGGTGGGTCCAACGTATCCACTTAGACTTATGCTCCTAAATTAACCAAAATGGGTGCATTATTTAAATCAATGGCATGCTTCCAAGCATTTTTTAGAAATTAAGAGGTAATTACACGGCTTAGTCGTGCCGTTTCGTGATAATTGGCCAGAATGACTCAGAACTACCTCGTAATAAGCATGTGGGACAAATATCAAGCTGCTCAATGTTTTTATGCACTAGTCAATTGAAGTCCAAATAATTGTACGTTGGCGAATTTATTTTACGATTTTTGATGGTAAATCCTTCACACACAAATTGTTTTGTACGAAAAGTGGGTAGTTATTCTAATCGGGATTCCAGGTTAAAGCATATTGCGTCTATAAAATATCATAAAAACACGAAATATTACCAGATAATGTTATTTTATATTAGTTCTTTACACAAAAAAATAAATATTCAACACATAATTATGAGTGACGGGTTTTTCTTCATTTCATTCTGTCAAAACATAACGATATATACATGAAGGGCACCTGCAAGGATTCTGTTCACAATTTTAAAACTATCGGAACATTTCAGCCATGTTCCGCTTGGCATAATTGTTGTCTGTGTCAGTCAACTTTCGTTTTATTGGAAAGGTAAATATTGTGTTTTAATTCATTAAATTCTTGTTTTGTGCAAAATAACTTTTCACTTACATGGTAAAATATGAATATAAACCTTTATTATCCATTTCAACCATAAAATACTTCACTTAGGCCTAAAAAAAAAAATACATTTGGTTCGGGTTACCCGACCCTACCTACGGAATAGGCGCCGACCCTACCGTTTTTATAGTCAGTTTGAAAAAAAAATGAAAAACTAAAAAAAAAAAAATATTTTTTTTTTTTTTTTTTTTTTTTTTAATTGCTTTTCAATATGTAGTTTAAACCTTATGCTTATACAGAAGATAGCTTTAACACCATTCTCCAATGATGAAAATGATATTCTTATATAAAGCTTAATAAAAAAAAAAAATATATATATATAAAAATAAAAAAAAAGCCTACCTACCCTTCCTATTTTTGAAAAGGATGTAACCCTAACCAAACAATTATTTTTTTTAGGCCTTAATACAATTTCAATATTTTTCAAACACCCCCGGTTTTTGCACAAACCCGTTTAGGTGTTAGGGGGATTGGAAGAATCCCGTATAACACGTCTATTATTTTAGACTGTAGTCAATTGTAACCACAGCCCCCCCCCAGGTCCGGGGAAAAGCGGGGACTTTGACTTTCAGTCCAGCCATACCCGGGTAAAATCCCCGCCCTGCAGGCACGAACTGATGGTAAAATCCCCGCCATATGCCCATAAGTAAGGTAAGGCCCGTTCCCCACTATATTTTTCGCAAAGACAAACATACCGCATTCACCCGGCACTGCAGGGCCACCTGAAAGTGAAAGGTTAAAACATGGCCCCTTTCCCCGGCTATCCTGGTATACCCTCGGACCGGGGGGGGCCTGTGGTTACAACTGACTGGTGCATTACCTGTTGAGAACTTAAATACATATGTAGGACACCACAAATTGATCATTTGTTGTGGGGATTTATCGCAACTAAAAATCGAAAAAAATGAAAGAAAAAAAACATTTGGGGGGACCTGCATATATTTTTGTGGCTGCTCCGAAATTATTCTGTTTTCTTCTGAATTATTCCCTATTCCTGAACTTCTTTTTCCTAGAATTTAAACCTGCAATGTTAACTTCGCATTTTTTTTTTCCATTCTGTACATTTTGGCAAGCAAACTTTAAAAGAATATGTACATCTGTCCTCATGTCAGGGAAAAGTTCGGTCTGGGTAACCGCAAAATAGCATATATGATATATTTGTTTAGGCAGTATTACTTTATAATGTATAATATACAATAACAACAATAAAAGCAGAAGATAAATTTTTTATCAGTAAAACGATTGTGTTATAATTTCCCTATTATGTATTTTTGGACTTATCACCTCCCCCCCCCCCCCCCCCCCCCCAAAGGAATCACTGATAGCTCTAGGCACCTTAAAACATCATTGATATATAATGTCTAATAACATCATTGTAGTATACATCAAGCTGAAAAACATCATAGAAGTACATATTAATCTTTTGTTTTCAGTATAGCAGCTGTATGTTCTGCAGTGGGTATTATGGGAACAGCTTTGGGGAACCAGTGTGCAGTACCTGTCACATGTTCCTGTTCTCATCTGACATTAACAAGGAAGAAGGGGAGGAGGAAGTGTTTGGAGAGGTTAACATGCACTCATTCTTTTTGCTTGCCTGACTCATTGTTAGCTTGTCTTTTTTTGAAGAAGAAAAGTCGAGGTATTGTTAAAGCCAGGGCATTGTTGTCAGCATGCAACTGTAAATTGTTAACCTTGGCCATTACTAAAATAAAAACATTTGATAAAGATATTTTAACAAATGATTTTTTTTCATGATATATCTAAAAACATAAGGATTTGGTTTGTTAAACTGTCCTTGAAAGCTTAATTATTTAACTTTTTATTAATATTTGCTTTCTCTATGTAAGAATCAGAGCTGTCTTTCTGTTCACTTCAATGTTTTATATGTTGTAAATATAATGATATACGAAGGCAATATTTATTTAATTGGTATTCTAATGGTACTGAATTAGAAGATATTTATAGGTTATTAAACACAAATCAATCTGAAGATTAACGAAAACTACCTTATTATGTATACCATCTCCTTCTAAACATTAATGGTTAAGGGGAAGTAATCATGATTTTTATTTACACTGTGCTTGTATCGATTAATTACCCTGACACACCCCATGCCTTTCTTGTATGTTATGTATTTTGGGCCAGTGGCCTTTAATTTCTCAATATACTGTTGACTTGACTTGACTTTTAAGCGTTATTTTACTGATATTTGTTTTGGCATTGACCAGGAATTTCCCTTACACAGAAAACCTGTGTCCCTTGCTCAATTTTCTTGTAAACTGCGACCTTATTTCAACCTTTAAGTTCTTCAAAATAAGCTTTTCATGAGTACAAACAATATATTGGAACCCTGTAATATTACAAAATTACTCAATTTTTTACAACCATGAAGGACCCCCAGCTGAAATTCCTAGGTAAAACTGTGTCAATAAAGTAAAATAAAGAAAATTACATTGACTTTTCAATATCCAGATATATTGACCTGAAGTGATATTGAAAATGATTACCCAAACTGTTTGTAACCGTACATATACATCAATAAACAAATACCTTTAGAAAGCTGACTCTGGTGACAGTGGGAATGAAGAGCCGGATATGGCACAGGACTTTTGTGAGCGCCCCATGATGCCGTCCAGTGCTGCCCATGCGAGGGCTACACGAGAGGTCTCGCACAAGATGGACAGGCTAGCAGAGAGAATCGGCATGCTGACAATACCAAGGGAGAGAGATAATATACCTGAGGGGCTAGTGGACTCATTACCTCCTGAAGGTTGAACTATTTTCTGTTAGTTATAAATATCTCTTAATGTTAAACATTTTTATCACAAAAATGGGGAGTACATTGTTATGTTATGGTTATATGATACTTTACCTTTTTAGAAAATGTACATGTAGTCAAATAGCAGGCATACATGACAAGCTATGATAACACACACTTTAAAAATTTAATGGATTGACAATGGCTTATTGTGATATGTTATACAAAAGTTGTTAACATTTTACATACAGAATGTCACAATAAAGTGTAAAGTTTACTTGTTGAGATGAGTATTGTACTTTGGTTGCAGTTTTTAGATTAAATAATATCTAAATAAGATTGTTCATTTGATTCTCAATTTGTTTTCTTGACACCAATATTGTCTCCCAGTTCTTTGGGCTTTGTTCAAGTACTTTGAAGCCTTACTTCAGATCAATGCTCTATGGGGAGACAAACATTAACATCACAAGAGCCGGAAAGGGCACATTTCCTAGACAATGTTCAAAAGATGCCATGTTTTGAATCTTAACACAGGTACATGTATAGAGTTGTAGTTCTGCTGGTTGTATTCAAGTACCTGAATGACGACATATCTCTCTGGACAGCAGGCATGGTGTATCCCCAATGACAGCAGCTTCTTCAGGCGGAGGCAATGTTAATAAGATACCATATTTTGAATCTTAACACAGGTACATGTATAGAGGTGTAGTTTTAGTGGTTGTATTTAAGTACCTGAATGACATATCTCTCTGGACAGCAGGCATGGTGTATCCTCAATGGCAGCAGCATCTTCAGAGGGAGGCAATGTTAATAAGATACCATATTTTGAATCTTAACACAGGTACATGTATAGAGTTGTAGTTTTAGTGGTTGTATTCAAGTACCTGAATGACATATCTCTCTGGACAGCAGGCATGGTGTATCCCCAATGGCAGCAGCTTCTTCAGAGGGAGGCAATGTTAATGTTAATAAGATACCATATTTTGAATCTTAACACAGGTACATGTATAGAGTTGTAGTTCTGCTGGTTGTATTCAAGTACCTGAATGACGACATATCTCTCTGGACTGCAGGCATGGTGTATCCCCAATGGCAGCAGCTTCTTCAGGGGGAGGCAATGTTAATAAGATACCATATTTTGAATCTTAACACAGGTACATGTATAGAGGTGTAGTTTTAGTGGTTGTATTTAAGTACCTGAATGACATATCTCTCTGGACAGCAGGCATGGAGTATCCTCAATGGCAGCAGCTTCTTCAGGGGGTGGCAATGTTCATGAGATTTCCTATTTGTAAACAAAACATCGGTCTGTGTTTTGTGTTCCAGTTCTGCTGGTTGTATTCAAGTACCTGGACGATATATCTCTCTGGACAGCGGGCATGTTGTGTCCCTGGTGGCCGCAGCTTCATTAGGGGGAGACAATGTTTATGAGATTCTCAATTTGTAAAGTTAACATTGGTCCGTGTTTTGTATTCCAGTTCTGCTGGTAGTATTCAAGTACCTGGACGACATATCTCTCTGGACAGCAGGCATGGTATGTCCAAGGTGGCAGCAGCTACTTCAAGGGGAGACAACCGAGACTCGCTGGCATGAGTTTATCAAACTGAGATGGCCGCTGTTTAGTCCCAATTATAAAGTGAAAAATTGGAAAACAATTTACACTAAGTTGTAAGTACATGTATCTTTTGAGTGTGATTCTCATTATTTTGTTATTATTGATGGGCCTTGAATAAGCTGATGTTGTTTTGTTTTATTGCATAATACAAGTCAAGTCAAGTCAAGTCAAGTCAAGAAATTTATTAAGTAATCAAAGGCCACCGGCCCAAAATACGTGACATACATAATAAAACAAACAATATACGAGTTGTGTCAAGAAAAGGAATTTAAGCATATATCCAAACATGAGTATATCCTTTTAATTTTTAATTTCTAAAAGAAGATGATACACATAGAAAGACAACTTACTTAGAGTCTCATAATTAGTTGTTTTCATAAGGCTATAAAAGTCATTTAAATCTGTACCAGCAGAGTACCAATTAAACAAATATTGTCTTCTTATATTGTCATACTTTCTACAGACAAAAAATGCATGATATTCACAATCTAAGACAGATAAATGTTCGTTATCATAACAAAAAGTACATACAAATGATAAAGTGAAAACTACAGGGTCAAGTTTAGAGGTCAAATATTTTTCTTAGTGTGTTGATTTGGTTCTAATTTCAAAGAAAATGAGAATGCTTACAAACAAATTTCTCGAAATGAGGTAAATTTTCGTGATGTATTGAAAGAGATTAAAATGTTGACTTTATTAAAAAAAAATCAGAACAAAAACAATACTGCCACACATAGATTTATGTGTATGGTTTGTTATCAACGATATAAAGCTTTGATTTAGGTTATCAATAAAATGTAATCATGACTAATAATTAGAGAATTAGAGACTGGCCACTTTGATGATTGGTTAAATTCACTTTGCTATGACCATTATTGAAATTGAAACGCTTAATAATATTGTCACCATGGTGTTTTCACATTTTCAGGTTAGAGAGTTCTCCATGTAGATACTGCCTTGAAAGTATGATGTTACAGGTAACTCTTTTCTTGTACATGATAATCATTAAATAATGTACTTAAAGGCATCAGTTCTTTTTTTTCACAGCAAAACTTCTTTTTGCACAGATATATTTAGATAAGTCTGCATGAATTTGTCACTTTGACTCAAATATTGTACAACTGTGACACCTGTGCAAAATCTGAAAGAGGCCTAGTTTTGTGCACAATCCTGACTCATGTGCAGAAAAGAGACTGATTGGCCTAGTTTTGAGAACAATAAAGTGCAAAAACCAGACTGATTGACATAGTTTTGTGGACAACGCCGACTCCAGTGCAAAATCTTGGACTGTTTGGCCTACAGCTTATTTTGTGCATAGTTGTGCAAAATCTGAGAGTGATAGACATAGTTTTGTGTGATTGGCCTAATGTAGTTTTGAGCATAACCATGACTTCAGAGCAAATCCTGAAAGTGATTGGCTAACTAGTTGCATGCTCTAATTACTTTATATCTATGCTTTCTGCAATATCACCAGATATCTAATGTTTTCAGAGCACTCCCCCAATAGAGGAGAACTCCTGGCGTCACAGACGTCTGCGCAGTGAGCTGAAGACTTTGAAATCAGACCCCCCAGAGGGTATAAGGGCCGAGCCCCTTGACCGTCATTGTTGTCACTGGCAGGCCTCGATTACTGGGCCCCAGGGGAGTCCTTTTGAAGGCGGCCTGTTTCTTCTGTATCTACAGATACCAGACAGGTAAATTTGCCATGTTTTTGTGTGGCTATTTTGAG
Organism: Mya arenaria; assembly: GCF_026914265.1. Classification (NCBI taxonomy): domain Eukaryota; kingdom Metazoa; phylum Mollusca; class Bivalvia; order Myida; family Myidae; genus Mya; species Mya arenaria. Next base: position 15,995,962 of record NC_069129.1, on the reverse strand, counting down.
ATATTTGTTTTGTAACAGTGTTGAATATATATATGTAATCAGTTACAACCATTAGATTTAAGCAACATAACAGTGATAATTTACAATTATATTAAATTTTGATATATCATGTTTTATGGTCAAAGATATTAAGAGAATAGCTACAAATGATGAACTTTCTGTTCTCATTTGCTCTAATTCTAAAGTTTAAATACATTGTTAAGTACTGTTAAATGTTACTTTGCTTGATCTGTATATACTTTGTACCTACACTGTTTGAATAAATGAAATGTCCATGAAAAAAAATAATCTATGAATTGTTCCTAATTTTCAGTTATCCAATGAGGCCACCGAAGGTTCAGTTTATAACAAAAATATTTCACCCGAACATTAGTCGGCATGGTGACGTGGGTCTGGACTCGATACATTACAACTGGAGCCTAGCATTGACAATTTCAAAAGTGCTTATCAGTATACAGTCGTTACTAACAGACCCTTACTGTGATGTTTGTATGGAGCCAACCATAGGAACAATGTATAAGAAAAATCATGGCGAGTTTGACCGGATAGCTCGTCTGTGGACTTGGAAATATGCTATGCATGATTTTCTTATGCCAATGGATATAGATCTGAATGGTGTTTGAAATATTCAGATTGGTGAATATTCTTAAATGACATATTAATGTGTATTTGTTATCAGTAAAGAAACTTAAATTAAGGTTTTATCAGTGATTCACCCCCTCCCACTTTGCATACTTAAATACTTGCCCATTTTCTTCCTGAATCATGCTTAACATCATACTGAACATTAATCAAAACAATTACATTCAGAACTCTTCGGCCATTTTCCATTGAACATAACCTCGGATATGTATGGACGGTTTACAATGTCAGAAATCTTTACAATTTAACTACGCTGCAAGTAGATCATGGAGCAATTTCAAAAAAGCAGTTTAACTTGATGACTTTACTCTTGGGAATCTTAATTTTTTATGCAATTGTACACTTCACTGGCAATCAATTTAAACTAAGTAATACAAAATACTTGTTAAAACACTACTATTAATGAATACTTTTATTTTAAATTTTTCAAGAACTACTTCTATAGATGTACCAGAATGCATCCGAAGGATGTTTTTGATGGAAAATGGTCAAAGAGTTCCGAATGAAAGAAATAATATTCAACAGTTTTAAAAGACTGTGTACCATCAAAGGCAAAGTTTTGATTACCGTATATGCGTGTAATGTTCTGTGATATGAATAATAAAAGACATAAAGTAGCAGACCCTTGTATGTAAAGGGGACCCTTGTATGTAAAGGGGTAAATCAGACCTGAAATGGGATTTGTATAAAAGGTTTATCCTGTACAACAGTTTAACAACTAACTATGATTCTTGAAATACATGAAAATAATTAATGAATGTTATTAGTTGACTACTAGCTGGTAGGCAGAGCTTATCAGATCATGCAGAGCATATTAGAGACCACTACAATGTGTACTATGTACCACCTTCTTGAGTACCAAGTGCGCTTAAAGCGGCAATCTCACAGATTGAATGTTTTGACAACTTTTTTTATTTCGTCGTGGAAAGAGCCAATTTTTGTGAAAATGCATGGAAACCAGTGATATGAGACTGCTGACAAATATTAAATCGCAGATTTTCATATTTAAGATTAAAAATTGATCATTTATGCATTTTTCTTAAGCTGTAAGAAACGCTTTAAGCCATAAAACTAAACTTTCAAACGTAAATAGGAAAATCTGTGATCTGATCTTTTGTCAGTAGTCTTATATCACTGGTTTGCAGATATTCCAAGACAAAAAATAAAAAAGTTGACAAAAACGGTAAATCTGTGAGAGTGCAGCTTTAAAATAGCTTCTGAATACCAAAAATAGGGATTACAACTTCATATTAGAACTAGTTTGAATGCATGTTCACTTAAGCGCTTGTTTTATTAATCCCCCGCCACGGATTAGGAAGGGGATTATAGCAATGCACTTTGTCCGTCTTTCAGTCTGTCTGTCCTTCCATCTGTCTGTCTGTCTGTAACATTTCGTGTCCGGGCTATACCTTACTTATGCATTGATGGATTACCATACTCGGATACTAAGCGCACTCTACCAAGCATTATCATTATGTGCAACAAGTTTAATATTTAAAAAAAACAATGGACACAAATGTGAACATATATTTATAACATGTGTTTTCTCTTCAAAAGCAGTAAGACAATGTTTTGACGGCACTACAATATATGTATCACTTTATCGCATATACTTAAGGCTTGCTATTTCATCGATGTTATAAATCAAGGACTCATTTTCCTTCCTTTTTTAGCCAAAATAACCTTGACATTGATCGTACCTACACTACACACAATATGAATAACTTTAACAAATATCCTTTTATAATATGTTCAAATATCCTTTTATAATTTGTTCAAATATCCAAGAATATTTAGGTTACCGATCAAACAACTTGTATTTCCTATATCCCACTCTTGACCAGTGGTTGTGTACAATTTTGGTCAGACTCAACGTACCAGTAAGGTTGCGAGAAAAACAAAATATACTAAAAAACAACGGCGGGGGATATAGCTGTCCTTTGGACTGCCTTATTGATGGGAGCACGGTGTTGGTCGTTTGTCCCCAGATTTTGATTGGACGATGTGGCGAAGCGATTTAAACACTCTATTTTCGTTTTGATATAGTTTGTGTTAGAGGTTTGAGATCATTAAATAGTATTTAAGATTGTCATGATAACCTATGGTTTAGTTTGAAAATCCAAGTTTGAGTATGTATTTAAACTAAATGACATAAGATACTTACGTCTGTTACCCTTAAGATTTTACGAGAAACACAGGACTCTTGTTCATTGTTGATCGCTAATTGCAATTTCCTTTGGAGCATTTGTTTTTTTTTCAGTTTATCAAGGTCCTACCGCACTTATTTGCTTCATTTTGGCTTGAACCCACTGTGACGCCATCATGACTAAAATTGTGTTTTAATGCTATTATTGACATGAGATGGAAGTGAATGTACTTCTAAGTCAAATCCAAATATAAAAAGAAATGGAGAAATCAGTGAGATACAAAAGATCCGGGTGAAATAGCATAGCTCTTTGCGAATGGACATCTTTGTTCTTATCGTCCTTGGTGTAAAGCGTACAGTAAACACCTGTACTGGATCTAACAAGTGCTGAGTGCACAATTTTCCCAGTACTACCCTTTCAATGCCGAGAGCTAAGCAAGGGAGCTACTGTTACCATATTTTAATGTCTTGACCTTACGCACCTCAAGCGATCACTCTACCACTGAGCTATCGGGGCGGTCTCCTCTGAAACTGAACGACCAAGTCGATTTATTAAATGTTTCATAGTGAAATTAAAAGAAATGTTTAAGTTTTTTTAACATATAAGTATGTTTTTTTTCCATAAGGTGAAAGAAAGAAAAGATATTTTGGGAATTCTTATTTTTTTCATATAACTAAAGAGATACTAAAATTAGGAAAGTGACTTAATATGTTAGGAAATGACTGAAGAAGCTAGATGAATACCGACCCTTATCTTAAGCGTCTTTAACCCCTGATGTCATTAAAATTTTGACATTGACTAGCCAATCAGAAAGTCAACACAAAGTAATATAATCTTGGTAGTGATTTTTGACACGATAAAACATTTTTATCTTATTTTTCAATAATATTTTGTATTAAGCTTTGAGGTAAAAAAACACATTATTGAAAAATTAGCAATTTAGAAGCATGACATATGAATACATTAAATTTTACTGATAAACAATATTTTGCTCTTTATGTATGAGTTATACATGTAAGTTGTATTGAAATGAAACACCAGCAGAGTAAAGGTTTATACTTTATAAACGTTAATTATGAACAACTTATCCAAATTTCGTTTACATCCCGTCAGTACTTCAGTTCTTTCAATCATGTAAAGTGGTGTGTAATCGGCTCGTATTAACAACTCTAGGCTTGTTTTGAGGAAACTATGTATTTGCCGATTTGGGGACCATATGGTGTCTGGCCCCTTTAAAGGTGTTCAGTTGCCGCTAGTACACACCTTTCTTATGTTGTTCTCATTTATTCATACTTATTTTGTCTAGTCCATTTAAAAGTCAACCGGGGATAATTCAGCAATGACTTATGGTAGAAGAATAGTTTTGCGTACAGTACTTGTGCATTTATTGCCCTTTGTCTATGTTTGGAGTTTGATTGAAATCCTATTAATAATTCTTAAGTCATTCTCCGGGCAAGGGTGTGGCGAACGGACGGATAAAGCATTATTATACAATAGTTCTGAGGTGTTTTGGTGTTTTAATGTGCATATAATCCTATATATTGTATACATTTGTATTATGAATACACCCTTCTACCTTCGTTTCATTGACGCCCTGTTTTGGATATGTTTTGTTTTTGCACCATGGAGAGTTGCGTGATTAAAATGGATCTGCCATCATTATTATTGCAAAATAAAACTATAAAATATGTTTGATAAACATCGTATATAGATTAAAAAAAAGAAACATCAAGATACAAAAAAACGTATGTCTTATACCGTTGTTATAAACATTGGGACACACTTAATGGGTATCCATTAAATAATCAAATAATGCACCACTCAGTTGTAACCACGGCCCCCAGGTCCGGGGAATAGCGGGGACTTTGACTTTCGGTCCAGCCAAGCCCGGGTAAAATCCCCGCCCTGCAGGGACGAACTGATGGTAAAATCCCCGCCAAATGACCCGCACCCCCGGGGCACTAGGTTAAGCCCATTCCCCGCAATATTTGACGCGTAGACAAAACCGCAACATTCACCCGGCACCGGGAAGGAAAAATACGACCCATTTCCCCGGCTATCCCCGGTATACCCGGGGGATGGGGGTGGGGGGGTTGGCAGTGGTGACAATTGACTGGTGCATAACTTGTACCCAAACTCATAGGCTTCAGTTTTTATGGCATGCTTTACGAACCTTAGGATCCGATTCATCAACATTCAGAAAGTTCGGAGGATGTTTTGGTCACTGATATTACTAAATATACTGATTTTTGATAAATGGGTTAACTTGAGATTCACTGACTATTCATTACATATAACAGTGCGAATGATATAATGTAGTAACTGTACGTAACCTAACTATGTAATACGCATTGTCGTATCAACCCAACTATGCAATACGCAAGGTCGTATCAACCCAACTATGCAATACGCAAGGTCGTATCAACCCAACTATGCAATACGCATGGTCGTATCAACCCAACTATGCAATACGCATGGTCGTATCAACCCAACTATGCAATACGCAAGGTCGTATCAACCCAACTATGCAATACGCATGGTCGTATCACCCCAACTATGCAATACGCATGGTCGTATCAACCCAACTATGCAATACGCAAGGTCGTATCAACCCAACTATGCAATACGCAAGGTCGTATCAACCCAACTATGCAATACGCATGGTCGTATCAACCCAACTATGCAATACGCAAGGTCGTATCAACCCAACTATGCAATACGCATGGTCGTATCAACCCAACTATGCAATACGCATGGTCGTATCAACCCAACTATGCAATACGCATGGTCGTATCAACCCAACTATGCAATACGCAAGGTCGTATCAACCCAACTATGCAATACGCATGGTCGTATCATTGTCGTATTGATTGCCTCCCTTTTCTTCAAATTGATATAATATAGCTTTGAATTGAAATGTTTTATGAACACAACCGTGTACGTATGATTATTTTGTTTAAAATATGTTTTAACATTTTACTTCTGAGTTAAAATATGAACATTATTAGTATATAAAGCAATATGGTACTCTCACGTGACGAAATTTCCTTACAACGCAGTACGCGTTATACATTTATACGGATGGATTTTGAATTTCACTATCACTTAAGCTTTTTATTGACACTATTTTCCAATCTTATTTTTCCTCATGCTGTCATGTATGTATGACCTGAGGGTAATCAAGATGTTTGTATTGTATTATATTGACAACAAATACCATTACACTTGGTATAATAACTTTGATTTTTTTCTCATGTATGAATATTTCATATCGATAATTGAAAAACTCTAAGCCTTGTGACTTCGAACTTGGTAGAGGTCTCTCAAACATGACCAGTACCCTTTTTCTTGACGTCAGTTGGTCAAGTCAAGTTCGGAGTGACCTCGACCTAAACTTCGATTTCGTTCAAAAACTGAAGAATGCAGGTACCTAAATCTTGGTATGCTTGTGAACTGCATCTGCTTCCTTTTAGTTGTTTGAAAAACATTTGCGGCGTCTTTGATGCTTTGAATCAAACTAATTATTGTTATTGTTTGACCCAAAAAGACAAAAATAGACTTTGGTAATCCGATATAAACAAGTATGTAGGAAGGTGCGATTGTCACCGTTCATTGTTTTAAAACTTAAGTGAAAATATTAGATAAATTTACATAGTTAAGCAGCAAATAAGGTCAATAAAGCAAAATATATAGAACTAGCTAAGAATTTAATTGTGTATGGATTATGTTGTAAAAAGATTTAATTCTGAAATACAATGACGTTATGATAAACTTTGATCCGTTATGCGGCCGCTTCTCTCTCGGCTTTCATTGTTAAGCTAAAACAATATCTGAAATAAAAAATATGTGACATTTCAATGTACGGTCCGGTTACACAAACTACATTGCGACCTTGATGCCACCACTTTCACTGTGAGGGAGCAAACAATCACTTGTCCGCAAATTTATGCGAACGGCCAGGGTGAAATCGGTACCCAAAACGCGTGTTTTTGATATTTTCATTCGTAACGGTAACCCAATTTAAGAAAAAAAGACAGCTCCTCGTACGCCACTAGAATATGTCTGTCATTCTTGGTGCTGTACTTTTAAAAACATAGGACTAATATATCATCTTTTGTAATGATTATCATTATATTGTTGACTGCATCATAAGAGGAGAATATAACTTTTCTGACAGTGTTGATTCATTTTCAAGTCCTTTTTTATGAAAAAGCTTTAGCTTAAAGTGTTAAAAGTAGAAAGATTGATGGTTCTAGATGCAATCGAAAATATAAAAATGCTTTGTTCATTAATGTATGTGAAATTGCAAGTTGGAAAAAACTTTTACAAAGATTTGCAAATTGATTGTATAGAAAACACAATACTGATAAAATTCGTGAATTGTTTCATATGACACGTAATAATAATCATAGTGTTACACCTAGGGCTAAAATGCAAATTATTTTACAACAAAAGAGTGAATTACATTATATGTTTGAAAACAAATTCTCAGCAACTTTGGAAAGAAGTAAAGAAAAATCGAAATATTTAGCCCAAAGACCATAATATTAGCAAAGATGATTTTAATGAACTTTTAAGTCGGACGTTATCTTGAGTCTCTTATGTATAAGGTATTTAATATGAAATCTGTTAATGCCGATTTAAAAGAGTTGTTGAATGAGCATGGACTTGCTTATTTATTTACATGTGCTAATGTAACGAATACACATATTACATAATTATAATTATGTTCCTTACTCACAAAAATGGTTTACAAATGTTAGAGATGCAGACAAACTACAGTGTCATGTTAATTTTAAACAAGATTTTGCATTTTTTTTTATTTTGTATAAAAAGCAATAAGGTAAGGATATTACTTACTAGGTTTAATGTTCGGTACACCGCCTTAATGTTAGATACAGAACTATGAACCGAGAGGATGGTAAATGTAATAAATGAATGTTGTAGAAAATAAATATCGATTTTTGTTAGTTTGTCCTCATTTTTTGGATGTACGTACAAAATATATACCCAGGTATATTTTTCACTGGCCTTATATGACCAAATCAAACAATTTAATAATAATGATTGAAAATTGAATAATAGTTCTACTTATTTATCATTTACTACCGATAAAAGAATGCTGAGATTACTTTTAAACGTACTTTTTGTACAGTTCTAGATCATACTTTTTCCATAAAATAAAATTTGAAAATATGCTATTTATTTTATATTTATATTTCACTCTACTGTATTGTTATTAATGCTAATATATAGCACGTTCGTAATGTATTGGCAATGTTTTGATTTAATTTGCTAATAAAACTTTGACTTGACATGACTTTTAAAACAATTTTTAAGTCATTTTAATTAACTAATTCAATCTTCCCGCACCATCAACAAATGTTTCATGAAATAATAATTACACCTTATCTTCCATTCATTAAATGAATTGCCTTTCGGCAACTGCGAATATTTTCGGATCGTGAAGAAAGTTTATTCAAAAGCAACATACAACACACTACATATTTGAAATAGGCCAATATGACCCTTGATCAAATTATTACATAACATAATACAATAGTTTATGTATACATGTATGGCGAAGCATATTTAATTATTTATAAATAAATTTATCTATATAACTGTATCTGTATGATTCAATATACTTTTCTAAGTACATCAACTTTGAAAAATATTTTCTCTGTTGTATATTACCATTATAGGGAATACTTCCGCTTGTATATGCATATTTACGAGCAAATGGCCCATGATCGAAATAAAATCAATTAAATTCTTAAACAAATGGACAGATCATAAGACAGCAACTGTATTCAGCATACCAGTATGATAATAATATAATGTTTATAACCTTAATAGTGAATAAAGATTTTGATGAAACTGGTTAAATTTCTTGGTCGACCAGCATTAAAAAAACAAAACAATTTAGGTCTCCCTTAATTGGCCTGGATTAGGGTGTGTGTCTTTCTTATTTCAAAAGCAGAAGATAAATGCAGCTATGTTATTATGAATACAAAGTTAAACGAGGCTGTGTGGCAGGCACACAATAAATACAAATATAAAAACAAGTACATTGTATATACGAGTTTAAAGTTGCCGAAATGAGTTATACGTTGAGTTTCAAATGCTGGCTAATTACAAATATAAGAACATAGAATTATTAAAAAGTCAACATGAAAAATTTTAAAACAGAAAAATCAACATTATGCCTTTAATCAAAAATATCCGCACGAGAATGTATATAAAAGCTATAAGTATATACTAGGGCTGCCACGATATACCGGTGTACAACATTAGCGTACCGGTTTTTTCCATTAAAATTCAATTTTCAAAGTTTATAGGTCTTTTCATAATTGTTTACATATTTCTAGTCCAATTTAAGACTGAAATGATATAGAACTTTTGAACTCCGTGATGGTTTATTGTTGTGTTTGGTTCATTTGTTTTTAGTTAGATATGTTCTAGTCAACATATGATATCATCATATCTATGAATTGTTTAAGCACTTTGCTGTTTTGAATAAAATGTTCCAATTCGAAACAATATTATTAATACACAAAAATATCGCGGTACGTATCGCGCTACGCTGCTCTTGTATCGCGATATACCGCGATTCGGTCTTGGCGTATCGTGGCAGCCCGAGTATATACCATAGAAAAATTCTCTAATTATAATACGCCAAAGTTAAGAGTGATAAACGTTTACATAATATATAATTTTTAGCACTGTAACATTCAAAACTATTGAAAATGTGCTTAACAATTATTTATAGTTTCCTGAATTAATTTTGATTGAAAAACTCATAATAAGGATAACTCGTTGTAACATATGTTTTCTTAGATTAAAAAAAATCGACTTATTGAAAAGTGTTAATTTATGACATGTTAAATGTATTTCTGTCGTTAGCGTTTCAATTTAAAATTCAAAAATGAATTAACGTTTCAACTACAAAGATATTTTTTCCGCGTTAATGTAACGTATCATAATTAACTGTTTCCGGTTACAGATGGTTCGTGGGTGATAAATTATTAGTGTTAGGTTTTCTTAAATTTAATGAAGTATTCTTTTAACATTTTTTTTTTATTTTTGCAAATACATTCATTAAACAATAGAGAAAATAAATCATAAAACTAAATGTTTAAAATTCAATATCATAATTAATGATCTCGTTTGAAATTATTGAAATACCCAGCGGCGATATGTGTTACATTATTGCTCTTACTATCTTTAACAATACTATATCATTTCGATGTACAATACGTAAACTCAGAAATAAATTATTTTTCATTCTATAAAGATGTATACATGTAAAGGCGTTAAGTTTCTGCTGGTACGCGCATTTATTATTGTGTTCTCATCCTTACTTTTTCTTGGCATTTACAATAAGCTGGTTAGTTTTCGGCAACGTCGTTTGCTTTTAAGTAACTTTCATAACCAACCGGATTTTTCAAAATTCAAAAACGGCGAAAATGCTAATGAAGAAATCAATGGTTTTAAAACTGAAAGCAAGTACGTGTTAAAAGAACAAAATGATGCCAGTGAAACTGATTTGAATAGTTTCCGTTATTTTCAAAGCAAAATGTATGACACTTATCAAAATAGTGAAGGCGATGATTTCAGTACACTCGCTCCAGGCGATTTTAACACCTTCAGTAAAGATGGAATTGATGTGGGTTCAAACCGGAATGGTATTAGTGCATCTGCTGCAAAAGAAATGAAAGAGTTTAACAGTTACTTACAAGAACATGTAAACATTGGAAAATCTGTTGTGGATTCATTGGACGAGTTCGGAAATGAAAGGAACGAGATCTTAGAAGCCCAACAGGAAATCAGTGATTATCCTGCAAATTATATGAACGATTTTAACAAGGTGCAAAACAACGTATACGACGAACAATATGACGTCACCGCAACTGTGAGAGAAAATCATACTTCAAGACTGGATGAATACCTAAATACAAAAGACGATACTACCGTGAACAAAGCTAAAAATTTAATGCAATATGTGGACTATCCGCTTTTAGAGGATAATAAGTTATATACTGCTAATGAGACAGTCGTCAAGGTTCCTATAGTTGATAAAACTCAGAGCGTTACCGAGAAACCGTTATTGGTCCTGTTTTCGTCGTTCATCGATCAAGCGAAAGAAAAATATGGGATGTACAAAGTACTGTTTCCATTGTGGAACTATTGGCCGTGGTCGAGAGCAATAGCTTTTACAAGTAGTAAATCTATAACTGAACTGGCAGTTAAAAAGAGATGGCATGTGCTGCCCGAGACGAAGACAAATCCAGCCTGCAAAGGTGCTCCACTTTTGCCACCGATGTTTATTGAAGCAAGAAAAAGCGTCGATTCTTACTTCCATGGTTATTCAAATGGAGACATTATTTTTGACCAAAAACTTGAAAAGACCATGTTTGGTATATTTTATAACTTTACAAAATGGAAAACTCAGCCCGTGCTAATAGTGGGTAGACGTTATAACGTTGACTTTAAAAATGTTCGTTTAAACATATCGACACCGAACATTGTAAATGAAGTTGCTAAAAAGCATGGAAAGCTGGTACAAATGTCAACTGATTTTTATTTTACAAACGCCTTGGTTCCTTGGGAAGAGGCGCCAAAGGTGACCATTGGGCGACCATTCATCGTACGCGCCATCATTGGCTGGGCGTTGAAGAGAAACTTTATCGTAATTGACGTTACGTCGACAGTAACGGCAGTGCATTTAACCACAGGAGATGGTAACAAAGCAGCTTTTCATAAAGATGGAGTACTTTGTAATGTTAAACCATTGAAAGATATTGTGAAGAATCTAAGGTTTTTGTCTGGTCACTGTGAATGTGCGAACCACGAAACGTACAGAGCTGAAGACGGAACTTTCCACGTTCGGAAACGGACGACCTTTAAAGGCGCATTCATAAAGTTGTGCAAAACCAGCCAAACTTTTGAATTTAACGAAAAAGACTTAATACAGCAGTTTAAAAAGTTACCATGACAATAACACGATAGCTCCACTATGCACTGTTAGCCGTAGACTTTTATTAGTATACTTCTTGTATTTTTGTAGATTTGTTCCAATAAATTCATATGCTTAAGTGAATAAATGTTATGCATCATTCACTCAATTAACGTGAATGTGTTCACATTGAGCTGATTATTAAACACCCGTTTTGTTTTCACTATTTTTAAATGACCTTGAAAATTATATGTTGTCCCACAATGCAGCTAGTAATAATATAAATGCCTTTGATCTCGATGTAAACTTCAAACTAGTTGTATAGTTGTATGCTGTATTATTTGCAAAAAGTGAACACGAATTAGTATCACTAATGGATACATTCATAGACAATTGTGCTACTTGGAAGCTAGATATTAATGAAGATAAATCAAAAGTATATACTATACAACCTAAATTAATCTAACGGGCATACATCATTGACTTCATTCAAACTATTGGTCAGGTATTTATAACAAATAATCCGATTAGCTACATCGCTATTAAATTAATTAGGACCAATATTTTAAATATTGAATACCAGCCCTGGTTGTGAGATATATGAACATCCAGAAACCAATGTTCTGATTTAAAGGTTTAATTATGTTCACGTAAAGCAACCTACGTACTTACATAATTGTGATTAATTCTATATATAGCTCGCGTTACAATATGTACATCATTTGTTCTATTGTCATATTGTTGTATAACATTTTCGCTGACAAAAGCGTTTGGTTATGTACATTTGACATGTTGTGCTGTGCCTTATCTTACGTATATTACTTATCATTACTGGTACGTTAAGTTATTTTCTTACCTTAGACGTCACTGTTTTGTTCATATTTTAATGAATAAAAGACTTATAACTAATTCCAATGAACTATTTTTGTGCAAATATATCAATCTTCTATCATTTAGTATATCCTTTGAAACACTCGACGGAGTTGTACAGCTGGATGACATTTATGGTGACGATGTTTGCTTACTGACAAAACTAAACTTTGAAAGATTCTAACTCGTGCGTGATTTAATGCATTCGCGTTCGAGCAATCCAAACACAATACAAAAGAGATTGGCTTCACAAAAGTTTATACTTAGAGGTTAGAGACGCTAATGAGTGATATTTGGCAAGAGTGACTCATAATAGGCCCGAGACGAATTCGAGGGACATAATGAGCACGTGGGCAATATAACACACAACGGCCCGGCTACGCCGTGTATTAACCTCTTTAATACATATATTATTTTTCTTATTTTGTAAGTTTAAAGTCTTCTTTCAAGTTTACATGCAATCGAGTTGTGCATTCTTATTCTCTTCTGGCTTGACTACGTTCAGCAAACTCACTCTCAAAATTAAATTTAGTTTTTTAGAAATATGCCAAATGCCAACCACCATTTTGTTGTCATTTCATGTTCCCATCAATTTCAAATGCTCCCCTTGAAAATTCTACAACACCTATATCCGATTTTTTTCTGTACGAATCACTGACATCTGCCTTTTCATGTCCCGAATGTCACTATTCAATTCAATAAACATGAACACTTAGCAAGTAGAACGACTGTTTATAACTAAATAAATTAAGACCTCGTATTATTGATATCAGCATGTATGTACAGTTGTTGTTTTTCAAGTTTTGTTTTTAGAATGTCAACACTGAATAAAAAAGACGCTCTTATAGTCCAGACTGTTTATCAAACACTAGCGTATTTTCCTCAACTTCGCTAGCGTTTGCTTCCCTTAAGTTTGGGATTTTAATAATTAATCTGTTTAAGCAGATCAATACATTGTGATTATTTTGTTAGGATATTATTTAACAGTCGCCACTTTCGATTTGAAGACAAAATTTGATTTGAAGTGCGAACGTTCTATGGGCCACAAAATGAAAATCGATAATCGGACCGGGCCGCATAACTGCAGTACGTTCTGTAAGGCGAGCATTTACAAAACGCTAGCCAACGTTTTGTTTTGTATCCCTGGTAACGCAGCGCATACACCGCAAGCGGGGAACAAAACAGCGAACGTTCGCCACAAACATGTTTACTGAACATTAAATTCAAAATAGAGTATTTTATTTGATTAATTGTTGTAAACACCTGTATAAAATTTCATTACAATACATGAAGTAATGTGCTGGAATTTAGTTTGAAATGTGGTTACATGCAAACCATTACAAGAAAGTCTAAATCAAATGTTAAAGGCCCATAATTTGCATTGTGTGGAAAATAGAGTTAGAAAACTTGAGTATTTAAGTAGATTGGATGGTTAAATTCCGTTGTATAAGATCTCAATAAAATACACTGCACTTATCAGTTGCTGAGTTGTAAACATATGCTTACATTCAAAACCTTAACCACAATTTCAAACCATACCAAGAGAGTGTAATTCAAATGATAAAGGCCGATAATTTGCATTGTGTGCACAACAAAGTGTTATCTTACATGGTTTATTAAGTAGGTTGGGGTTGAGATGTAAAAAGTCTCATTGCAATACATCAACTTATTGCTGAGAAATTAACCTATGTGTCCTTACATGCATTCAGAGCCATAAATTGCATTATATGCAAACTAGAGTTATCTAAGTTCATAAAATTAGTAGGTTGGACAGATGTAAATACATTTCTAATGTTTCAATACAATTCATTATGTATTTGCTGAGATAATGACTTAAAGGTGCTGACATGCAAAAACTTAACCAAGGTGCGACGCCGACGCCGAAAATGTGAATAATCGGGAATCATCCTATTCTGCAAAATGTTGTCTGGAATCTGTCTTGAAACAAATTGCATTGCTTCGCACCATTGAAGTCAGCTAGCTGCATTGTACATTTTCGAACAGTTTAAAGAGTTCAATAGTTTATTAGAGTATTGTCCAAGTACATACATACAATTAGTACATAGAGTGTGTCGAACAAAGAGAAATTACTCTATTGTCTATTAAAAGCTTCTTTCACTTCCACTTAACATTGCGCTGTTACCATTCTTCTTTAAGTGTTTTGTAATATACGAAGGAGCGAACGGAACGACCACTTCCGACACATAGGAAGGTCGCAAAAAATCTAAGGCTGTTATCATGGAATGTGAACGGATTAGTGAGAAAACTTTCCTATCTAGATTTCTGAACTTTATAATCGAGTATGATATCTTTTTTTTTCAAAGAAAACTGGCTTCTTCAAAAGAACACTATATAATCATAATATACATGGATATGAGTAGTATCATCTGTTTGGAAACAAATAAAAACTATTCGGAAAGGACGAAATAGTAGTTGTATTTTTTTTAATGAATTAAAACCTAAAGTACAAATTGTAAAAGAAAATCAAAAGGGATCTGTTTGCCTAAAACTTTGTTAATCTATAATTGAGTGTGATAATGATGCTTATATTTGTTGTAACTATATAAAGCAAAACAAAACTCGAAACAAATGATGATAATGATGATGATGATGATGATGATGATGATGATGCAGATAATTTTGATATTCTAAAAATCAGATATAGAATAATTCCAAACAAAAGGAAATATATGGTATAACTGGTGACTTTAATAGCAAAACATCAGTCTTCAGAATGTAAAGACTACATCACTTACGATAGACTTTTAGATTCCAATTATAATGATTTTTTGAATACTGATCTAGTACCTGAAAGATCTAATGATAATAAAATAGTTGATAATCAAGGAAACATGGTAACTCTGTGCAAGTCGACAAATCTACTAATTGCAAACGGCAGACCTTGCAAAGATAAAAATAAAGTAAAGTGCAAATTTGTAGGAATACAGATAGAAAGTACTGTCGATTATCGTATACTTCATTTAAATGATTTTAACTTAATTCAACAACTTAAAATAAGCGAATCAACGGAATTATCCGATCATTCCCCAATAAAGTTCGCTCCAGTAAAAAAGCTCGAAGTCCACAACATGAAACCATTCCTTTAACAAACGAAGAATCATATATAAAAATGTTAAAACATCACAGAAACATTAAAAAAAAACACCCATCAAGGCAATGATCTCAATGAAATATTCCAAAATATGCATGATAATTCATATTATCTTTAATGAGATAATGGTGCTTATATATGTTGTGTCTATTTAACATCAAAAAGTTTGAAGATATTTGATGATGATGATGATGTTAATGAATCTTATAATATTGATTGGTCAAGGATAAACTGTTGCAATTCGACAAATCTAATTATAGCAAATGGCAGACTCTGCAAAGATAATAATATAAGAAACTGCACATTTGTAGGAATACAGGGAAAAAGTACCGTCGATTATCTAATACTTTGTTTAAATGATTTTCAATTAATTCAAAACTTGAAAAAAAACACGAACCAACGGAATTCTCTGATCATTCACCACTAATGTTCACTCGAGCAAAAAACTCGAAAATGAAACCATTCCTTTAAAGCTGCACTCTCACAGATTTACCGTTTTGAAAACTCTTTTTTTGTCTTGGAATGAGCCATTTTCTGTGTGTATATCTGCAAACCAGTGATATAAGACTGCTGACAAAAGATCAGATCGCAGATTTTTATATTTCCGTTCGAAAATTAATGTTTTATAGCTAAAAGCGTTACTAACAGTTAAAGAGAAATGCATAAAACATCAATTTTTGAAATTAAATATGAACATCTGCGATCTGTTTTTGCCGGCAGTCTTATACCACTGGTTTGAATGCATTTTCGCATAAATTGGCTCGTTCCAAAACAAAAAAATAAAAGAAGTTGTCAAAACATTCAATCTGTGAGAGTGCAGCTTTAACAAACGTATCATCATATATTGAATATGATAAAAAAAATACAGAAACATTTAAAAAAAGAAATAATCCATCACGCAAATAATCTCAATGAAATACCCCGTATATATTGATACACTACCATTTGACCAAATTATAAATGAGTTTGCTAATATAATGTCAACATGTGGCTTAAAAGTATATGGAAAAATGAGAACAAACACAACAAAACATCACGACAAAAAGAAAAGGATTCCATGGTAAAATGCTAGAAAGTTATAAAAGAATCATAGAAAAAATATTTACGCAATAAAATCATGGCAATAGGGACTTATACACAAGACATAAAACGATATAAAATAAGATAAAATACAAGGCAACAAATAAAGAAATGAAGGGGTTAAAATTAGTAACTCATCTATAGCACACCGAAAAACATTTTTGAAATATATAAATAAACAATATGAAAAAAATCATAATAACCCAAACCCCGAATAGTAAATTGTTTTACCAATTCAACCCGTTGTATGGCTCCACAACAACAACAACAAGCACAAACAACAACGTTCAAATTGATAGAGCAATAAACAATGAGGTTCTAGACCACCATTTTAACACTACCGAATTGATTAAGTTTTTTTTTCACAAAATAACTCCAAGAATTATTGTACCTATATTTAAAAGCGGCTACCCTAAAGATGCTAAAAATATAAAGGTATAACATATGTCAACATTCTGCCAAAGATATATTCAACACTTTTTTTTCGAGAAGACTTTTAAAATGAGCTAAAGAAAATAAAACCATAATTGACAATCAGTTTGGATTTCAAAAGGGTAAATCAACGATAGTATGTATATTTATTCTTAATGCACCTAGCACACAGACATTAGTGAAAAAGGAAAAAAAATGTTCGTTGCATTTTTAGACTGGGGAAAATGTTTGATAAAAAATAGAACACACTTGTGGCAACAATTGCTGTTAAAGGTTAGCTAAAATGCTTAAAGCATTTCAATCGGTGTATTCTACTAAATGTTTAAGGTATTGTATAAAATAAATAGAACAAACTTGTGGCAAAAATTGCTGTTAAAGGTTAACTTAAAATGGTATAGGCATTTCAATCGGTGTATTCTACTATAAGGTTTTATATAAGAAAACATAACACTAATTATTCAGAAGTGAATATCATTTTCTTTTAGTGTGCCCTAAATATATTGACTGAAGACGAATATACTTGAGCCAATGTTATTGTCACTGGCCGAATTTTTATAAATACTACTGTAACATAAAAAAGAAGAAGAAAAAATAACAAAATGATATGCTATGCAAACAATTCAAGAACCTAACCTCAAGGGAATTGCTAAAAGAAAACCCATCGCCACGCGCTTAGGTCAATTTAATTTAACTTCATATATCATACTATAACCAGCTTGATATATACTTATGAACTCGTTCTTAATATATTCTCTTGATTGTCCTTTTCCCAAAATAGCAAGGATATGATAAAGTCAACAATAAAACATAAATAAACATACTGTTATCTGCAGCTAATCTACATGTACAATACCAGGGTCGGATTAAAAAACTTGATTCTATATAATATGATAGAAGAAATTGACAGTCGATCAAGTATGGAGTTAATCTCCATCAAATTGCAAAATATTTAAGATATATTCCCTTATAAAAATCATAAGTGTAACGCATTCTACCCGAATAATATAATATTGCATTGATTAACTTCTGTATTATGTTAATTTAAATGTTCGCATTTTAAACTATTGCTTCGATAAAAATGTTTATGTTCATTGTTTGTATTTTTATTTGTTTTTGCTTTAGGTATGTAAGTACCTGAACGCATTATTGTAAAAAATGGTAAATATGAAAGATTAAATATATCGTAAAATGGTTTCTGCTACATGTTTTATAAAATTTGTGTCACAGTACATGAACTACCCCTAGTAGATGTCGCAATGCGGGACCTGCACACTTTCCTTTTTAGCGTGTTTCCAGAGTATTTAAAGTCATATGTGCATTTATTATCGGTTACATTTTTTTCGTAGTAATATACACTGGCAGTCTTCTTCAGCTGTGGTGTCAGTAGAGTACAGAACCGTCCACTTCTGCTTGGCGTATTTCATTCTCTATAGCTGCCAGAAGGTTGGTTTTACTATCTGTCAAAACAACAACAAAACACGCAATTAATAATACAAGTGCAAAACAGTTCATTCAAAAGTAAACACAGCCTTTAAGGTTCTATGGAGTTCGTATTTAAAGATGCACTCTTCCTCCAAAATAAGATGTACCACAATAGATACATTTTTAATATACCAAAAAGGATGACTAAATGTCAAAAACAATTTTTCTTATAAATGATACCGAGTTTAATTTAATTTTAGTACTTGTACCTAATTTGACGATAGCAGATCACACTTAATATTTTATCACTCACTAGTCATTTAATTTTTAAGAGTTTTCAGCTATTTAATACACGGTTATGATCCTGTTACCAGTAATAACCACTTAATAACCAAAAATGCATTGCATAGTAAGTAGTTTGACACTCACCCATTATTTGTTATTTTTGCCTTACCATATAATGGCATTGGTTGTTTACTAAACATTCAATATCAAGTGTGTTGTTATGGTCATTTGTCGCTAACCTTATAAAATCAAAATGAAGACATAATACGTTTTAAGTCAAAACAACGAACGCACCATCGTAATACACAACTTTGGCACACTCATTGAAGTCACCAAATTGGTCCTTCACAGCTTGTCGGGAAGATATTTCCACAAACTTGTCGACAAACACCTTTCCCTGTCGGTACATTTCCTCCGTAGAGATTCCAGCAAATGCGAAATTCTTCGCCATTTGGTACAAGCATCCCATTGCTGCGCAGTACTCACTGACGAAGCAAAATATCTGAAATTGAAATAATACAAACATATAAAACGGTTGGAATAAAGAAGAACAAAGATGACACTTTGTACACATTCTCTAAATGTTGTTTGACGAATGCAACCATATATATGTACTTGTTAAAAATGGTTTAACAAAGTCATCCTGCAACGTTAACATAAGGGGGAAAGGATTAAGCTAAGTTCACTAATTTTGTTTTTGTACAATTTGTTTAGCATTTACATTCCTAAGAGTTTTTGCACTGAGTTTCGATAAAAAAAAATCGTTTTCATGACGATCACAAAGCAAATACTCAATACGTTGACATTTTTTTCTTTTAAAAATGCAATCAGTCGCCGTACTGTTATGCATAACTGTTCTAAATCTTACCTTTCCGTCCGCTGGCCGCGTGTACTGAAAAACGTTCAAGATGAACGGCTTTTTCTGCTGGGCTCCCTGGTCCACAATCACTTCCGGTAGACTATCAATCTTTTTTACCGGAGCCTGGCTGCCTTCCCCAGCACTAAAATATCATGTTTATAGTACTTTTTATTACAATAAAGGATATTGCAAGACGAAATTCATGTCCGCGAACACTTTGCCTAATACATGTATGAACATGTAAACTATATTGCATATGCGTGAAAAATTGTCGACTGGCTACTACTGGCTCGAAATCGCCCAGTGGCTTGATTTTCACGATGTCTCCAACTATTTAAACGACCGGGTTTTATCTTTGTAAGAATTCCGGCCAGTCCCTGGGATATCGAGCCAACGGTTTTCGACTGTATTTGGAACCAAATGGTCAGTAACGACACTTACATATGCCATATTAATTACTTGATAGTTAAATACTTATAAAAATATATGTACCCTATGTTTGCCCCATCTACGACCGAGTCAGCAGCTTTACACGACCTTGGCCACCAGATGTACATCTTCGTCAAAAAGCCGCAATTCATGTTTTTCTCTTCAAGAAACCTCTGGATTCTGCCTTTAAAATCTGTCAAATACGAAAAATGTCAAAGAAAATACAAGTTATCATGTAGAATATGACACGTTTAGTGATCGGATCCAATAACAATTATATATGTACCTATGTATGTTAAAGTAGGGGGGTAAAAAGAAAACATTAACTAATGTGCACAATATGACACTTTTCGTAAACGGACTCCGGTCTGTATACTTGTTATTGTAAAGAGACTGTAACAATATAACTCTGTTGAACAAGCTCAAGTATGATACTTTTATATCAGATGGAGCATCACACTTTTAGTAAACCGACTGCAGTATGTATATATTTACTGTTAACATTAATTTCCACACTTATATTGGATGGATACGTTTATAGTTGTTGTTGGGGAACAATCAGACCTCATCTGATCTGATTCCAGTACGTACCTGTTATAGAAAGTAACATCACATTGCTAATGTACTGATTCAAGTACGCACCCTTGTTGTAGAGTGTACAACGGATTCCAGTACGTACCTGTTATAGAAAGTAACATCTTATTGCTAATGTACTGATTCAAGTACGTACCCTTGTTGTAGAGTGTATAACGGATTCCAGTACGTACCTGTTATAGAAAGTAACATCACACTACTAATGTACTGATTCAAGTACGTACCCTTGTTGTAGAGTGTATAACGAATTCCAGTACGTACCTGTTATAGAAAGTAACATCACACTGCTAATGTACTGATTCAAGTACGTACCCTTGTTGTAGAGTGTATAACGGATTCCAGTACGTACCTGTTATAGAAAGTAACATCACACTACTAATGTACTGATTCAAGTACGTACCCTTGTTGTAGAGTGTATAACGGATTCCAGTGTGAACCTGTTATAAAAAGTAACATCACACTGCTAATGTACTGATTCAAGTACGTACCCTTGTTGTAGAGTGTATAACGGATTCCAGTAGGTACCTATTATAGAAAGTAACATCACACTGCTAATGTACTGATTCAAGTACGTACCCTTGTTGTAGAGTGTATAACGGATTCCAGTAGGTACCTGTTATAGAAAGTAACATCACACTGCTAATGTACTGACTCAAGTACGTACCCTTGTTGTAGAGTGTATGTCTCAGGTAGTTGATAATGTAGGCCCAGCACAGCCCCGTTGCCACATCACCACACGGCATCCGCTCCTCCATTTGAACTACACCACCTGTGACCAACAATAGAGAAACTTTAGTTCAAGATGATTTGCTTAACGGTTCTTTGGGATACTTTGTAACATCTGACGGAAAAGGATCATCCTTAACTCGGTGTCAGAGAGGCATCTGAGTCTGATTTACGAAGAGGGAATGTAGCCTTCTGTGCTTCAACAGAAACAATTTTACATAGATGCAGCCTGACTGTCAGGTTCCTTGACCATAAAACACCCAAAGCCGCGCAGACCGGCACTCAAATAGAAGGAAATTCGTGGAATGCGTTTTTTAACATTACAACGCAAAGGGGGTTATCTTTTAATTTTAGGTATACGGCATGTGCAAAACTAAATTAAATTAAAACTTCTTCAGGTTTATCTAATAAGATCTGATAAAACATTTTCCCTTAGAAATACAAACGTACCTGTAACGGTTTGGTAAATGTTGTTGCAGTATTTTTCACGGTCGTCAGATGTTGTTAAAACAGTGACCCAACGAATAAAACTGGGCACTTTGTTCACGTCGACATTATGCAAGACAGGGAGCACCTTAACAACGTTGTCAGAAACGCTGCTGTTTAGAGCAGACAGGCAATTGAACGTAAGAAGGTCGTCGTGTAATGCATCCTGGGAAAACACAAACACGTACCAATTGTACGTTTTGCTTATCAAGTTCGACTTATTAGCAGCCTGAAATTCCACTCTGATGTTTCGGCTCTCCAAGTATCCACGAATTTGATTTGCGATTTCTATATCATCGTGATGATCAGTGCACAATACAAGAACGTCCTCGTTTTCAGCTGACTTTTCACCTCTGCTGCTTGTTGCTTTTAGGCTGGTTTCTTGCATTTGCTTATTTTCCTTCAAGTCGGAGTCTTTGTGATCCATAACCTGTTCACGGACGGCATCAAATAATATTTGAAAGTGCGTAGTTGCGCAGTCTGAAAAAAAACACGAAACAAGAGCTTGTTTTCCAGAGGGAAGCCGATATATACCATACCTATTCCTCATAAAAACTGCAGGAACATGCCAATGGAAACCATTGTACTCCGTACAAGCACCCCGTTGATATACAAATACGCAACATACATAGTAGTTTGGGGTATTCAAAATGAAGTAATACAGAGATATATATTGTTAAGGATTGTTTTACCATAATGAAAAGAAAACTGTTGCCGCCCCTTCCCAACAACCAACTAGAAACCTCTTTTGCTTACCCTAGCCGTTAAATGGCAGTAATACTGGCATGTCTCGTTAAACGACATTTTAGTGCTTATATATGTGTGCGTTGCCGTTTATCAGTTTGACTCTGACATTTGCTCCATATACCATCATACAATGTATATGATCCCAGAGTCCAGATTATGACTGTTGCAATTTGTATGGAATTATTCGTATATATCAATACTTATGTGAAAAACTACAGAAAAAATCTCAGTAGCAAACAGTTTAAACATAAACCCGGTTAAATGGCACTGGGTAAACGCCAAAGACATAGAACACAAAAACAAAAACATCACAAACAAGAAACATGGAAGAACAGCACAAAACTCCCAAAACAGCATATATACTATATAAAAAACTAGGTATGTTTATCAAGGATTGTTAGGTACAGCCTTGGAACGGTCAGTAAAATGTAAATTAACTGGGGGTTTAAACCAGTTTAAGTGCACAAACCTCACTCGTATCCCAACATTCCTAAATTAAGAATAAACGGAAAAGGTAAATCTTATCAAAGTATGTATTAACTTGCATCAAGACTTACCATCGTATGGCAAAACCTTGAGGGTGCTGTGATCACGGACCGTAAAACCAACGTGGTTGACCAGATTCTCGTAGGTGTAGCGAAACCTTTCAATCTGAAGTCTGGGGTCCACTCCTTCTGCTAACTGCAGGGATTTCAGTTGATGAATGCAGTTCAAACTATTTGGCATGTCTGCATAGAAATAGTAATACTGAAACATGAGAAGACATCGCAGGATTACGATAATACAATGAAAATTACAGCAGCCAATAATACACTGAACGGGAGACACAAAGCGTCTCAAAACTGAGGACATATTATAGCTTGATTAATATTGATGGATTTTGAACTGACCTCACTATTTATTATGTCACATTTTTCGTTAAATATCACATTCTGATTACATTGTGTTATGATTTCACTTCTGTACACTTCTGCAGTCGTTAGGAATCAACCAGCAATATTCATTCGTGATTTGCAAAGGCGAGTGTGTGTACGCTTGAATTTGAATTAGTTTCAAATTAGGGCATGTCTATCTATGTACCTCATTTCCTTTGAAGATCTTGTATATCGTAATATTGAAATCTCTCGTCTTTCCCATGTGTTCTTCTTTAAAATTCAAAATCTCTCCCGTTTCAATTGTAATTCCCGTTGCCTCGTCTACTCCTTTCAAATTTCCGAGCGTTTTACAAGATGAAGGCAGCAACATGTTGTATTTCAGAGAAAACAGTCCTTTGTTTTCTTTATATATTGCAGATTTTGTCTCAATTTCACTTTTCAGGCCTGTAAAAGTGTAAGGTATGTTGTTGGCAACATGGGTAATATCTGATCTGTATTAGTGAAGTTTGTAAAAAAATAAATAAAACACATTGCACTGACTTTAATTAAACTGTAAGCATGAACAGATAATGAGAGAACAGACCCGGCCCATTATTCAATATTGATCTTATTATTATTATTATTATCCTTAGATTTGCCTCATTGATTCCATTCAGCCTTTTGGTCAGCCAATCAAAACACTTAGATTCTAATCTTAAATTTAAGTTCAATCTAAGTTGCTTATTTAATACGGCCCCAGCTTTTTACGTTCTTTTAACATTATGAGAAATACAACATAAAGAAAGGTGGGGCATAATTAAAATTATACATATTAGAATCAATGTAATACATGACTATTTTGTTGTACAATCGAACTCCGTTGGCTCGAACTCGCTTGGCTCGATTTCCTCGTTGGCTCGAACTGGATTTAAAGGACCCATTTATTTATACTGAAGGTAAGCAATCCCGCTTTGCTCGAATTTTTCGAGGCTCGAGGTATTATCGTAGGTCCTCGGGTGTTCGAGCCAACGAGGTTCGACTGTATTTTAAAGTGCCTATACAATTGGGAGCATGATATCTGTAAATGTAAAACTGGCAGTGGTAATATATACCGTCGGGCCAATAACGCCCCAGTAAATAACACCTTTTTATATCCTTTGGTGAGGGAATGACTTTTAAGAATGCCAAACGAGGCATATATATACTTACGTTTGATCATGTAGAACATTAAACCAGTGAAGTGTGAAAACACCATTGCATGTGCTAAACTTCCCACTGGCAGAAACTTCGACACAGAAATTCTTGCTGTAACAAAAGTAAAAATAAAATGAAACCTTTTTCGTAAACTGAATCTTTGACATGTTCGGAGCGTCATGCAGTGGACATTTTCGAGTACATTGTTTCAGTCATTTCCTTCTACAATTCCAAGCTAATTATATGACATTACAGGAATAATAAGACATATGGATAATGGGGTGGTTGCGATACACTGCATATACGGTTACGTGTATCTGTAGGCTAATTTATATGTACTATGTCACCTAGTCGCTACTTTTTGAACACTACGTCACCTAGGTATGTGTATCAGTGGACTACATTTTGCGCACTACGTCATCTAGGTACGTGTACCTGTAGGCTACTTTTTGCGCACTTTGTCACCGAGGGTAACTTTCTGTCCACTACATTCGCTAGGTACATGTGGGCTACTTTCTGTCCACTACGTCCCCTAGGTACGTGTACCTGTGGGTTACTTTCTGTCCACTACATCCGCTAGGTACGTGTACCTGTAGGCTACGTTCTGTCCATTACATCCGCTAGGTACATGTGGGCTACTTTCTGTCCACTACGTCCCCTAGGTACGTGTACCAGTGGGCTACTTTCTGTCAACTACATCCCCTAGGTACGTGTACCTGTGTGCTACTTTCTGTGCACCACATCCCCTAGGTACGTGTACCTGTGGGCTAGTTTCTGTGCACTACAACCCCTAGGTACGTGTACCTGTTGACTACTTTCTGTCCACTACATCACCTAGGTACGTGTACCTGTAGGCTACTTTCTGTCCACTACATCCCCTAGGTACGTGTACCTGTGGGCTACTTTCTGTGCACCACATCCCCTAGTACGTGTACCAGTGGGCTACTTTCTGTCCACCACATCCCCTAGATACGTGTACCTGTGGGCTACTTTCTGTGCACCACATCTCCTAGATACGTGTACCAGTGGGCTACTTTCTGTCCACCACATCCCCTAGTACGTGTACCAGTGGGCTACTTTCTGTGCACCACATCCCCTAGATACGTGTACCTGTGGGCTACTTTCTGTGCACCACATCCCCTAGTACGTGTACCAGTGGGCTAGTTTCTGTGCACCACACCCCCTAGATACGTGTACCTGTGGGCTAGTTTCTGTGCACCACATCCCCTAGATACGTGTACCTGTGGGCTACTTTCTGTCAACTACACCACCTTGGTATGTGTACCTGTGGGCTACTTTCTGTCCACTACGTCCCCTAGGTACGTGTACCAGTGGGCTACTTTCTGTCAACTACATCACCTAGGTACGTGTACCAGTGGGCTACTTTCTGTCAACTACATCCCCTAGGTACGTGTACCAGTGGGCTACTTTCTGTGCACCACATCCCCTAGGTACGTGTACCTGTGGGCTACTTTCTGTGCACCACACCCCCTAGGTACGTGTACCTGTGGGCTACTTTCTGTGCACCACACCCCCTAGATACGTGTACCTGTGGGCTGCTTTCTGTGCACTGTGTTATATAGGTTCGTGTACCTGTGGGCTACTTTTTGCGCACTTAGGTAACTTAGGTACGTACATGTGTGGGCTACTTTGTGTGCACAATGTCCTCCAGGTACGAGTACGTTTGGGCTAATTTTCTTTTTATGCACTACTTCATTTACGTGTACCTCTGAGATACAGCCTACTTGGAACTACTTATATGATGCACGGTATCACAAGGCAATTGATATATGTAATTATGCTTACAAGACTTATAATGTCATCATAGTATACATACTCCGCAAGCTGTTTATCACGTCACGATCCCAATTATGTCTCTTCAAACTGGTTGCTGTGTGTGGAATACTGGCAAGAAGGCCGCATTTGAGCATTGGCACGTCTCTTTTATCGATGTCGATAAGAAGGAGACGAAGTGTCAAATCCTGCTCCCGTCTTTCCTGAGAGTTTTCCAGCGCAAGAATCGTCTCAACGCTGATCCACGAACTTTCCAAAGCATTCCTTGTCAAAACAACAATAGTCTTTCTTGAATTCTGCACCAACCAACCGATGCTTGCCAAGACAGGACGCCCTGTCGGAAATGTTGTTGAGTCAAACTGAGCTGCACATTTCAAGCCTTGAGATGTCAGAGACTTGTGTATCTGTCTCGTAATATTTTCATCTATCCCAGAGTGACAAAGAAACACGTCAAATTCGTACTGAACGTCCCTACTTTGCTCCGAGCTTGCAACTTCTGACATTGTTGCTACTGAAAAATATAAAGAGCATGGTTCTTATTGAATGATATAAAATGGCAATTAACAACCAATGGAGTACTTTTATAGCACTAGCGTTTGTAATAGAACAATGGGAAATGCAGTAAAAAGTTATGTTGCTTATACTCTAACCAAGTTCCCGTTTAAAGGCCAAACAAGCTTTATATAGGAATATCCAAATAGTAATTATCATTGAGAAAAGGCTTTCAGACAAGTAAAAGAACACGGCATTTCTTATGAATTTAGTTTGTGTATGGCAAAAATGAGGACTGATTAGAGACACACTGAATGAGACACACTTGTTATAATTGACGTAGAACTACTCAAATACCTGATTTAACCGTCGGATAAACTTTAATACAAAACATTGTTTCCTTCGCGAGTAACAATACGTCCCTGATGGCTCGCAATGTGACATTTAAATCAAATTGTTTCATATACATCAAATAAATAAGGTATAATGTATCAGTTGAAATTCAATTATTTCCACTCAGTAATAGGATACGTCAAAGGAAGATAATGATAGGAAAGGCAGCTACTGTCTCATTTTTGTTTGTTAAAATCAGAGCAATTATGCAGAGAATTGATATTAGTTTAGATAAAAAGCCCATTTTTATATGCATTATGTTATGATCGGTGGCCGATCAAAAATCGTCTTCTAACACTTCCCGTTCAGTCCGCAACCAGTCTCAAAAGATCCGCAGACTAGTCACCGATCACTCTCAACCAATTTTAAGCTCTAAGACGCACATCGGCGCTGAACGGTTGCCGATTATGCACCAGTCAATTGTAACCACGCCCCCCCCCCCCCCAGGTCCGGGGGAACCGGGGATAGCCGGGAAATGGGCCGTGTTTTGACCTTTCAGGTGGCCCGCAGTACCGGATGAATGCGGTGGTTTTGTCTTCGCGCAAAATGGAGCGGGAAATGGGCCTAACCTAAGGTCCCGTGGTTGCAGGGGCATTTGGCGGGGATTTTACCATCTGTGCGTCCCCGCAGGACGGGAATTTTAGCCGGGGTTGCCTGGACCGTCAGCCAAAGTCCCCGCTATTCCCCGGACCTGGGGGAGCCGTGGTTACAATTGACTGGTGCATTAATCACGTACAATACTGCGGTTAAATATTGTACCTTTATCTGTAATTTTAGAACATCAATGTTCTGCCATCTGTGATAGTTTTTATGACATTGAAATGATCGGTGATCATGACCTATTTTCAAGAAAGACATAAGTTATATTGGTCTCAGCAGTCGGCGAAAATTTGGTTTATATATCTTTTAACTGCGGCTTAAATTACAAAGACTTCTGTAGCGAATTCTATATTCACACTTTACCGGAAGTCAGTGATGCATGTCGGTTGCTGTGTACATGTTACGTTATTTATTTCCGTTTATCTTCTTCTATATGTTTTTAAAATAGTTCATACATAATTCAATATTATATCAAGTTTAACTAATACTGCGTGGATTAATTTAATTCTTACATTTAATCAACTAGTAGCTATTTATAACTTAATATTTGCATATTAAGTTTTATGTTCATTTCATTTTGCCGTAAAATATTCAATGGGATATGCGCTTATTTTTGGGATTAATTGTAAATTATGTACTTTAGATAGCTTGGGTTGAATAAAGTATTACATTAAAGTTTTCTATAATTGCAAACCTAGTAGCTTCTTTTAATTGTTTAGCTTTGTACTTAACTATATTTGATAATCCTATTCACATATATACTATGTCTATTTATACGCGTGTTTAACAAACCATATTTGTACTGGACTTACTGTCTGCTTAATAAACGGCTGATTATATTACTTTGATGTTATCTGGCCTCACACGATATCTATTTTTATACACCAGTTTTGTTAGATAAGTATTTGGTTTCCCTATGAGCCTTACACATTTGTCATGCTCGGTTTTTAAATTGTATGGTGGCATATTACTGCCGTAAGATAACCTGATAGCGTTCGCGAATTGTTTCGTGTTAACCACATAATTTTCGCGATAATTATCTAGCTATCTAGTTTTGGTAAGATAGACATCATTAGACTAAAATAGGTTTGAAAGTGCCCAGAACTGCCCACTATTACCCTTTTTAGCTATACAACACTAACAGGTTAACTAGTTATGGTTTGCGAATTCCGCTTAATAAGTAATATATATACTAACTGGTTCACGTAATAAAAAAGTCACGCGAATATTAACAAGATAGCTTGATAATTATTGCGAAAATTAAGCGGTTATAGGTTAAATTACGGCAGAAGAAGAAGAAGAAGAAGAAGAAGAAGAAGAAGAAGAAGATGTTTATTCAAAG
This sequence comes from Mya arenaria, assembly GCF_026914265.1. NCBI lineage: Eukaryota > Metazoa > Mollusca > Bivalvia > Myida > Myidae > Mya > Mya arenaria. Next base: position 15,966,503 of record NC_069129.1, on the reverse strand, counting down.
AATTATATCACACGTTTTAATAAAAAGATGGAATACAAAAATAAGGCTTGTACGTAATCGATACAATAATATTCATGTGACCACCCGTGTGCCTACCACCGCTACATAAATACGAGTTTGGTTACATTACATTTAAATATAACAAACTGTCATTTTGAATAGATATTAACTTCAAATAGTGCCGAACTTATGGAAATCATCCTGAAATTATAGCTTAATAATAACATTTAATAACATTTCATTCTATAGTCAGTTAAATTTATTATTAGTTCTATTAATTTTGCTTTATTTTTCCTTGATAGTTGCTTAAATATTTACTTATTCAGTACTTATTACATTCTACATAAACATATCGGATAGTCCCAGTCTATTGATAGTGAAGTGGGTAAAACCCATGATCATCATGAAACGAAAGTAGTTCAATAGTCACGTAAGTTTAATATTTCAACTAAGATTTGTTTTACTATCTTGCATTTACCTTTATCAGAATAAAACCAACAACTCAACTCAACTACGTTTCCTTATTTGTTACTTAATGATAATTTACTCACCCAGGAAATATTTAACTTCCAAATAAACGATGAAAATCACAACCTTCTAAATATTCTTATCGGATTTTCCCAGTCTAGTGAATGAGTAATGGGTAATGATTATCATGAAACGAAAGTCACTAGCGGATCCAGGGGGCATCCGGCGCCCCCCCCCCCCCCCCTAAAATCCAGGAATTATCATTAGACGGTGCACAACTCACTAGCGGATCCAAAGGGGGGGGGCGCATCCGGTTCCCACCCTAATATCGCCTAGGTATACTTTTTAATTCAATATAAAAGAAAACTAATAAAACACGCCCAAATTTCCATCCTATCGGCCCAGATATTGATATTTTTCTTAGGTCGGTACCCCCAAACACTTTAAACCAAATAGATTTCGGTTCCGAAGGAGGGGCGCAGACAAAAGGTTACGCCCTAAGGTTACTTAGGGCAAAAACTTTAAGAAAGCACAAGAACTCTTTTCAAGATTTATTTGATGTGGAATTTTCAGACGATGGAAATAGTGAAGAGGAGGAATCTGATAGTGACGTCAGCGAAGAGGAAACAGAAAATGTATAAATTGATTCTAGTTGATTAAATTTGTTTATTTATGCTGTGAACCAGGAACCGTAAACATGGCTACTTGGAAGGAATATTTAAAAAAAACATATATTATGACACTAAACACGCAGCAGCATTTGCAGGGCCACAGAAATTGTATGATGTGGTCAAACGAGAAGGGAAATTCAAGATTGGCATGCATAGGATACGACAGTTCTTGCATGACCAAGAATCCTACAGTTTACACAAACCAGTGAGAAGACGATTTCAAAGAAATCATGTCGTTAGCGCTGGAAATTTTGCATTTCGCTTTGATAAAATGTTATGTGCATTATACAGTGTAATCCTGTTATTAAAAATATAATAGTATCGTATTGTACTCTGACACTATTCTGTACCGTATATTATGTCTATTGTAAATATAGTTTAAGGCGTGTTAACCGCATATGTATGTAACCATATACAGATGTAAATAAACCCTTGTACATAAATATATTGTGTTGTGCTTTTTCACATACAAATGTACCATACAATGTCATATGGTAAAAAAATAAAATAGTCGCCTTAAAAAGTCCATTTATCAATTGTCAAATGAACTCTACCGTGATAAACAAATCCGATCAGGCTGTCGCGTGTGCCTCTGACATATTTAATTGCTCCATTTAGCATACAGTTGGTAATACCTTTACAATTTTATAATACCTCTACATCTTAAACTGAAGCTACATTTTATTTTATCGAGTCATTTTAAGACGCAAAATGTAAATAAGTCATAATAGTAGTATTAAACCCTTACCTGTGGGTTTACTCTGAGACGAACTATGCGGCGGTTAACTCTGTTATGAAATAGTTTCGATGCACTAAACGCTTTTATGACAAAGAGCCTGCCGTGACATGTCTGAACAAGTCTAAACATGTAAATTAATCATAGGTTTTACGTAAAAAACGCTAGCCTAATGTAAATAGCGTTACGCTCCGGTGCGCATGGAAATTGACTTCCAATGTGTGACGTCATTTACATAGATATAGAAGCAATATACATAGATATAGAAGCAATAAACAAGTCTATTCACAGTGACCTGGTAGAATCTGTATATAATGTGTACAGGTAAAGTTAATAAGTAAATATACATGTTTTATTAGGGTTTACTAGACATTGTGCATTATTGTTCGTATAAATCATGCGTTTGAAACTTATATAAAGGTGTAATGTTTTGTAAATAAAGTGTAAATATGTCGTTGTTTTTTTGTTTGGTTTCATACACAGTAGAAGGAAAAAAAAACTCCATTCATCAATTGAACTCGGTTGAACTATATCTGTGGGAAAAAAACTGACCATATGATCACAATTTTAAACCTTGTGGTATGTAAAATACGCTAGTATTAACATCAATCAGAGAACAAAAATCGTCTGCTATCGCCTGAGATACATAAATACGCTATGATATGTCGTTTTATATGCCTAAACATTTTAGCTGACTGTGTTTTACGTTATTAGAAGAGTTCTATTAAAATGACTTTTTAATAGTTAATTTTTATACTATAAACATGAGCTTAAATCGTTGAAGAACTATAGATAAAATATAGGTAAAAGCGCAGTGTATAAAGCGATGATGTTGACTGTTTGGTGTCTGCATTATGAATGAAGTTTACTATTTACTAACATGGTTATTAAACGAAAACGATTGCACAACACTCTGAAATAGATAAACACGTCTGAACATGTTACTCTGCCGTCTGCTATAAGATGCGGACATACTGAAACTCGTTATCAATATAATACATACTTAACCTCACTGAGCTGATTTAAACAAAAAATAGATAAATATAGAGTTAAACATCGCATACCGTCCGTTATCCTACCAAACTCATAAACACAATTCGCCTGATTTAATGAATTTAACCCGGGCGGTATGTACTCTTAGGTAAAAAGCGTCGTCTGCAATGGCAGACGGTTCAAAACGGTTACGCAAGAGCGGGTCCAAAAAGCTACTCATTCAACATGGTGGCCGCTTTATATAGACATAGAAGGAAAACAATGATCTGTAATGATAACTTTAGGCTATCGATTACGTCGTCTGCTATTGAGAAATACTCCGCTAGTGTCACGGTCGAGTGCGTCCAAAAAGCGACTCATTTTCCACTCGATCCAAGATGGCGGTTTTATATAGACTAAAGAAGGGGTCACCGAGTGCATATCGACTGGATGAGCCCCCCTGACTACTGAGAACTATTGGCAAATCGACTTTTTACGTTCACTAATAAGGGTGGGGAATCACGTGACTTAACGGGGTTCCCACATGGGTCACCACGGGTCAAAACCGATGTGAACACGATGAAAAGTCACGTGATTCCTCACCCTGTTAATGGTCCTTGCAACTCATTCCTGTTTTCTTCAGCATGATAAGTAAATACAATCATAAACAATATAACTATATTTCATGACCATTATTAAGAGCTACTTGAACACGACGACCCGGAAGTATTTCGCTGTGTGCCGACACCGTAAGCAAACTAACCCGTGTGTATCCTTCCTATATCGGAACACATTCAATACGAGCGGGGAACCAAACCAGAAACGGTAGCTATCATGGGGGAACTGTTGCCTGAACGGAAAGCAATGCAAATAGCACTGCAAACAATGTCATAAATATAATAAAAACAGTATTTCTATGCGAGTATGCTATGCAATTCCTTAATACTAGTGTTGGTAAATCGACTTTTTACGTTCACTAATAAGGGTGGGGAATCACGTGGCTTTAACGGGGTTCCCACATGGGTCACCACGGGTCAAAACCGATGTGAACACGATGAAAAGTCACGTAATTCCTCACCCTGTTAATGGTCCTTGCAACTCATTCCTGTTTTCTTCAGCATGTTAAGTAAATACAATCATAAACAATATAACTATATTTCATGACCATTATTTGGGACAAGGTAATCAAAATGTTCGTTGCAAGTGAATGTTTAAAAAGGATTTTGTTAAACAACGACCAGAAAAACGTTTAAATGTCCACACTGGATAAAGACTATAGGGGTGGATCCAAGAATTGACGTTGGGGCACAACACACTAGCGGATCCAGGGGATTAAATTAAAAGTTTACTTTTTATTTCAATATAGGAGAAAAAGCAGCAAAATACACCCAAAATGCACCATTTCGAACTATAAATTGTTAAATTTTTCAAGGGGGAGTCACCCCGAGCCCCCCTCCAAATAAGTTTTGGTTCTGGGGGAGGTCAAGGGGCAAGTCAAAAGCCCCCCTTAAGTAACCCCCTTATCACATCCAATTCTAGACCCGACCCTGCAACCATTTGTCATTCGTCCCTCCCTTAGAACCTGGATGCGCTCCCAACCCCACTCTGAATCCGCTATTTGACTATACTGCATTAATAGGCGAATATGAATTTTATGTTATCTTCTGACTAGCTTTACGGAATGCCGTTTGGACCATCGCCTGTGAACGTGGTTATCTGTAACGCGATACTCGATAGTACGATGATGAAAACGCGAAATTACGAAACTTCGATAATGGAAACGCGACAGTACGATGATAAAAACGCGACAGTACGATAACGAAAACTCGATAATACGACAGTACGATGATGAAAATGCGATATACTCTCGTGTTTTCACCATCGTATTGTCGCGTTTTCACCTTCGTAGTTTCGTGAATCCGCGTTTTATCATCGTACTGTCGCGTTTTCATCATCGTACTATCGCGTTATCATCATCGTACTGTCGCGTTTTCATCATCGTACTGTCGCATTTCATCATCGTACTGTCGCGTTTTCTTCATCGTACTATCGCGTTATTATCATCGTACTGTCGCGTTTTCATCATCGTACTATCGTGTTATCATCATCGTACTTTTGCGTTTTCATCATCATCATCATCATCATCATCATCATCATCATCATCATCATCATCATCATCATCATCATCATCATCATCATCATCATCATCATTTTCATCATCATCATCAACATCATCATCATCATCATCATGTTGCTGCACTAACTTTAAGAAGCATTTATGATACCCGTACTATTATAGCTCAGTTATAAAAAAAGACGATTTAACGGTATAATACCTTTATAATTATCAGCCTGAAAAATTCCGATGTTGTTGTTGTACAATTATCATCATATTTACACCAAATTTGCTAGGAAGGGGCGGGTCTCCTAGCAGAAACTTACATATAATTTATCAGTGCGTAAAAGTAGTCACTAACAAGCACTCATTATTATGTCGTTTTCTTAGAACAAAAGCGTCTATAATACTCCACAAGTGCTTGTGGATTATTCTAGACACCTTTGTCCTAGGAATAGAACGTATAAGACTGATATTTTCGGGGGTCCTATGGTTGCTCTACCTTTCCAACACGATAAATCCCAGATGCAGTTGTATTACCGATACAATAGCAGCATAAGGAGCAAAAAGTCAATCAGATTAGAGACCGCGAGTAATAGTAGTAGTAGTGGTAGTGGTAGTAGTAGTAGTAGTAGTAGTAGTAGTAGTAGTAGTAGTAGTAGTGGTAGTGGTAGTAGTAGTAGTAGTAGTAGTAGTAGTAGTAGTAGTAGTAGTAGTAGTAGTAGCAGGTAGCAGGTAGCGGTGGCGGTGGTGGTGGTAGTACATGTAGTAATAGTAGTAGCGGTAGTAGTAGTAGTAGTAGTAGTAGTAGTAGTAGTAGTAGTAGTAGTAGTAGTAGTAGTAGTAGTAGTAGTAGTAGTAGTAGTGGTGGTGGTGGTGGTGGTGGTGGTGGTGGTGGTGGTGGTGGTGGTGGCGGTACATGTAGTAATAGTAGTAGCGGTAGCAGTAGCGGTAGTAGTAGCAGTTTTAATAGAAGTAGTAGTAGTAGTGGTAGTGGTGGTGGTGGTTTTGTCACATTTTTGTGGAGGGAAAATTCTTCTATGCGCATGTGCATCGGAAGTACGATGATGAAAACACGACAGTACGATGATGAAATGCGATAGCACGATGGTGAACACGCGACAGTACGGTGATGAAAATTAGATAGCACGATGGTGAACACGCGAAAGTACGATGATGAACACACGACAGTACGATGGTGAACACACGCCAGTACGATGATGAACACGTGGCAGTACGATGATGAACTTGACAGTACGATGGTGATGAACACGCGGCAGTACGATGATACACACGACAGTACGATGATGAACATGCTGTAGTACGATGGTGATGAACACGCGGCAGTACGATGATAAAAACGCAAAAGTTCGATGATGAACACGCGGCAGTGCGATGATGAACACGTGACAGTACAATGGTAATGATAATACGACAGTACGATGGTGATGAACACGCGGCAGTACGAGGTTGAACATACGACAGTACGATGATGAACACGCGTTAGTACGAGGGTGATGAACACACGGCAGTACGATGGTGATGAACACGAGGCAGTACGATGATGAACACGCGGCATTACGATGCTGAACATACGACAGTATGATGGTGAACACGCGGCAGTACGATGGTGATGAACACGCGGCCGTTCGATGATAAACACGCGACAGTTCGATGATGAACACGCGGCATTACGATGCTGAACATACGACAGTATGATGGTGAACACGCGACAGTACGATGGTGATGAACACGCGGCCGTTCGATGATAAACACTCGACAGTTCGATGATGAACACGCGGCAGTACGATGGTGAACACGCGACAGTACGATGATGAACACGCGACAGTACGATGGTGATGAACACGCGGTTATACTATGGTGAACGTACGACAGTATGATGATGAACACACGGCAGTATGATGGTAATAAACACGCAACAGTACGATAATGAACACTCGGCAGAACGATGATGAACACACGGCGGTACGATGATGAACACGCGACAGTACGATGATAAACACGCGGCAGTACGATGATGAAATGCGATAGCACGATGGTGAACACACGGCAGTACGATGATGAACACGTGGCAGTACGATGATGAACGTGACAGTACGATGGTGATGAACACGCGGCAGTACGATGATGAACACGCGGCAGTACGATGATGAACATACGGCAGTACGAAGGTGAACACACGGCAGAACGATGATGAACACACGGCAGAACGATGATGAACACGCGGCAGAACGATGATGAACACACGGCAGTACGATGGTAATAAACACGCGGCAGTACGATGGTGAACACACGACAGTACGATGGTGATGATCACGCGGCAGTACGATGGTCAACACACGACAGTACGATCTTGATGAACACGTGGCAGCAGATGGTGATGGACACTCGACAGTAAGATGATGAACACACGACAGTACGATGGTGATGAACACGCGGCAGTGCGATGGTGAACACATGACAGTACGGTGATGAACACACTGCAGTACGATGGTGATAAACACCAGGTAGTACGATGATTAACACGCGACAGTACGGTGATGAACACACGACAGTACGATGGTGATGAACACGAGGCAGTACGGTGATGAACACACGACAGTAGGATGGTGATGAACACGAGGCAGTACGGTGATGAACACACGACAGTACGATGGTGATGAACACGAGGCAGTACGATGGTGAACACACTGCAGTACGATGGTGATGAACACGAAGCAGTACGGTGATGAATACACGACAGTACGATGGTGATAAACACGAGTGTACGATGGTGAACACACGACAGTACAATGATGAACACACGGCAGTACGATGGTGATGAACACGAGGCAGTACGATGATTAACACGCGACAGTACGGTGATGAACACACGACAGTACGATGGTGATGAACACGAGGCAGTACGGTGATGAACACACGACAGTACGATGGTGATGAACACGAGGCAGTACGATGGTGAACACACTGCAGTACGATGGTGATGAACACGAGGCAGTACGGTGATGAATACACGACAGTACGATGGTGATAAACACGAGTGTACGATGGTGAACACACGACAGTACGATGATGAACACACGGCAGTACGATGGTGATGAACAAGCGGCAGTACAATGATTATAGCACGAAAGTACGATCATAATAACACAACAATCCGATGATGAAAACACGACAGTACGATGATGAAAACGCGACAGAACGATACTACGATAACGAAATCACAATATCATATCGCATTTTTACAATCGTATTGTCGTAATTATAATTATCATGTTTTTGTTGTCATACTGTCGTGTTTTCATCATCGTACCGTTGCGTTTTCGTTATCGTAGTTTCGGGATTGCGTGTTTCCATCATCGTACTATTGAGTATCATGTTCAGATCACCACATTCAAATGCGATGGCCCTAATTGCATTTCCTTATCTGACTAGCAGAGGTCAATAAACGCAGACAGATTTGGTCCAACTTTGAAAATACCTCAACATTAAAAAAACATTTCTCGAGTGAAAAGGACACACGTGTTGTATTTTACTGTCTCAAATAAAATCTCAAGGTGCTTTTGTGGTATAAACTATTGTCAGATGCGACCTTCAAATGACTACCTTTGCTAAGCCCCAAAATAATTCATAAGGAAGTTTGGCACTTTATGACTCTGTCAGGTGCATAACTACAATTAGTTTGGAGTTCCTTCCCCTTACGCTATCGTTATCTGGAATATCAGTGTATAGAAGTCGCCTACCGGTTTCACCGGAGGTGGAGGGGGGGGGGGAGAGAGAGGGGGCACAATTACCTGGTAGGGAGCTAAAGGTTTAATATCCGTCCGTCCCGGACAAATAATGGACAATGCATGTTAATGAAACTTGGAAGATTCATGGGTAATTCCTTTCGTATCTGCGTAAATCAGAATAGCCCCAGTCAACCCCGGAGGTCTATATGGACCGAGGCGTTATCGATCAACTTTATATACACAAAGAATATACACGACTTATTTTGATGCAAAGAGTCAAAGACGTCGCTTAGGTTTTTGAACTATGACTAAAAGGAAGCATTAAATCAGAATACCAAGTTTGAGGAACGTGTATATAAGCATTCTTCAGTTATTGAACGATATCGGATGTTTAGCTTAAAGTCACCACGACCTTGACCTATGAACAACTGACATTACAATAGTTACGTACTGGTCATGTTTGAGGGATCTCTACCCAGTTCGAGGTCTCTCAGCCTTAATCTGTTCCATATATTGATCGGAATTTGATTTCCAGCTGTTGTTGATATTTTTACTTCAATGTGAGAAAAAATCTTAGAATTAAGTCATTGATATTCAAATGGACTTTAACTAAACTAAGATTTACATACAAATATATATTTTATGGTAAAAAATTACTGCCGTAAGATATAGAGGATTTTTGTTGAATTCAGTGTAAGATCGTATTTTATTTTACGAGTAGTCACAGAAAACATATTTTCACGAGTGGCGTATTATTTTATTTCATGCATTTATCGTGTTCTGTTCAATATATTTTCCCGCTGGAGTAAATTTTGTTTGACCACAGTCCTTTCCCCTGCCCTCACTGCGAAGGGAAGTAACTGCGGCATCGAATTTTTTTTTATATAAAACCCTACTACCATCAGCGAAACCTATGATTTTTTAACATCTTTTGAGGCACAAAACAAGTATTTCGGAAATAAAAAAAAATGATCGCGTAGAAATACAATTGAATGAAACTGCTTCATGTGGCATTGTTGTACATTCAAGAACAATTTCAACATATTTAAATTAACAAATTGGACTAGTCACTTATAAAAGTGCGAATAAATCAACGGAAGACTGTGTTCAGTGTTGTTCGTGGTGTATATCTTATCTATTCACTGTCGCTCTCAGACTCAGGATCTTACGATATTTTTTCGGTGTGCGGGGGATTCATGCTGTGCAGACGAAGGGTGTTTTGTTGTTAGTTTCATATCTATTAACGTTGAATGCCACGTTTCCGTTAAATTTTGGGTTTTCGAATTCCCCAGAAGAAATGTCGAGGATTTGCCCGAAGATGCTTTTGAGAAGGATGGAGCGCAGACTTCGGAAGTTTTCTCGACAAGTTGTCGGAAATCACCATGGCCTGGTTGGTTTTCAATCTGCTATAATTGCTCAGGTGTTTATGACCGATATCTAAACTATTTGATAATTATAAATATAATATAATAATATTATAATATTATACTATTATGTTTGTAATATTGTTTCATTTCATGTTATTTCATGTTGAACCCTGCAACTATTATGTTTTGTAATATTGTTACATTATAATGTTATTTCCTTTTTAACACTATAACTATTATGTTTTGCAAAATTGTTTCGTTATTATGTTATATATCTAGAAGCTGGACGATATGTCTTTATACAGATGGATAGCTTTTTGATGAGGTTTATCTTGATGAACCTTCCAAGAACCTTCCCCTGTCTAAAATGAAATAACACCTTACGATAATTTAGATTTAAGTTGTTTCTACATTTTGCATAAAATTCAACACTTTTTCAATTACAACAAAACTTTTTTCTCACTTGTTAAATATTTCGTACAAATATTGAACAAACACTTCGAAACGAATCTTCAAATGGTTCCGCTCAAAAAAATAAACGGAAGAGGGTTCTTTGTGCGATTAAAAATTCTGAAGATATTTTGAAAATCAACAAGGCTTCCGTCAAGCATCTGGGAGTTTTTACACCTAATGGTGTTAGGGGAATCTACTGACCTTTGTTATGGTCACTCAATGGTCAAGTAGACCTTTTTCCCAGTAAGTAATCCTTAAGGTAAATAAATTAAGGATCTGTAAATTGAATAGCATCTTTTATCGATACATGTAACACTGTTTTCCTATTGTTTGCTGATTAAATACAGTTGAAGAGCCACCTGTTTCGTTTGGTTTAAATTTCAACAAAAATTGGATTAAAAACTTGACAAATGCCCGTCGGATGTGTTGACTGGTTTTAGTGTCTAAAAACAAATATATACATTTAACACAGAACTTCTGCCTACAGACTTAGATTTCTTCGTATATTTTTTCCTGATTATGGAAATAGTTGACATGCATCGACTTTACCAATACATGCACTCACATAACAATATTCAGGCCCAAAGTTCCCGTAATATCATTTTTTTATAAAGGATGAAACTAGGTTTACTATTTTGGTTTTGTTGTGAGATGTGTAGTATCCTTATTCATATTTAGAGTTTATAGACCTTTAAAGGTAAATATCTTAATGATTGTCACATTAAACTATTTGGGGGGGGGGGGGGTAAATCAAGTTTGATCAGTAATCATTGTAGGTGAAAGATATTAAAGCGGTTAACGATTAATAACTTCGAGAAATCGAGGCATAACTTTCATCAGTATTAGGGCTATAATTTTTAACCATTTCGATTACTTTTCTTGATGTTTTTGTCATATTAAAAAAAAACTATAAACCAATAGTTTAAAAGAAGGAATTTAGTTCGCCCATTTTAGTTCTTTTTATTGAATAATACAGTGATAGTTTATGAAAATGATTCCAAGAAAATTATACTTGTTGATTTATTTTTATACATAAATTTCAAGTTTCAAAGTTTATTGGCAATGGACATAATTTGCCTTTGGTCATTTACAAAACAATCAATTTATGGCAAAGACAAAAACATATGTACATGTATTGAAATATGTTAAATGTATATAATACTAAATTATGATAATTATATTGTAAATTGTGCTAAATACATGTATAAAGTATATATAATGTGCTAGTATGCTTAGTAAATAAGTCTATACGTATTATTTATAAAATATCAATGAAAACACAATATATTTAAACTAAATATATTGACTGTACATGTGAGTTTTTCTACGAAGCAGCTTAAGTTTTTAATTTATCTTCTCTAAAATTAATTTATCTTAAGTTTCATAGCATGGTACACAAATCTCGCAATGATGTAAACAGTTTTCTTATTTCTACTACACATTAGGAACTGCAATGAGATTAAAATGATAGCCACTAATAATTAATTAATTGATTAAAATCAATGCTTAAAATAATTGGTTTCAATACAATGTGTTGAATGCTTCAAATAATATTCCCATTCTGCTGTTCATGCAAACAATACAAATCAACAGTTTATTGAACTAATACTTAACGAGTTTGTCGGAAGGTGTGAGGGTTAAATTATTGATGGATATAAATAGTTAATTACCCTGCAAGACGCGAGTCAAGTCAAGACAATACTTTTATTATCTCAAGTGCAAAAGTTTCAATAGTTTATTTGAGTCTCATCAAGACACCTTACAACAACATTATAGATATAGCTTTTTATAAAGGGAAGTATTGCCACTCATAACATGTGTTATAGGAGACTATAGCACTAAACATACAAATGCAATGTATATATATATATATATAAATCGATATATGTTGAACACACAGTATTGCACATATGTATTTGATAAAATAGAAAAAGACTAAAGAGTTATAAGAAGCCTAGTAAGCGTCTATATAAATTGAATTTACAGTGACTTAAGAGATGCTTAAGTTATTAAAATATTTTATACACATTATTTAATGTCTAAAGCAAGGAAACAAGTCATCTATACAACAGGTTATTTCTAGTTTTTAAAATCATAAAAATGCATGTACAGCATGACCACATTGAGGTATATGGTAATAACACAATGCTATAATACAATAGGATAATGAAAGAGCTGATGATACATGTATATATTTCATCAGTAATTATTTTATGAGTTTCTGCGCATCGTTTCCATTAAGTTTAAATTAATATTTCACTTCTTATACTCCGGAGGCCATTTAGGATTTGGGTCCGTGCCGTCGCGCCCCTGAAATATCTTGTTTCGTATGTACCCTTATAAGTATTGCACATACACACATGATACTTCATACTAGGTTTCTTGGTCAGCATGAGCTATTGTGAACCTGCCAAATATTTCACATTAAACTAGTTATTACACATCTCGACATTTTACCGTTCCTGTGTAAAGGCGTCATCTGGGGGTATTCATCACGATTTTCTATTCCTTTTTGCAAATACGTTTTTATATATTTTATAACAGCTAGGCAAACGGGTCATTCAATTCGGGAAAAGTGTATCTTCACCGCGTACACACTTACATTGATGATAGATTAATGTTGGATAAATTGATAATAGTCAACATTAATCGAACATCGATTAGATTGTATATCGACTCCTTATCAGTATTTATATCTAAGTGAAAGGGGATATTTATTGCAATAATCCAATAAAAAGATAGTTTCTGCTTTCATACCGGTCTATCACATCCCAGTATCGTCCCAGTGTGTATATGCCAATGAAAGCGATATCAGGACGATGTCTAAATATTTGTGAAAACATCGAAACATGAGATATTAGTGAAATATGTGAGCGATGGTATGTTTTAAAACAGTAAACATAGTGCATTCTTAACCAAACTGGTGAAAAGAAATACCAAAATTTGGGAAATCAACATTAACCTAGAAGGCTCGTCAACCTCCCCCCCCCCCCCCCCACACACACACCATCCCCCCCACCCCCCAAAATTGGGTAAAAAGTCGCTTTGACTGAAGGCCCGACCATACATCAGTAGTAATAAGGTACATGTAATTGTAACGCTTTCTATGAAACCCCATCTCTAAGCACGTTTGTTTGGAGTTGGCGGGAATCCACGAGGACTGATGTACAGTGGCGTGTTTTCCGACAAACTATTCAACTTTGAAAGGTCAATATACTATCCCTTTATTCACGTACCCCCCCCCCCCCCCCCCCCCAACACCTACCCCCATCACACTCCAGCTCCCCCCCCCCCTTTAAAGGCATTCAAGCGGCGGAAAAGGACGTTTCCCATCTTAGGTGTAAAGTGTAAAATTGCAGTCTGATACCGGCAGGAAGCAGGCAAAAAATATATTTCGAACTTGCAGGGAACCAATTCTTGGAAACTGGTTCCAGCGTGATGCAAGACCCGCGGTATTTTCTGATCAGAAATGCCAACAGCGATAGAGCTCCTGTCTTGTTTTTCCTAGGAGGCAATTCAATCAAGTTAAAATATACAAATGCCTTTCTAATTTCTTGACGTGTTGAAAAAGATAAGTGGAGACAAATTATTTTTATAATCTTATTACATAAACAAGACGGATGCTTGTTTAAGAATCTCTTCCTGACTGCTCCCGGAGACTTGTGCCTGCTGTTGAAAGATCCCGGGGGCTAGGGCGAAGAAATTCATGGTTTAATACCCCTTTTTGAATACACCATAATTCAAAAACATATCAAATAAAACGATGATGATGATGATGATGATGATGATGATGATGGTGGTGGTGGTGATGATAAAGTTGATGATAAAGATAATGATGATGATGAATGAAATAATAAATATAGTTTTATTATTAACAAAACATTTTTTTTAATCTTTATTACAACTGTGAAAACACCCATGCCGAAAATGACGATTGAAATAATAATTATGTGTAATTTTAATATCACCACCACAAGTTTACAATTAATTATCAATGAATGGATACTGCAGTTAAAACAAGTTTGATGCTGTTTCTTGAAATTATATTTCCTTCAGATTCAATCGTGTGTCCTATCTCAAATACAATTGTGGAAACCCGTATGTTTTCAATCAAATAAAATTGTTTGTGTGTGTGTTCCATTGCTTAACAAACATTCCTTGAAAAACATGATCTGTTGAAATGCGGCGGTAAATAAGCCTCTTCTTGCTTCCCTGGGTCGCTTATCTCATCTAAACGAATCTCTAAAATAACATTATCTGGCTTTTATCGATAGAACTTATGTCAAAATAATGTTTATAATTTGGGTGGTCAAATTTTTGCAGGAAATATTTTCAAAATAAACACGTTTTCTACCTCGTGCTATTGTGGGCGTGTGAAAGTATTGACTGCTCTGCGTAAGAATACTCGATAATCGCCGCTGATTGGCTAATGTTATAGTGTCACGCCTTCTGGTCAGGTAATGGGCGGTAATTACGGGGAGAGGTGCTATCAATTTCGAGTGTTGTTTAAATTAATGTTCCTTTATTTTGCCATCATCGAGCTAAACTTAAATTAAACAACTACTTGCAATTTCATTGGGTTAAATATAAATACTACAAGGCTTACTTTGCAATTTATTCTCAGACTTGAATTGCAATTGGAATAGTTCAAAACATTGTGACTTTATAACTGAAAAATCACCACACGTCAAAAAATAAATGTTTTGTGACTGACTTATAAGTGAATATAATCAGCGGTTACTTCGATATTTTGTTAAACAGGACTAAGATATTCAGTGCTCACAATAGCATTGAGATGTCTTCACCTCCGCTTCAAGGAGAGTTGGTGCCACATCCTGGGTTTTCGCCGTTTTGCGCGCCCAATGCGGCGACCGCCTTTCATGGCGGCTACGGATCCCTGGGTGCTGGAGTGCCCGGAAATCCCTATGCGTTTCCGGGAGTATTCTACCATCCAATGGACATCAACCGCGCTTACGCAATGCGGATGATGGAGGAGTTGCAACGCCGGGAGCAGCCACAGAAGCCGCCGTACAGCTATATCGCACTCATCGCCATGGCCATCAAGAGCGCACCTGACCGGAAGATCACTTTGAACGGCATTTACCAGTTTATCATGGAGCGTTTCCCGTATTACCACGATAACAAACAAGGCTGGCAGAACAGTATCCGGCACAACCTCAGTTTGAATGACTGTTTTGTGAAAGTTTCGAGGGAAAAGGGGAAACCAGGAAAAGGGAACTACTGGACGCTGGACACCAACTGCGAGGAGATGTTTGAAAAGGGTAACTACCGCAGACGCAAAAGGAGGGTTAAAATTCCAATGAAGGATGCTCAAGGAAATGACATTAATGACGGAAAATATGAAACTGTTGGTGATGATGGATCGGACGTTGATTCCCTTGATGAACTGAATGTAACTTCAGGAGATGAAGATGAAAAAGACTCAAGGAAGAAGGACGTGTCCGCAGTGTCTTCTGTGAATGATAGTGGAATAGCTGTTGGTGGAAGCAGCGCATCGGAGGACGAACATTCGAGGGATTCAACTGATGTTGCATTATGTTTTAAAAATAGATATGACTGTGATAGGGCGATAGACGATGGAAAACAAGCCGTTGGGCCTGATCTTCCTGTGCGGAGTCATTTCGGCGGAATTAAACGAAAACTTTTCACTATTGACAGTATTATGGGTGTTGACAGAAACGATTGCAAAGAAAATTCAGCAAATGAATTTAATTTCAAAACCACAGAAAATTCTGCAGAAAATGGGATCGAGCGCCCAGCCAAAAGACAGAAAACCGATATATATGACAAAATTCCGAGCCCGCCTCCAAAAATTATAGACCTGAAGGGCGGAAACATGAGCACTCTTCAATTGTCGCTGGCCAGCGGTCTCTATGGCATGGGATTACAGCAGATGTACGCCAACATTCCCTCGCCTTACAGCCTCGCCCCTCAGATGTGGGCTTCCGGATTCCCCGCGGCCGCCTCATCGGCGGCGGCCATGCACGACCTCCTGTTTCAGCAGGGATCACGGCAGCTCGTTGGAGGATTTCCCGGAAGAAGAAGCAGCTTGTCGCCAAGCGACAGTCTGGATTCGCCACGCGCTTTGCACGTGCAAACCGCGCCTCTGCACTCCACACCTCGAATCCAGTAAAATTCGTAGTTCTTGTCTAAGAGTGTGTATCGTCCTTGCTATTTTTATAACTGATACATGTTCACAAATAATTGTGTGCTTCTAAACAGTATCTGTTTTTCGTTACGTTTAATTCTTTTTATGACTTCTTTAATTGAAAAGCTAGTTAGAGGACATTTAATATGACGCTGTCACTGCCAAAAAAAATAATAATAAGCATTTGACATCCGCCAAGAGACATTAATATAAGTGTTCTTGAATTGTTATATTTATATTTTAAGTGAACATATTTTATGCTGTTATTTGATTCATATTTTCATCACTTGTGTTTGAGTGTTGCTAAATAAATTTTGTTAGTAACCCGACTTTGACTTTCTTTACTATTATTTTATTCTACACGTTTTTAAAACAAATATGGGCCGTATATTCACGGAAATTACGATGACAAATATCGCATGATCAAGAATTTCATTTTTTTTTATTTTTAAACTTTAAAAACTTCATTGAAAACTTATGCAAAGTCCTGCAAGTAATGCAGGAATCGTTTACAAACGGATCAAATTAACAACAAATGAAGAATGGAAAACGGCTGACTATAAGTTACTTTGTGCGAAAAAAGGAAAAAAATAATAACGTTTAGTTTAATTTAAAATAAATTAGTAGCTTTTTTGAAAGAGATTCGGTTGATATTTTAATGCAGATGTTTTACCTGCAAATTCACGCTTATTATTGTTACTTAAACTTGAACTTGAATACATAGTGTCGAAATACATATTAAATCTTCTCAGAAATTTGAATTCGAAAAGCGGTCGTACTTTACGAACTGGATAGATGGCGCCATTGAGTCCAAACTGTGTGATATATTAATTCTGGTATATTGAGATTAAAACCGGAAAAAAACATGTAAAGCTTAAATATGAAATCTTAAAGCATAACTTGTAATATTGCTAAGATTTGCTTGGATGCCCGGCTCTATTGACATTGAATTCTACAATAAAATTTGATGTTAAATACATTAATTTAGAGAATGTATTAAGTTAGAATATGATTTATTATGTACTAAAATTAATCATATATTTATGAAATAATATCAATCTATTCGCAAACAAGGTTTGAATAAGTTTCGTTTGATACCTTGCTTCGATAAAAATCATAATATGATTAAAATATTATTTTAATTAAATAATTATAGCTTATTAACTGATTCTGCACAATGTAAGGCTAAAAAAAATTGTTTGTTTCCGCTTACCCGACCGATCTGATATTTTCCTCCCGCCCAACACTTTATGTTGCCAGAGTGTTGACTGTTTTCCTTATTTTTTTCTAAAACATATGCATTTTTTTGAGTGATCATGTTAAAATTTGACCATTTTATGTTTATAACTTTCTACAATAGTGGCATACCCTGATTTGAATCGGTTTGGTTCAGAATGCAGGTTCTCAAAAAGAAATATATATATATATATATGTATTAGAACAAAATGCCTACTCTATTTCTTTTGGATATTTTAGTGGAAACGAAGAACTTTTGTTTGTCCTAATCATATTTTTTTCTATTTTCCAAATGTTGACATAGCAACACAAAACAGGGCACGAATGTGCTACAACGGCAAAACATCTTGAATTAGACCGAGACTTCGACTTTCCAAGCAAATTGTGTTTTTAAATAAATTGTCTGTATTTCTGAAAACCAGATTAGTGTCTGTTCATACAGTTTCACTTTATTTTATTATTATTATTATTATTATTATTATTATTATTTATTTTATTTTATTTTATTTTATTTTATTCTTATTTATTTTTATTTTATTTATTTAATTATTTATTTATTTATTTTTTATTTATTTTTTTTTTGGGGGGGGGGTAGATGGGGAGGTTCATTATAAGAAGTCTTCCTTAATAAACACAAAGTTAATGAAATCCGCAAAAAGTTGAATCTGCTGAATTTTAAACATAGATTGATATAAAATAAGGCGAATCGTTGTAAAGTCTTTAATGTGTATAATGAAAATATATGAAGTTTAGAAATGCACATTGCAATATATTTATTGCCAAAATACTTGTCAATGAAGAGATTTTGGAATACTAAGTATGAAATATTCAATTTTCTTAGACTGAACCATAAGCGCCAGTATAAGTCGGTGACGGTAAAAAATACTTATTTGAATATGATATATATATACAAAGGCATGCTTTCAAAAACTCTGAGTGAAACTGCCACATGGACTGTTTAGCAACTTATTTCAATTACTTGAAACCCGAATCTGCTGTGATGTTGTTCAACTGTAGGTGTTTATAAACAATTCAATTCAATTCCAGAGATTCAGAAAATACGGAACATGCGCCAATAGTTTACACTGTAAAAACTTGCAATTGAATATTCCATAATGACTTTTCATAAAACAGTTTACATTGTAAAAACTTGCAATTGAATATTCCATAGTGACTTTTCATAAAATAGCTTACATTGTAAAAACTTGCAATTGAATATTCCATAGTGACTTTTCATAAAATAGCTTACATAATAAAAACTAGCAATTGAATATTCCATAGTGACTTTTCATAAAATAGCTTACATAACAAAAACTAGTAATTGAATATTCCATAGTGACTTTTCATAAAATAGCTTACATAATAAAAACTAGAAATTTAATACTCCATAGTGACTTTTCATAAAATAGCTTACATAATAAAAAAAACTAGTAATTGAATATTCCATAGTGACTTTTCATAAAATATTTGCATCATAAAAGTAATAAAAAAAACCATAAAAATGATGAAACGATTTAAACAAAATTAAATAAATAAATTAAAATTAAAATGCTGCTGATGAATTGTATCGCATTTTGTGGTATTTGAATTTCTCTCGATGTGACGTTTCAAATTAAATGTAATGTTTATATTACCTTCACTGTTCGACTTCTTATATTATACAAGTAAAGTAAAACACACGATATTCTTCGTTTCTTTGACAGAGCTGTGTCTTGGCATCTATGTGTTTCCTGAATTCGGCAGAAGAAATACAAATGAAAGAGAATTCCGGTATAAAGTTGCTAGGTAAAGGTTTAAAAAATATTGTGATTTACATTTTTATAAGTAAGTAAATTGTCAATTATTGTGGCATGTGCAATTCAAACAGAGTAGTAATAACATATATACAAACATTTGCACCCGACCCGTTGGGTTTATAGGTCACCATATCTAAAGTGTAATATAAGTAACATAAGGTTTTTAACATTATCTGAGTATCATAAGAAAATTGATATTATCGATACAATGTAAGTTCCAAGAGCGATAGAAAGTGATCAAATATCGCATTAAGCGTACATAATAGTTCGTCTTTTTAGGTAGGAATTTACCATATATTTGGACAGTTTCCTAGGGTATGAGGACATTAGAATGGATAATTTAATGTCTATATCATGGTCGACTAATAGACGAGAAATGATTTCGTTCAGGTGTAACAGACGTGGATCACTGTAACGATTGCATTCAAAAAGAAGGTGTTTCTCGTCCTCAATATATGATTTAGCTGGCATAACCTGCATATTCTAAGATCCATTGGTTCACCAATAAAACGTCCAGTTTCCACTCTCAATGGCAAAATTCCAGTTCTAAACTGACATAGCAATGATCTTTCGTTCTTTTTCAGGCTAAGGCTTATGTAATCCTCTAATTTAAATGAAGTTTTGAAGAGTCTATATAATCGAAGTTTAGGGACGTGCTCGATTTCTCTCTTCCATACGTCTGCATAATTCGAATGTATTAAGTCTTTTGCCTGGGGTTAATTCACAGCCGATTTATTGTGAAACGTATTTGAAAGTTATATTTATATTTGCCAATTTTTGTCGGCGGAGACGTTATCAACAGTAAAGTAAAGACTTTGTACGAAACATTTGATCATTAAATGATTATTTTAACATGTACAACTAAAATTTAACTATACATCCACGCAAGATTTGAAAAACAAATGAGTTTACTTTGTTTTAATGAAATGTTGTGTGTGTAGGAGAAAAATAGAATTTTGTGAATTATTATTATATCCTCTAAATACTCGTGTATTTATTCTTTGTAATAATCAAAGCATAAAAAAAGACAATGCGAACAAGCGATTAACTTTGGAACCAGGGCTGGTATTCAATAGTGTCTTAACTGGATCTAAGAACGATGTAGCCAATCGGATTAGATGGTATTGATAACAGACCAATCAAATGAAATGAAGTTAATGATGTTTGACCATGATACTGACTTAACACCACCCCAGATTGTTCGACAAAGCGGATAGAATGAAAACTCCCACTGGCACCGGATTTTAAAACTCAATCTTTTTTTTTTAATCGAAAAAATCTTATAATTCCAAATAAAAATTACAATACCAAAAGTGTGCAAAAATGCATATTTTGAAAACAAATATTGCAAACTCCCCCCCCCCCCCCCCCATCCCCATACTGCATTTAAATTTGATATAACACAAGTGACACTCTTCAAAATGTGTGTACAATTTTCCCCCGCACTCTTTTCTGAATTCAAAATGTTAGGATTATCATATGAAATTTCACCTGTATCAGTGCTATCACTGAGGATCACTCACTCGTGTCAAGGTCAACGCGATCATAGGGTGTTATAAAACAAAATGTTTTAAGTCATTCGTTGGCTAAGTAAGTAAAGTCACAAAACTACACGGTCAGTGCGATAACTTGGGGTTATAATACTAAATGTTGGGAGTCATTCCTTGACTGAGTCAGTGACGTCACACGTGTACACGGTCAGTGCGATCACTAGATATTATAATACTAAATGCTGGGAGTCATTCCTGGGCTAAGTCAGTGACGTCGCACATGTACACGGTCAGTGCGATCACTAGATATTATAATACTAAATGCTGGGAGTCATTCCTGGACTGAGTCAGTGATGTCACACATGTACACGGTCAGTGCGAGCACTAGATATTATAATACTAAATGTTGGGAGTCATTCCTGGACTGAGTCAGTGACGTCACACATGTACACGGTCAGTGCGATCACTTGAGATTATAATACTAAATGCTGGGAGTCATTCCAGGGCTGAGTCAGTGATGTCACACATGTACACGGTCAGTGCCATCACTTGAGATTATAATCATAAATGTTGGGAGTCATTCCAAGACTGAGTCAGTGACGTCAGTCGTGTACACGGTCAGTGCCATCACTTGAGATTATAATATTAAATGTTGGGAGTCATTCCTGGGCTAAGTCAGTGACGTCACACGTGTACACGGTCAGTGCCATCACTTGAGATTATAATACTTAATGTTGGGAGCAATTCCTGGACTGAGTAAGTGACGTCACACATGTACACGGTCAGTGCCATCACTAGATATTATAATACTAAATGCTGGGAGTCATTCCTGGACTGAGTCAGTGACGTCACACATGTACACGGTCAGTGCCATCACTAGATATTATAATACTAAATGCTGGGAGTCATTCCTGGGCTGAGTCAGTGGCGTCACACGTGTACACGGTCAGTGCCATCACTTGAGATTATAATACTAAATGTTGGGAGTCATTCCTGGACTGAGTCAGTGACGTCACACATGTACACGGTCAGTGCCATCACTTGAGATTATAATACTAAATGTTGGGAGTCATTCCTGGACTGAGTCAGTGACGTCACACGTGTACACGGTCAGTGCCATCACTAGATATTATAATACTAAATGGGTGGGAGTCATTCCTGGGCTGAGACAGTGACGTCACACATGTACTAGTTAGTGCGATCACTAGATATAATAATACTAAATGCTGGGAGTCATTCCTGGACTGAGACAGTGATGTCACACATGTACACGGTCAGTGCGATCACTTGAGATTATAATACTAAATGTTGGGAGTCATTCCAGGGCTGAGTCAGTGATGTCACACATGTACACGGTCAGTGCGATAACTGAAGATTATAATACTAAATGCTGGGAGTCATTCCAGGGCTGAGTCAGTGATGTCACACATGTACACGGTCAGTGCCATCACTTGAGATTATAATACTAAATGTTGGGAGTCATTCCTGGACTGAGTCAGACAACATGGTTCGACAAAGACCTACCGTGTTACGACAACATGGTTCGACAATGACCTACCGTGTTACGACAACATGTACACGGTCAGTGCGATCACTAGATATTATAATACTAAATGCTGGGAGTCATTCCTGGACTGAGTCAGTGACGTCACACATGTACACGGTCAGTGCGATCACTTGAGATTATAATACTAAATGCTGGGAGTCATTCCTAGACTGAATCAGTGACGTCACACATGTACACGGTCAGTGCCATCACTAGATATTATAATACTAAAAGCTGGGAGTCATTCCTGGACTGAGACAGTGACGTCACACATGTACACGGTCAGTGCGATCACTAGATATTATAATACTAAATGCTGGGAGTCATTCCTGGACTGAGTCAGTGACGTCACACATGTGAACGGTGAATATATTCACTAGGGATAATAATTACAAAAAACTAGGTGTAGCCTCCTGTGCCAAGTCAGTGAAAATAGACATGTACAAGGTCAGTGTGATTACTGTGGAGTATAATAATTATCGCAGACGGTTACCTCCTAGGCAAGGTCACTGAAAATACACATGTATATAGTAATTACACATGCACATCGCTTGGGATGATAAAACGAGGAAATTAGGGGGAAGGGATATGTTTTGACATGATTGACCTTGAGGTTTTAACTCCAACATTAATTTAAGATTTTTGTAGTTTATATTTTTATCGTTTATTTTTATTTCCAAGAATAAAATATGATTGTTAAACCCATATTTATAATATTGATTATTGCAGATTAATAATGATTAAAAAACAATGCTAACATAAACAAGAACTGATTGTCTTGAAAATTGCAGTATACATAATAAAAATAATCTAATTTTGGTGTAGTTTCATGCACACGTTTAAATCTGACTAGCTCTAATTATTCAATCATAATTTAATAACGTAACAATCTGTCTGTTTTTTCATTAGGATATTTGTTTATACAGAGTATTATAGCTCATAAGTGTCTAAAAACTTCCATTAAAAGCTTTTCCAACATTAAGCTGTCACTTCGTATTTACCACCGTGTTAGTTAAACTCAACCTTTTATTATGTAATTAATTCCTGTGTTGCGTCTTTTGATGTAAATATTTGAATGGCACGGTATTATAATGGTTCTATCATATCTGGAAGTCATGTCATTTGTTACAGGGCTCGTCCCCGGCTGTCTAACAAATGATATTTCACGACTTGTGACAGTCGGTTTGTTGATATGCACAATTGTGATGACAATGTGTCTATTTTGTTCCAGTTTGGAGGTACAGACTATAAAAAGACCAACTTATGTTTTAAACTATGTTATGTTTTTTTTTGTTATAAAAGACTAATCTAGCGCACCTGTACGTCTGTGTTGTTGCATTACCAAGAAATCATTGCAGAGAGAAAGCCGGTAATTCATTAAAGCTGCACTCTCACAGATATACCATTTTTACAACTTTTCTTATTTTTTGTCTTAAAAAGAGCAACTTAAAAAGTTTAAATTTTTGCGTAAATATATGCAAACCAATGATATAAGATTGCTGACAAAAAATCAGATCGTAGATTTTCATATTTCCGTTAGAAAATTAATGTTTTATGGCTTAAAAAAATGCATAAAACATCAATTTTTTAACTAAAATATAAAAATCTGCGATCTAACTTTTTTGTCAGCAGTCTTTTATCACTGGTTTACATGGATTTGCGCAAAAATGGGCTCGTTCCAAGACAAAAAATAAAAAAGTTGTAAAAACATTCTATCTGTGAGAGCACAGCTTAAAAAAGACAGTCACAAGAAGGGATTCTTAAATCATGCCTCATAATACATAGTTGTGAGCGTCCATGTTTTCAGTATTTTATTGTTTTATTTAACTAAGTTTTAAACAAGATTAGCATTGGTTTCTAGTTTCTTACTTATGAAAATAGATATATGGTATCCAATATGTGTGCAATACTTTGTTTTGTAATATATCGACTTAAGATGTTGTATTAATTATGTTAGATATTATTTTTTGTGTGCTATAGTCTCTTATAACTCATACACTGAGTGGCAATGCATGTTTTAAGGTATATTTATTATGTGATTTATATATGTTGTATTGATGATACTTTAATAAACTATCGAATATATAGTTATTTTATAGTAGATCGTTGTGAGTAGTGACTTTTTAGTATTAATTCGTAAAAATGCAGATTTGATTTTAATTTTAGGTCACACGTCACTGACAAGTGTAGGTCATATGACACTTAACATATTAACACTAGTTTATTCTCTTCAGTTAACTGCAATTAAAGGATCATTCTTTCTGAAAATTTGGATAACAGACTGTTTTTGGATTAGTTAAATAACGTATACCACAAAATCAGATTTTCTTATATACAATGGATATTTTAAACACCCATCATACATTTCTAGGGACGGGTTTAACGTTTTATATATTGCAAATATGCTTTGTTTATCCAGTATTGTTGAACATAGGTTTATTTTTAGGTTAACAAAATGTTCTCTGATTGTATAATACCATTAATATTTTCTGTACTGGTCTGTTTACAATAGTTTTAGGCTTGTTTTACAAGAATAAACGTTATTCTCCTACAAAATCAAAGTAGCGTATAAATTAATAATTTAATTTGTTTAAAAAACTCTAATTCATATCAGTCTTTGGAAAAATGGGCGCCAAACATTTTATATCACAGACATGCGTTCTCAAATCCATCTAAAACATTTCCTAATATTGTGGGCATATGTCTTTGAATTCTTGCCGAAAGCAATACGTGTCTAGAAAACCACTTCGAAAAACGAAAACTACCCCGCTGTATATTTACAAAAGCTGATGAGTCTGATGTTATAAACGTAAAGCGAATCCATTTCCATCAAAATAATCTAATCACAGTTATCTGATGTTCTCCACGCGCTAGCAAGTCTCGCGAGATACCGTCACCAATCACGTGACTTATCGTAAAATCAAAATGGCCGCCAACGTCGTTTTCTGCCGGTGCTTATTTGTATAAGTATTTTTATCTAATTTGTTTATGTGTTGAAAAATAAACGCGTATGTTTATACCTTCGGCATGGAAGGTGTCAGACTGCGCGCTGAGAGATTGTTGATTATATTATTCCAAGGAAAAAACATGCTACCGGCAACACAAGAACTCAGGAGACAGTCGGAAATAGTCTAATACTACAACAAACAACAATAACAGCAGGAGCAGCAGAACATCATCGTTTTAAATAACATAAGCAATGATAATCAAGCAACAGAACTTATTATGTTGTGTACAAAAAATATATTTATTTACACAAACATCTGTAAAAAAAATAGGGTAGGTAGGTACGCATAAGTTCTGTTTTTCTGTGTGTTTTTTTTTTTGAGAACCGGGGTTCTGTACCAAACCCCGGGACTTTTATCAGGGTCACTTTAGTGGTAAATTTAAATTATTTAATTGTCAATTTTTAACATGTTCATTCAAATCAATTCATTTGTTTAGAAAATTACTAAAATGTCCACATATCGAGTCGATCGCGCTAGTGGATTTATTTACGTCTGAGGGTAGGTAGTCTGACGATATAAGTTGCAACCAAGCAACGTTTGGTTTTATATTTTAATATAGATTAGTTTGTTATTTTGTTATCACACCATTGAGGTCGATAAATATTAAATAATCAAAACACCACATCATTCATTTACAAATCACATTTTTACTAATATGTGAAATATACTATCACGAAATTCACAACTTCATTTGTGAAAAAAATGTCTCAGGAAGTCGCATACCCACGCATTGTGTGAGTAGTGAAATTGTGGATCGTTGTTCTTTAGTCCATCTGTCCGTTTGTATTTTGTCTGTCAGTCTGTTGGTTACTTTGCATTATGTCAAATCGACTGACTTTTACAAGCTCGGTATACTATACTGCATAATATGAACAAATCATTAATGACCAAATTATTTCTCGTCTTCCGGAAGCGTCGTAAAATAGGGCTTCCGTGTGACAGTGATTTTCAGTGGTGCACGTTAAAGAACCAGGGTAGCTCAAAACAGCGTTACATTCTGTTTGTGCTTTATGCTCCAAAAACCTAATATGACAAACAATAAGGTCTTGCCTTGCCCTTAGTGCGGGTATAAATCAATTTGCGCACGACCCCATCCAAATTATTCCTTACAAAAAAACATTTAAATTTTGTCTGTAAATATCCCTGTAAGTTCAAATTAAAAGTAGGTATGTCATCCATTCCTTTAAAACCGAGATTTTATCACATGAGACGTGCGCCCTCTTTCTCCTGAACTGTAAAATATATGCTGGGTGGTTAAATATAAAATGGTGCATCCTTAGTAGCGTCTTTTATTATTTCGTGCATTGTTTGTTTACCATAATGGTATTGAAAGTTCACTTTTACCAAGGTTGGTTGCAAACCGGATGCACCGCACCTAGATTCGTTAGTGCACGTGGTGTGTCGCACTCACCCCTTAGGGGATATCCCTTAGGCCGAGTTCACACAGGGTCAGTTAACTTGGCTTGCAAATGGCTTGCCATTCTTAGTTTCGTTTATATGTAAAACGTTTTGAATAGAAAATAAATATCAGCAACACAGGCAAAACTGAAGAAGTCGATGGAAAAGTTTATAAAATGTACTCATTTAAAAGAAGACGGTTTAAAATTGGTCGAAAAATGTTTAAAATGCCCTATCGAGCACAAAATTCACAAACACAAGGAGAATTGTGTGGTCTTATAGAAAACTGTTTCCGCCTATTTGAAGTAATGGAAACATTCGTTATACTTTTTAAGAACAGAAAAAAAACATACTTGATAAATGACCGTCTCTGATTTATGACAAGTATTCTCCGCTAGTTTGTTAAAAAAGTAAAACGTTTGACACTATTTTATGTAAAGATCAACAATTCTCCATATCTTAATTATTCTTGCGGACAAAAACTATGAAGTGTGTTAGTTTTTGTTAATGATATATTAACATGTATCACATAGGCGACAAATGAAGCAGCTTTTGATAATAAATTGTAAATCAAAAGGTGACATTGAAAAGTGTTTTATGTACAATAAAATAAACAAGAACATAGAATCGTATGGCTTTCACATCTTAAATGATACAGTGCTGAATGCAATTCTACTACATGTGACACCACTGTTAAGATTACCGTATTTGTGCGTGTGTTTTTTTTATTACAACATCTTTCTATTTAAAAAATTGAAAGAAACTCTTTTTTTATTTATCTTCTTTTTTAGCCAAAAAAAATGTGTAAGAGTTTTCCTATTCAAATTTTATAATTTGAAAGAAGCGTATTCATTATATGCGATCCGGTGAGTTTTAGATTTAACGGTGAAATTAAAATGATCTTTCACTGTTTCACACAGTGAAATAACATTTTGATACTTTTAACTGTGTTGAATTTTTAGCCCGCTTTCACTTCGGAATCAAGCGTAATCGTGCACAAGGCATGGCCCCATTTTCAACGACGTCATTTCCGGAATGGTGTTGTATTAGCATACAATATGCATTCTCGTTCACCTGAGTGACGTACCACAGATTAGATTTTATCACGATCGAACCTCTGATGAATGAGAATGACAATTTGGTGCGCCTTTCAGGAAAAAAATCGATGACAAATTCTTTTTCGGCATTTAATAGAATAGTTCACCTCTTGAAATATAGCTTTTGGTGCTCACTCTGTGAAATATATTACGATCTTACACTAAAGAGTGAAGTAAACAATTATCTATTATTTTATTAACATCCCACACACCCCCACGGACACGAGTACGCACGCACGCACGCACACCCACGGACACCAGTACGCACGCACGCACGCACGCACACCCACGGACACCAGTACGCACGCACGCACGCACGCACACCCACGGACACCAGTACGCACGCACGCACACCCACGGACACCAGTACGCACTCACGCACACACACCCACGGACCATAGTACGCACGCACGCACGTACGCACACAGTCGTTGTAGTTGGGTTGAAGCAGAATTTGAAGAAAACTATAATTGTGGTACACTAGAAAGGAAAGTTGTTACACTTGAATGTACTTGGCAAAAGCTGATGAAAAATGTACTAACTTTAAGGTTTGTGAATGTTGCTTACACTTATAGCTAAACTAAGACAATGGGCCGATTTTGGCACCATTTTAAGAAGAGAAAATACACATAGTTATTATATGCAATTAAGTTTTTATTATATATAAAACATTCCTGACTAAAACTGACAGCTATAACTAGGTGCACATGCAAAGTGTATACCAACGAATAGACTGTTGATTCTGTAACACCTGTGTTGAGGACACGGTGACCGTTTTAGCACCTGGACGTTATGTCCGAGCCCCGAGGCTAATCGGAGTGTGTTTTGTTTAAACTTCAGTGGATTGAAAAATGATCGCCTACACTGGTTGTAACCGCGAGAGAAGGACACTCATAAGAATCATTATTTTTCAGCGGAAAATGTTTAGTTTAAACACATTTTACAAGCTTAGTTATATATTTCAATTATGAAGCCAAAGTTATGTCAACGCATTCGTACAGCTTTAATTAACCTGGCGAACGCTGAGTCATAGATATTTTCTTGCAAAACATTTTGTATTAAACAGCTAACAACTGACTAAATTTTTAGATGTTAACAAAAACAACTGCATAGTGATATTTCATACTTAATACTTGTGATACTGCATTTCTAATTTGCATTTTACAATTATTTCATATGCTTTTTAACTTGCCAATGCTATGCTCTTGTAGGTTCTTAGAAAGTATTTTAACTAAAGAAATCATCCACATAAGTTGTTGTTTTGTTTTGTTTTTCAAAAAAAAGCTAGACCCGATTAATGTTTTTTATGTAAAACAGAATGCATTCATAATGGTACCTTTTAACATACAACGTCAAATACATGTATGTACTTAAATTTTGAAGTGATAATTGATCCCAATATGTTGGTACAATACAACTAAATATTCGTGATAAATCATTCGATCTTATTTATTATTAATTAAAGGTTGGTTTGAAGTGTATAAAAAAATAAAATATTTTATTCTAAAATTCCGTTGTATGTTGAATAGGGCAGTTGAAACATTGGCGTTTTTCTACTTTACGGGTGACTTTCAACACGAAACAAAAAACGGAATACAAATGTACGTGTTTTCTATAATGTGGTGATTTAGTATTGTCAATGGATATTTTGTGTGTGTTTATGTGTACAAGATGAAAAATTCAACTGACATGCTAATACTAATATTATACTCTAAAAAAGCTCCCATTATTAAGGATTTGTTCGACGTGTTTTAATTTATTCCGAACTTCCTCCTTTCAAATGATTGTCATTGGCGCTTGATTTTCTTGACGATTTATGACAACTACTCAACTCATTTATCTTTAGCAACCAAGGCTGTGTCTCGACTGATATCGAGAACACTAAGATTGTGGGATTTTAACGGCTTGGTTGTTTCAAATTGAAACAAATCATCAGAGTGTTTTAATTAATGCATGCTCCATATCTTTCAGTATTGCTTACTGAAATGTCCTTTTATTGAAAACCTAACAAAACAATTAATGGCCAAAATATATTTCGCTTCGCAAGGCCCATAATCGAATGATGCGGCTCATATTATGTGTTAGTTTTTATTTCTGTCAATATTCGCGTCCATCGTATTTGAATACAAATTAACGGCCACAAGTCAGTCGTATCCCAGGCATAAAAACGTTTTTCACAGGAACATGAGAAAAAACAACACAAATAGTGAAATGTAAATATCTTAAAGACTTTTTCAAGGGTTTAGCTGAAAATCATCAGTAAGTCGTTCAAAAACAAGCGAGTGACACGCCCTTTGAATTTGTTTGGCACTGGACTACTGATTCAACGGTGTTATGCAAACAGTTTAACTAGGCGGTAACGTAGATTACTTAAATAAACGGTAACATCCGTTATTTATTATTGACCCGCTTTAGCATGTCAATAATTCTCGTGAACGGAAACAAACCGATTGAAAATATTCAATAAATATTCAGATTGTTTGCAAAACATTTTGATACTGTCAAGGAATTGAAAATGGTTATAATAATAACATTAACTGTTATTCAAAATTTCACACTCATTTGAAGAAAGCAGTTTCTCGTTTTGCGCTAAAATCAAATATTGATATAATGTAACCATTTATGACATTATTTGACAGTATATTTGTGATTCTAAATGGTAATATTTATCAACCAACGGTGCAAATTGACAAGCTAAATGGCATCTATATAAAACATTTATAGTTTATATTAAATAATAACAGTATTTTTCTCATGTCATTTAACACATTTCGAAATGGCTTTTGCTTGACCAATCAATGTTATGTCAGATGAAGGTTGTTGTACATAATAAATAGAAACTATGTTTTTATTTTATAAACCATAATACAAACGTATCTTGAAAAATAGATAGAAAATGCAAATGTAAATAGATAAGAAAAGACTTATGACCCATGTGATGTTACTTTTGTCATTTGATTATATAGATTCTTTAACCGGCACTTTATATATATATACAGTAGTTATTAAGAACTCATCAGGTATTTTTCTGTTATGTGTGTGGAAACACCGTTTGCCCTGTTAATTTAAAGTTCGCCCCCCCCCCCCCACCCCGGTCAATTTTCCGGAAAATCATTTTGAACACTGTTTGTTTGTGCGTTGTTTTTAATCAGGTTCTAAAAACATAAGTCAAAAATTAATTTAATATAAAATCGACTATTTGGAAAACTCATTTACAAAATTGAAAGTAAAAAATAAATATTATATTCAAAATCGATAAATATTCATTGTTTTAGAAAATAAATTGAATAAAATTGACAAAGCAAGATTCGATCTCGGGACCTCTTGATAAATAGACGAGGTATTAACCGCTAGACTACTCGGGCACCGAAAAGCAGCATGTGTTATGTAACACTACATATACATATAAATGTATATATACACACAAATCGTGATTATTTCGCTATACGTTTGTCAGCATTGCAGCAAAACATGTTTATGTTTCACAGGTTCAGTGAACATATTTACGGTGGCATAGAGATGACAGACGTGTTAATTTTTTATCTCGTTAAAGTGACTCGTTCATGGTCTGTAAAATACACTTTTTAATTACGAAATAAAGTGCGGTAAATCATTAGAAGTGTTAAGACAATAATAAAAAAATGCAATCCAATCTCGTCTTTGAAGACCACAATTTTCTTTAGCGTTAATATCGCGATTGAAAATTGATTACGGATAAGGTGTTGTGATTGGTTGATTGGCATTATCACGTGATGTTATCAATGTATCGTTAAGAGGTCAACATAGCCACTTCTTTTGTTAAAGTCCCGCGGACCGTGTGGGCTAGCCGACTGTTTTGTTATTTTGCTTTACTTTACCGGCGTGGATATGAACCCCACAAAAACCAAAATACTTTTTTATGCTATAACTGTATTTTTATGCAATTTCGATATCATAGAGTAAAATAATGATAAAATAAGTATTTTCAGGCCAGTCACTTTAAAACGACATAGTACGAGATATGCAAGTCGTTTTTACGACTAAAATAAGTCGTTTTAACGTGATAAAAAATAACGCGTATGTCACCTCTATGCTACAATACACATTTATGAAAAGAATTATCTTCTTTATTGACACTGTTCGACATCAGTCAGAAAATTAATAAGAAGCGTTCAAGAAGTCGTTTGCTTCTTTATTTGTGAATATAAACAATTGTCCAGACCAAGCAGTATGTGATAGCCGATTATTGAGTCACCACTTCGGCAACAATTCTGCAAATAGTTGAAATTAGGATATTTGAACTTTGTGGACCAGAATTTCAATTGGCTTACTCGTTTTCAAGGGCCGCAATACTCAAAATAAACAAACCGACTAAATTTGCTCCTCTGTCGCGGCCGCCACTTACAGCAAGTGTAAATCCCAAAAATAAACAATTTAAGGAAATAATAAATTCGTATTTCAAATTTCCCTCCTTTCCGTAATTTCTGAACAATTAATTCATCGATGACTGTAACACATCAAAGAGATTCCGATTTCAAGTCTTTTAAATTTTTCAGATAAAATCATTTTCAAATATTACAAGCTTATCTTAAAGATACACAAAACTGTTGTAAGTAGGACGGTCGTATTCTACTTCACATTAATTCAATGTATCAAAATTATTTAATATAATAGAGATTTATTTAAGTTCAATTTCAAACCATAACATTTACGCACCTGGACGGCTTTAGATCAAAGAACATTTTCCGAAAATTATTAAACATTTAGTTAACTGATTAATGAAGTGACTAACATAAGGCATGTAAAAATAAGAGATAAAAATTAGGACATATTTCTTTCAAAATCACTGTTTGTCTAGCTAAACCATATGGCGGGAAAACACCGAACTTGGCATCGCTGTTGCTGCAAAGACGTACAATAGAAAAATGATTTTTACTCCTCTTTTCTTTAGCTTCCTCAGATGTAGCATTGGACAGCTACTTTAGATCGAAGCAGTTAGATAGATTTGTGATTTACTATTCCAGTTCATCCTCAAACATAGATTGATTATAATATTTATTTAATATTGCACACTACATTGTATAATATATATTGTAATATATTTAATATGTATATGAAACACAAAAAAAACTGTATAGTTTACGTGTTATAAATTCTGTTCTGTTCTGTTCAGTTAAAAATACCCAAAATAAGATTGACCACAATAAATATAATTGTTTTAATAAACCAAAAGGGATGGAAAAATGTAGAAACAATGTTTTTTATGAAGGATACCGAGTTTTATTTGAAAGAAAGGTGCAGAAAACACGGCATTTCTATCTTATGAGACGAAAGTAGATCAAAGTAAATCATTTAGCACTCACCAATCATTTACTATTTTGGCATTTTCAGCTATTAAATACACGGTAACAATCTTGTTACCAGTAATTAATATTTTCCATATGTGCATTATTTAGGAAGTACTAGTAGTTAAAGGTTAATCGCTCAAAATTTATATGTGTTATACATGTGCATGTATTGAATTTGAATAAGAGTGTCAGTCTCGAATGAAGGCTTTAAAAAAAGATAACTACATGTAAACTATTTGATTCACCGTTTTAATGAAACATACCACAGTCTACGCCGCTTACAGAGCCCATCCTTCGGTCTTTTACCGGAGTTTGATAGAGAAAGTTTGGTTTCTTAAAACACTTTGATAACCTTGTTCACAAAACCGCTGTCTTATGGAGCACCGTCAAAACATTATGGAAACAGATTTGTGGAAGAAATTGAAGAAACTAATCACCTAATCAAACGCCGGTAACAAACGAAGGCGTGGCTCTTTAAGCCGCATATCTTATTATATTATAAGACTGCCCTTTGTCTCATTTAGAATGGTGTAGAAAAAGAAAAGTTATCTTTGTCTTAAGTCTTTATTTTTAGCAAAATGTTGCCTTCCAACGTAGCATATATGATGATAATTTATCATGTGGTACACACACACACATCCATATCAAGGATTACACAATAAAGAGACAAGACTAATTTTGATGCAAAGCATCAAAGACGTCGCAAATGTGACATGACTGAAAGGAAGCAGATGCAGATTACTAGCATACCAAGTTTGAGGTACCTTGATACAAGCATTCTTCAGTTATTAGATGAAATCGGATTTTCAGCTCAAGGTCACCCTTGATCTCAACTGTCGTCAAAATAGTTAGAACTCTGGTCATGTATGAGGGACCTCTACCAAGTTCGAGGTCTCTAGGCCTAAGCGTTTTTTTTTTATTATTGAAAGGAAACTGTGTATTTTCAGCTTACGGTCACAACGACCTTGACATTTGGCCCACTGACCTCAAAGGCCTTTAACCGAATCATTTTATACAATTGTTTGTTTGTAAAGTTTTTTTGTGTCAAACAAATTTTATAGTTGAATTTTACAATCATAATTTGGCTGGTCCATTTTGATCACGTAATCCTCCATGGTACAACATTGAGACTTATCACAAACTGACGTCTATTTTCATACTGGTATCATTGAAAGGTTTTTACGCCTTTTGGTAATATAAACATGATAACATTGTATTGATACTGTTTTTTATTCGGTGATCAGATTCGGTCTGTATTTCTGTCCTAAATGAACGTCAGTGCTCAGGGCTAAACTATCAGTTTCATATGATGTTACAAGGAATCCTGCTGATTGATGGAACACGTTAAACCTTCATATGGAATCAAATACTCATCATTAGAATTCCGCGAATTGCACGTGTAACCTGTTGGGAACGCCCATTATTGTCGTGATCCAATCAAATAACCAAAATTGTAAAGCCTCAAGGGAACCCACGACCTTCACCTTTGAACTTATATCAGTCGTGGTCATCCGATATTCCTGCTAAGTTTAAGGACCATAGGATTAATCGTTGTGGAATTTTTTAAACGATTTTTGATGAAGTTTGATTACGGTAGGAATAAGCGACTACGAGAAAAGGGAAACCTTTTTTATACAGGTCATAATGACCTTTGACCAACTGATCTCAAAATGCATATGTTCTTCCAATTTTGAGGACTAAAGAATCAAAAGGTCTGGGCGGTTAGGGGACAAATTGAGCGGAAATCGTTTTTAGGCTGTAGGCCGCTAGGCCTGCAGACTTTTATAACCGTATCTCGGAAATCGCATCGGCAGATCACCGCAACATTTTTTACTATTGGCGAATTAATGCGCGCACGGGCGTATCAACCCCAGCGCGGTTAGAACTGCGGTGGTCACCGACCTAATTTACATTCACATCGAACATACCTCGTAGGCAATAGCTACGGACTGTGTTCTACATATTAATTAGCTTGCTATAAATAACGCTGTAATGAGTTCTCAATCTATGTTATGCGGTTAATATAGTTCGAATAAGCTGCGTTTTGCGTAATATAACGCAATTTAATTGTACAATAAGCAATTATTTTAATATCGGCGAGTTACAGAACGCAATATAAAAAGCAGAATCCTATATACCTGTGTTTCGATTTTGCTTCGGCCGCAGACCGATAATATCTACATGTACATTGTATTTTAGAATAGAATGTGGGTCATCGTATTCGGACAGGTGTACTCCCCGGAAATAAACTCTGCGAAGTCGTCAAAACCTGGAAAACATATGGATCATATTATGATGCAAATAAATGCTAATTAAGCGTTTAATATAAATTCATTATATTTTAAATAAATGCTTCATTTTATCCTACAATCATTTTCTTGGGGGGATTTAGTTATTTCATGAGTACATTTTCTATGTTTTAAATTTCTTGACATTTTTTATTGAGATTGTTAGATTATACTTGTGTTTGTAAAATGTATGTCGTATAAAACCGTTTTCTTGTGTAAGTACATACTAACAACCTGTTAACCATTAATAAATGAATATTATACACTTTTACCACTCCAAATGGCGTAAAACGTTGACAGGCTATCGACCTGCTACAATTTGTGTCATAGCCATGTAAGGCCGAACGGAAAGTATGTGAATATTTCTCAGTTTGTCTCCGTTATTTTAGTCCAATATTTTGAGCATGTAGCATGATGCATATGCTTTTTTTTAAACTGATATAATCTGTTCATGTAAATATGTTCATTTTGTCCACGAGTGATATACGTTGAGGGCATAATAAAGATACATGTATGTACATCAAACATACAGGAAATAAATAGTATGTGGGTGATTCGAGCCAGAGGTATTTGGCGTTGTAGAAAGAAGGCTTAATCATTAAACTAATTAATATGTCCAATGCATTTTGTTGGGATGCATTTGGTTTAGTTGGCATACCCTGGTAGAAAATTAAATAGTGTAGAGTAGATTCTACTAAAATTTCCTTAATGCCTTTTCCGTGGCAGTGCATTGTTCATTAAGGGTTTAATATGATATTGAGAATTACTCAATACCTTACAAGTAACTATTTGGCGTAGTCCACATTTCAAGTGACTTATACTGCATGATCTCATTGAGAATCAACTTTAAACTCTAAAAGTGTTCGCGAAGGAAATTATGAGCGAGCATATACTATCTTTAAATTTTTATGTTAATAATTATGTTTTACAATTACATGACTATACTCACAAAACGTTGCAGGCCGAAAGCCATTCAACGCTTTAAGCGCTTTGATCTGTTTTGTTTTAAGATCACTACGCCCTTGACCATTAGCTCATAATTTATAAGGTCATACCCGTTTACTTTTGGTAAGCAACTGATTACGGCTTCACGGACAACGGACACCGCGTCATCGCATTAGCTCTTCTGGCTTTTGGCTAGTCTCGGTAATACATGGAGTACTCATCATAAATCAGTCAACCCTCTCTAACAAAGACAAGGTAAAAATAGCACACATTGAGTAATGGCAGGTTGTCTCTCTCAGACTGTATTTTTCACTTCTTTGAACCAAACAAGGGAGATTAAAATAAACTGCACTCTCAGTACAGGTGGTCTCTCTTCGAGTTATTTCCTCATTTCGCTACAATATCAATATCGATAATTTCAAGGGCCATAATCCAGTCATGAATAGGCGGATCTGGCTAGTTTAAGAAATCAACCGAGCTCCCATGGAAATTGAACAACTGTATGAGTTTGATTAAGATAAAATCAAAACTGAAGCCTAGATCATGTTCACAACCAACTGTTTATAAACACACGCAATAGACATCGCGCCACGGCATAAGCTCTCCTTTCCTTTGGCCAATAGCGATGAAAATGTGTTTGGAATTTGAGCAAAAAATCCTTGTTTAAATGATAAAGCATCATTTAAAATTAATAAAAAACTCTGTTAATAAGATTATAACAATAACATTTTACAGAAACTGCTCCATTTTCCCGAAAGAATAACTGCCAGTTATTGGTTGGGGTTCGTTCATAAAAGTAAGTAAAACTTATTTTACAGAGTTAAATCGCTGCCAAAAATATGTAAACAAATCTGTTGCAAAATTTTGATTTAGAGGTCATATTTTTAGAGGACATATTCATTAGTTTTTATTGTAAAAAGGAATATATTTTTCCGAATTCATATTCAAGACAATCAAATTCAGCACGTAATACTAGAACGTTCCAAGACATACCTGGCTCCAATTTCTGAAGCGTAATTTCATATATCCGAATGAATTACTTAAACTTGACGTCACGAAACAAAAAATATAGTATGTGATTATATTAGAAAAGATGGCCTTGAAATGTCCCAAAACTCTTTAAAATTACATCACACAAATTATACCAAAACAAAAACAATGTATCAAGATCGATCCTGTTATAAGACACTTTCATAGACTTAATTGTTTGAGCAAAACGGGCGAGGGGTTTTTACAGTTTCCTTCGAATCGGATTTCTATATAAAGTCCAAACAAACACACATATATTCTCCCAAGATCTTTATTAATACTGGTGAATATGATTTAATGTCCCAAGTAAGCAAAAATACTGCATCACTATTCACTAATACATACAACCCTTTTTAGGACAAAAAAAGCAAAAGCAACACAAGATATGAGATTGTATGTATGACGTAAAGAAACACAAAAAGCATATGTTAAATAAGACAATTTGTTAATCACATATATGCTATATATAAATATCAACACAAAATTGTATCCCATTACTGGTAAAACAAAAGTAAGAAAATCAATCAACTTAAAGTTTATTTTACCTAAAGAATGAATCAAAGTGTGAGATGTAAACGCTTAAAGCTTGCAAGTGGTTACCAATTATGCTCAATGCTTGCAAGCGGTTGCCAATGCTAAATGCTTGCAAGCAGTTGTCAATGCTAAATGCTTTCAAGTGGTTGTAAATGCTAAATGTTTGCTAGCAGATGTCAATGCTTAATGCTTGCAAGCGCTTGTCAACACCTAACTCTCACCAGAGGAATTCCATGCTCAATGCTTGCAAGCCGATTTCAACATTTGTCTGTTTTCAGTCAAAAAGGCACATAACTCAAACAAAATTTAAGCCAGAATTAAAGACCTTAGAACACATTTGAGTAAAATATTATGACTGGTAATATGTGAACAGGTCTTCATAACATGATATTTTTGTTTTATGACCAAGGCTTTTTGACCAGACAAAACAGACAAGCTTAGCAAAAACATTACTTAAAAAACTATTCTACATATAGATAAAAATTGCAGTCTGATTCAATTTACATGGCATCAAATGGGACAGTTTTGTCAATTAATCAGTTAAAATAAAACATATCAGGATTTCATGGTTATTAATGATATACTTAAAACATAGTCCTTCCAGTACTACATTTAGGAAAAGTAAGAACAATACAATGTTTGTCCCAATATCATGTGTGTAAGATGGGAATGGAAAAATGATCACATGAAAAAAATATCAGAAAATAAGTGTTTAGAAAAATGTTATTCATGATCAATGGAGACACTGAAATTGAAACAATGACATTAAAATGCCTGAAAGAGTAAATGCATAAAATGAATGAAGTATGTTATTTTTCAACTTTGATAAACAGCATTTTCAATGGTAATAAAAGAAACAAAAAACCTTTTGTGTTTTTTTCAAACACTATATTGGTCCCTGGACACAATCAAATGAAAAAGGGGGAACCCTGAACAGGGAATATTTCATATTCAATTTTAGACAGTATATATGTCAATGTAAAATTTGGATTATTTCCAATTCAATCCAGACTTTATCAAAGCAGTTTTTAATTGTTAGATAATTTTCCTTCAAAACAGATTGTATATAAACAAATAAAAAAATCAGAGATATTACATTCAAGTATTATTATCATCTCATTTATCATTGAGCTGTATTATAAAGTAATCAAGATGTAAAAGCAGAAATTAACAATGTATATGGTTATGAGCTACACAAGAACAATATCATTACAATAATTGTCATGTAATGACTTCAAAGTTTCCACATATTATGAAGAAAAATTGTTATGAGCGCACTGTTTAATAATGATAGAAATGACAGAGTTTCCTAACTGAAATGCAATTTCTTCAACAAATAAATGTAATCAAAGAAAGATTTTTTAAATACTGAATTAAGTTATAACATAAATATATGTAAATGTAAATGTTCACCCGCTAATACTATTGTCAAAATCAAATGTATATCAATGGTAGCTTGCAAGAAAGAAGTAACTACTAATATTAACAGAATGAGTTACTACAGTTTTGCTGACAAAATGATTAATACATGTACATGGTATCGTTCAAATTTTACATTTTTCAGGGAAGTGCGTTCAACTTATCTTGGAAGATTGGTTTACAAATGGTTTTCCAGTTACATTTACAGATCAAACTTTCACTCGTGATCATAGAAGAACTATATTGCAATGAAACTTAAAACGGAAAGAATCAGATGCCTTACTTAATCTACTTAATGACTATAACATAAACAGAAAATCAAACACAAAAACAAAAGCCACAATAAAACTGGAATGTATATAACACAAACGATGATTCTTTAGATCTGAAAAATGGGAACAACCAGGCCCCGATTTCACGAACCCGATTTAGTCTGTTAAGAAAGGATCAAGCTAATCTCAGAATTTTTGTTTTGGTATAAGATGTTTAACATCATCATTTTTAAGATGTGTAAGACTTTTAAAGGAAATTATTTTAAAGATAATCACCATAAATTATTCTGTTATGTTAATCAAGTATGAGTAAGTTATTTGGCTAAATGGAGTGAAACAAATTGCTTACTCCTGTAATGCCTCAATGGACACTCTTATTCAAAATTAATACATACACATGTATGACAAAAATAACATTTTGAGCATAACCTTTAACTACTTACTCAATATTGCATTTATGGGAAATATTAATGACTAATAACAAGATTCTAACTGTATATTTTATAGATGAAAATGCAAAAATACTCAATGATTGGAGAGTGGTAAAGATTTACTGTGATCTACTATTGTCTTATAAGGTAGAAATACCATGATTTCTGCACCTTTCTTTTGAAATTAAACTCAGAATCCTTCATAAGAACCATGCTTATTGGCATTTATTTATCTTTTGGGTATATTTAAACAATTGTATTAATTTTGGTAAATCTAATTTGGGAGTAAGAGTGCATCTTTAATGATTTTTGAGGAATTGGGGGGCAGATGCCACAGTATTCTTACTTTAATACAGAACTTTAGTTATTAGTCTTTTGGAAGAACAAGCCAAAATTCATATACTATTGCTTGGAATTACATTTTTGAACAAGCCCTGCTGTATAAAAACCAGATTTTGACCACTGGTTTATACATTTATAAATTATACATTTATTTGTTTTCATATGACAGTATTAATTGTAATAAATATCATGATAGGATTGATACAGTCAGTTTGATTGTCTTTATAAATATGCACTGATAGCCATTTTTATTTAAATCAATGTATATATAAGTGTATATAACAATGAAAAATAAAGAAAAAAAATCAATAATTCTTTGGTAAAAAATCTAGATGCACCTTGAAATCATAAAGGCATACAACACATCAAGCATGAACCAGTTTGGCAGAAATAAAAAAATGATCGTAAAATGTGCTGTATACAGGGATGTGACAGCTGAAGGGCTAAAACCTTTTCGGCAAGGGTGTTATGGGCCCGCTTTAGGTCCCCTATGTTTGTTAATGGGTGCAAAACTGCTGCTACCGCAGAAGCAAGACTGACTTTTGAGAAGCTCTCTTGAGGGCTCTCCTGGCTTCAAATTGGAAGCAGACGTGTAGAGTGTTAATACTAACTTTAAGTAAAGAAACAACTTAAAGCAACCACTTAAATTATTTTTAATCATTTAAAAAGAAAAAAATATATTTTTAAGTGACTTGATCTAAATCAGCGAACAAATCACACTCCTGTGTATCTCATGTTAAGAAATGAGCATTAATGCCAGAAAAATATTTTAACAAAAAAATCAGAAATCATATTTCAAGAATAATGAACTAATAATGACAAGATGATCATCCAATATTTGATCAAACATAACATATTATATGGCTGAATGCTAAAAATTAAATAAATATATAGATACATATTAAACAGTAAAATAGATAACCCTCAATATATTATATGTAATACAATTTGAATGGAAACAATGCACATTGTTGAACATAAAAACTGATATTAACCCTCAATATATTATATGAAATTCAATCTGCATGGTTACTATGCACAGTACCGGTATATATGTTTTAAACCCCCACATTTCAGATTCATAGAGATATTATCACAGTGTTTAAGCCATTGGTCGGTTTCTCATCAGGTCAAGATCAGATTCCACCATCTCGCCAACAAGTTTCTGTCAAATGGAGAAAGAACAATGAACTAGTCTTAAATTATGTTTTAACTGTACACATATATATTTGTATCATATCACATGATTTTGATAAAAAAGATGATTTTTTGGCTTTATTAACTGAATAATTGCAACATTAGAACTTATTAAAGCATAACCTGCTATTGAAAATTGATATTTCTTTTGAAATTGGCACATGTTTCGCAAGGATTCCTTCCATACAAATCAAGCATTTTTATATTACATGTATTTCTGGTTAACAACTCAAAATTATCAAAAAGGTTTTTTAGACCATTTTAGATAGATCCATAATCGTGCACAATTCACTTTTCCACAGATATAATAAGCTGAACACTTACATCAAAGTCATAGTTTGGAGTCCAACCTAGCACAGTCTTAGCCTTCGTACAGTCACCCTGGAGGAATTCCTGAAAGTTAAACAGACAAAATTTAGTTTTTTTCTTTGTACATTTCTCTTAATTAAATCATTTAATATTTGGTTGCCAAATTAGGGCATTGGTTAGCACTGGCTCCTAAGCCAAAGCTTCCTGGGTTTGATTCCCGGCCTGGGCATATGTGAGTTTGGTTTGTGGTCACCAAGCCGGGCAAGTGGGTTTTCTACGATAACTCTGTTTCCTCAACAACACAAGACCACACTTTCTCACAACATCATGCTATTTATAAATAAATAAAGTTTAAAATAAACTTTTTCAATCATTAGTACTTTTATTTTCTACAATAGAAAGTTTAAATTCTTACGTAAAATTGATGCTATTTGTCTTTAATTCAAGATACAACAACACAAACATTATTTCAACATTAGAATGGTATTACAAAAATGTACCTTAAATTAGTCAACATTAAATTCAAAACATAATTAAAGGTGTTGCAGATTAAAACTTCAAAGAATGATTTAGCTAGTTTTCTTGAAATCTTAGTATTGTATTAACAGAAAACAGTAAAAATATTTTTGCTACGCAAACAAGACCCACAATAAGAACTTTCAGCCAGGTGTGAAAAAAGTCCATCTTAAAAAGTAGTTCTCACATGGATTAAAGTTAAAAATCAAAACGTGATGATATTCACACTAATCATAATGCTGTTCAATTGTTGTTCTTTATATAAACAGAAGAAAGTCCTTAAGATATTAGTATAGCAGCCTGTAAAAAGTTGACATTGCTAATGAATATTTAAAAGCTCGGTAAACAGACAAATAACAGGCGTTCAACATTGGCTGTTGGTTTTATAAACTTTTGACACATGTTTTAATACACGCTCCAGGGTAAGATACTTATTATGACTACATACATCCTGAACGTCGGCATTTGTATATATACCAGAAACAAAAAGCAATAATGAAAAAATAATGCATTTGATAAGATAAATTCATATAACATGTTAATATCAACCATTGACTATCTCTTCTGTTGCAAAGATAATTATTATAATTGAAAATACATATTAAATTGGTCAAAACCTCATCAAACCTACCCAGGCCCCAATTTCTCAAACTTTTTAAGCTTAACAGGCTTAAGTAGCTTATTTCAAATAGCCGAAATACATACTGTTACTTAAATTGAATTTTGATAAATGAAAAATTGTTTATTGTGCTTCGGAATTCATAAAGATAATTCTTATTTTAAGTATACTAAAAACTTGAAAGAAATTATTGAAAACCAAAATGGTGAGCTTAGGTTAATCCTGTTGTAATAATAAGGGACTTAAGATCTTTTGAGAAATTGGGGCCAGTAATTAATTAATTTATTTAATTATTTTTATTTATTTATTAATTATTTTTTTTTTTTTTGGGGGGGGGAGGGGGTAGGTGCAATTCAAACTTTTAAACTAGGGCTTTGCAATTGGATTCCAACACGCTTTTAATTCATCAGTCAATTTCCAACACCCTTTTAATTCATCAGTCAATAAAAAGGTACAACTTAACCAGAATTTAATACTTAAAAAAAGCGTCTTGGAGTGACATAAAAAGAAATGGGGAGGGGGGGGGGGGGGGGGTACCTTTAAGAGGAAGTTTGAAAAATAAGATTGCTATGCAAGTATTTCAAAATCCCATTTCCAAGTTTGACTTTTTTAAAAACATGCTATGACATATTTGCAAGTCATTGTGGTCACTTCAATGGACATTTCTTATAATTGCGCATGTTTACAAAAAAATAAATTGTTCACCAAAGAGGTCCAATAACCATATTTGTCTATTTACTTTCTCTTTATGTTTCTTTTTAAAATTTAGCCCAAGAATACCTTTACTTAAATACAATATTTTCGTTAACTAAACATATTCTTAAATGTTAAGTCAATTAAAATGTATCAATATTTATAAAGGAAATTTCTTGAAGAAGAATAACATGTTGTTAAATATGTATCATTTCTTTGCTTTGTGAACAATGTATATGTATAATGTTCAATTTTTATTTGTGCTAAATACACAAATAGTTAATAGTAGTTAAATCTACCTTAATAGAAAAATAAACAGAATTTATACAGCATAAAAACTGCTTTGTCAGTATTGTTAGTTTAGTATCTGTAAAGTTTAAATAATTCTTCTGACAATATAAAATTTTACATTCAATTTAGAACTTAAATCTCTTGAGAAACTATTTTTTCTTAAAATTATAATGGTCGAAAAGTCATGAAATGTAAAACCTTTCAGCTTTTTATTTGAAATACAACAATAATTAAAAACCTTTTCAGAGTAAGTTATTAACACAATTAAATAATTTTCTCTTTCATGTTTAATCACTTAAAATAATAGTTCATAGCAGCAAAAAGTTGAGCACTTTTATAAATACAAATGTTTTAACATTAAGTTTACATTCA
Organism: Mya arenaria; assembly: GCF_026914265.1. Lineage (NCBI taxonomy): Eukaryota > Metazoa > Mollusca > Bivalvia > Myida > Myidae > Mya > Mya arenaria. The sequence continues at coordinate 15,921,644 of NC_069129.1, read as the reverse complement.
CACAAGATATTTTGAAAATCTGGGCTCAATTTCACGAAAAAAACACATAAACAGCTTCTTTCTTATTTCAAAATTACTTTCTTAAACATGATTTTATGAATAAAATATATTTATTGCGATCATCATCATGATTATTTCCTTAAGAAGTATCAGTATGTTTCGAAACAAGCACATACACAATTTAATTAATAAAACTACAATATTGGGCTCAGTTAGATCCTGTTATAAAAAAACGAAAAAAAGAGTTGTGTACTTCATTTTCAAAATACCTGTGTGAGTGTGTCTAAGGACCTTTGAAATCATTGCCATGGTGATAGTTTAAGGAAATATATGACCTACATGTTTAAGATTATCTGCACATAAACAGAAATTCAATCTGCCTGTTATAACAGGTATTTCAATAGTCAATTGAAAATGTAAATGTTGTTCTTAAAATATATTATATGAATATTCTTTAAAGGAATTTGTTCATGTTTTTGTAAAATGCACTTTTTTATATGACGTAATAAAGTGAGGCAAATCATTAAGTGTTAAAACTAAGATACCAAAGGCTGGAACCTTTTAGCAAATGTTTATTTTGCTCAAATATTGTCATTGACAACAATTTTCATGAATAGCATAAACAATGGTAATACTCACTTAAGTACAGCTTTGTAGTTGCATGATTGGTTGATTGTCATTATCACATGATGTTATCAATGTATTGTTAAGAGGTCAAAATATCTATCACTTTTGTAAAAGTCCCTGTGTCCTTGTGGTTTAGTCATTGTTTTCTATTTTTTTCTTTACCGGTGTGGGTTTGCACCACACTAAAACCAAAATACTTTTTTATGCTATAACTGTATTTTTCTGCAATTTTGATATCATAGAGTAAAATAATGATAAAACAAGTGTTTTAAGATTAACAGGAAAACTAAATTTTAGTCTTAAAACATGAGCGAGTACCTTTAAGTTCTATTGTACACTTTCCAATAGACTTATACATAACTATCTAGGCAATACATCCTGGTCTTCTATAGATATGTTAAAGTCTTTCTTATATATAATTATCCATCGCAACGATAATTTTTTGGATGAAGCTAAATATAGCAAAACTGCAATCAGAACTGCAAAGAAACTCTAGCCAGGATATTTAACAGCTTTTATTAAGTTGATATGAAAAATTGACATAATTATATCATAAATATTATTGATAATTGAATACATATCTTAACATTTAACAATTATTAGTTTAATATTGGTGATTATTATGAACTAATCAAGCTTCAATGATCATAGCTACCGTACATAGGTACATTGTAAAACAACGAGGTTAGGGAGCTGTTCTTTAAAATACCCTTAGAAAAGCACATTTTCTAAAAATAATGAGCAGGCCCAGGTCTCCATCATCTATGTGGGTCTATGCCAGTTATTTATAGAATGCATATTGTCATCCTCTCATCCTAAAGTACCTGGGTTTGATCCCTGACAGTGGCAGTGTGTACACAACCTCTTATCCAAAAATACCTGGGTATGATCCCTGACAGGGGCAGTGTGTACACAACCTCTCATCCAAAAATACCCGGGTTCAATCCCTGACAGTGGCAGTGTGTACACAACCTCTCATCCAAAAATATGCGGGTCAATCCCTGACAGTGGCAGTGTGTACACAATCTCTTATCCAAAAATACCCGGGTCAATCCCTGGCAGTGGCAGTGTGTACACAACCTCTCATCCAAAAATACCTCGGTTCAATCCCTGGCAGGGGCAGTGTGTACACAACCTCTTATCCAAAAATACCTCGGTTCAATCCCTGGCAGGGGCAGTGTGTACACAACCTTTTATTCAAAAATACCTGAGTCAATCCCTGGCAGTGGCAGTGTGTACACAACCTCTTATCCAAAAATACCTCGGTTCAATCCCTGGCAGTGACAGTGTGTACACAACCTCAACCCCTATGATGTACTTACAACTTCTGTGGGTCTGTAAAAGCGTGGGTTGACCTTTACAAGGACGTCCCCCGTGGCCTTGTTCTTCCCAACTTCAGAAACTCCCTCTCCTTCCCAGCTGAAATAATATGCAAATGACCGTGTGATTACAAATGCTTGTCCAATTTTATAAAACAATTGCAAATGACCGTGTGATTACAAATGCTTGTCCAATTTTATAAAACAATTGCAAATGACCGTGTGATTACAAATGCTTGTCCAATTTTATAAAACAATTGCAAATGACCGTGTGATTACAAATGCTTGTCCAATTTTATAAAACAATCACTCTTAAATTGAAAAGGCAGATGTGTACATACAGACCTTGCCAATAGCTTAAACACTTCTTGAATTATGGGCATGGGTTTACATCCTGAACAACAACCCACAGCGGCAATGAAAACAACAATGACACCAAAACCTGTCAAGCTTATAAGAAACCAGCAGCTGTTGCCATTATTTTTCTTCTTTATTGGCAATGGCAAAATAACTACAGCTAAACAACTTATTCATAAGTTGTTATAACAGCTAATTTGCTTATAAATTCTTGAAAATGAAGCTTAGATCAGTCATTGAAATTAGACTTTTGGATGAACAAGTCTGACTTCTTTTACTTTTGCTTGGCATCAAATTTTTGAACAAGCCTGCTATTTAAAATTCAGAATATTAGCAATCCCGGAAGACATTTTATCAGTGCAGGGCTTGCGGGCTTGAGTTTATTTCGACCACTGTTAGATGCACTTACACAATGTCAATGTTGACTTTTTTAAACGCTGCAAGAACAAACTCTCGAACACTGTGGGCTTCATTCATTGAGATCACAAAATCCTCCGGCTTTTCCTGCTGCAACATCAGCCACATTGCCTGCAATTCAAAAATAAAGGTTTTTATATCCATAATCCAGTTAAGAATAAAAAAACATACAATGTGCACTAAACTCAACTTAATATTTTTGTGAAAAACTACAGACACAAACTCCTCTGGAAACTGAACATTCAAAACTTGTTTATAGTTGACTGTTGTATCCAGACTTTGTTCTATCTGTTACACTCAGGGTTCAAATTTAACTTTGAGGAGCACTCGCAAAATTTTGCGAGTGCATTTTGAGGCAACTCGCAAAATGACAAATCAACTTGCAATTTTATTATTTGCTTTATTCCCTTATAATATTGTCTAATTAAAGTAGAAATTAACACCTAAGACATATTATGAATATTAAAAAGTATCAATCTTGAGTGACTCGACTACTAGAACTTGTTGATGGCTTATTCTATTTGGGGGGTATGGAAAGACTCGTCTGATGCTGGCAGCTTTTTGATAATAAAGCTGTCCAATAATTTAACATTGTTCACTTTGTATATTTACCCTCGCCATCGGGTAATATAATACCCATTCGACAAGCACGCTACAGATTTCATTAAGTCTATAAGTATTAAAAACAATAAAATAATAAATTTAAAATAAAAAAAGGAAATGTAGCGTGGATACTATGGACCATGAAATATATCGATCAACGAAGTCTATTCATTTTGACAGGATGAAGGGGTTTACAAATAGTGGGCAAAAGCGCTAAATTTAGCCAATGATTGAGCAAGGTGATTACGTTGTTCGTATTTACTTTGTATTATGCCCGCCTCGGAGCATCCCGGAAAGATTCGAGATAAAACTCTGCCTTTTCCGTATTTGTTCTTTTTTTGAAAACCATCTAGAGCGTGACTCCGTACTGTCTTCTTTATACCGGTAGTGTAAACATGCCACTTTAGGCTGTTTACACTCCACTACATAGCGGAATTAAGTTCATGTTTATTCTACTTTCCTTTTAACATTTTGTGGTCTAGAAAAAGCCACTCGCAGAATTTTGCGAGCTTGAATAAAAGTCAATCGCAATTTCCAAATGTCGCTCGCATTTTGCGAGTATGCGAGTCTAAATTCGAACTCTGACACCAACAATTTCTTTACTCAAAAATTACAATGAATGACATTGGAAATGTCACACAAAGGAAAATCAAAGAGAAAAGAAAAATGAAGAGTTGAAAACAGAGGCCATTCCCGATTGAATTGCTTCGGAATTGAATAATAGTCAGAGGCATATCTTGGCCAATTTGATGATTCACATCAGCTACAAAGTCAAATAAATGATTGTGAGGTCATTCCCAACTTTAAAATGTGAATAGAATATGTCAAAATTTCCCTTTATGTTGTACTATTCATGAAAAAAACAAAAATAAAAATTGGACAAAAAAGGCCAAGATAATAATTTTTTATATTTGCTTATAAGCGCCTGTGATAAGTTGTCACAGGAATCCTGTGTTTACTAATAAATGTTAATGCCAGTGTCTTCAAGACAAATCAATTTCTATAATCTTAAATTTTATTTCAAAATACAGTGATGTGATTGACCTGGCAGCTGGAGGGCTGAAACCATTTCGGCCATGGGTTCTTGGGGCACTTTTGGGGTCAAAAGCACACTGCCGTAAAAGAAAAAGTGGCTTTTTAGAAGCTCTTTTGAGGGTTCTTCTGACTTTAAATTTGAAGCAAACTGGGATATCAACTCTAACAACCAAAAGCACACTAGTTACTTTTTTAATCATTAAAAAAAATAAAATCTTTTATTTTATTTTTTTGGGGGGTGGGGTGGTGGGGGGGTGTGTCCCTGGGGCCATTAGATCCGCGGAATTCCGCGAATCCGCGGACAATTCACATCCCTGAAATAATAATTTTTGTTTATTTTTTCGGCAAAACTCCCATTTAAAAACGCCCAGCCCCATTTCCCTAGGGCAATGCACTTAAGTCAGACTGACAGACATCCTTGCTTGCAGGAATACAGCAGAGTTTATATTGAGATTTAGGCTGTGTTTCTGAAAAACAGCTGTCAGAGAGGCAGTCCATTGAAACTTATCTAAGGGAGATAACACATTCTGACCATTTTTTTCACCAGGTCATCACAGTCAAAGGGAGGTAATAATAGGTTAAAGACAATTGTAAAATTGGTAGCGCTTACCTACCTTCGCAATGACATGGCATTTCTGCCAGTATGCACAAAACATCATGATTCATTTCCTTACGTAAGTCATTTCTTTCTTATCTAAGCATTTCACTGGTTAAAAATTATTTACCTAGAAAAAGACCACTTACACTGATTAGAAAAATAAAAAATACAAACTTTAATAATAAAACAATCTAACACTTTACTTTGACAATAAAAAAAAATCAAGAAATTGATGTTAGTTTGGATAGGTCTTTGAATGTTTTGTGAATACCGGCCTAGAACTTCAAAATTTACCTCTATATAGTCTTTAGCATGTCCCCAATCTCTCTTGGCGTCGAGATTTCCCAGCTCTACCACCTTCTGTTGCCCCAGGATGATCTTGGCCACTGCTCGTGTGATCTTGCGTGTCACAAATGTCTCTCCTGTAGGGTAAGACCAACTAGTTAATAATTGTTTTTCATGTTTGGATATTCTCAAAATTGAGAATCTGTTTTGTTTTTTCATAAAAACTGCTATTATTAGTTGATTGTTCTAATATCACTGAGGATAGGGACCAGCTGTTTTGTAAGTCAATTTAGAAGAGTGAAGAGAATCCTGCTAGTCTTCTGACAGTAACAGGTTTGAAAAGTAAATTTTATAAAGCATGGAAACAATAACGGCTGTCTATTTTGAGAGGTCACAAGCAACGGCCCTTGACTTCTATGTTGAACAGTTTACACAATACACAATTTAGTTTTATGTACACATATTCTGTTAGACCAACTCTCCTGCTCAATTCTTAAGAGCTCTAAAGAGCTTAAATCTGCACTTTCACTGATTTACCATTTTGACAACTTTTTATTTTTTGCCTTGGAATGAGTAAATTTTTGCGTTAATATCTGCAAACCAGTGATATAAGACTGCTGACAAAAACTCGATTCGCAGATTTCCATATAAATTTTCATTCGTTAACTAATATTTCATTTTTAGAAGCTTTAATACCCTTAAAGAAAATTGCACAAGAATAAATTTCTGAACATAAATATGAAAACCTGCAATGATTTTTTCGTCACTAGTCTTATATCAAACGTTTCCAACGGCAAAAAAAAGGCTCATTCCAAGACAACAACAAAAAGTTGTCAATATGTTTAATATTTGAGAGTGCAGCCTTAAGCCTTGATAATAAATAGCCTGATCATATTTGTTCTCACCTCTTCTTGGGCTTTCATGGTTAAAGAGGATCCCGTTACAGGCAAACATGTTATACGCCTCTCGGTAGTTCACCACAATCCAGTAGCCGTAAACCTTCGCCACACCTGTAGGAAAAAAACATAAATGTTCTCTCTGAAGTTCAAAAGAATCCAGCAGCCTTGGCCACACCTGTGTAAAAACACGTTTACAAATTTCATCACATGAGCACCAAAAGAAATATTTCTTGAGTAAAATATCTGCTTTGCGATTTAACACTGAAGCAAACAATTTTTTATAATAAGCCTAAAAAAGGTAGAAAATGACATTTATTTATAGGTTTCCCTAAAACATGCCAAAGATATAATTCAACATATTTCTATTCTGGAATCGATGGGTCCCAGCCATGGTAGTGCTGATGTTTGGATGTGAGAGAGAACAAAAATTTCAAAACTGATATATTTGAAACAGTAAAATTCATTTTTATTTCACTCACAAATCTATTATTTGCAGCAAAGCAGATAATAAGTTTTAATAATATCTTGTTTAACAATTGTTGTAAAAAGAAATATTCAAAACTTAAGTTGTACCGTATGGAGATCGCGGGTAGAAAGGCGTGGTCTCTTTCTGCGGGATTTCTTGGACCTTGCCGAACATTTCACTGGTGGATGCCTGGTAGAACTTCACCTGGTCAGTGAGTCCACAAGTACGAATAGCATCTAACAATCGTAACGTTCCCAGGGCATCTACATTGGCGGTGTATTCAGCAAGCTCGAATGATACCTGAAATTAATACAGTTCAAAGTGAAACTTTTATTCAAAATCAATACATACACATGTATAACAAACATAAATTTTGAGTGAAAAACCTTTAACTACTTACTAAATAGTGCATTTATGGAAAATATTAATTACTTATAACAAGATCGTAACCGTGTATTTAATAGCTGAAAACACAAAAATATTCATTGATTGGCGAGTTCTAAAAGATTTACTGTGATCTACTATTGTCTCATAAGGTAGAAATACTGGTTTCCTGCACCTTTCTTCAAAATTAAACTCGGTATCCTTCGTAAGAACAATTGTTTTTGACATTTATTCATCCTTTTTGGTATAATTTGACAATAATGTATTCATTGTGGTAAATCTTATTTTGGCGTAAGAGTGCATCTTTAAATATATACAATGTAGATGTACATGTAACAATGTAAGTATGGAATCTCAGTTCATTTTGATTGTTTCAAATCCTTAGCTGTCTTGGTGTTTGATTCATTTTAGATGCTATTTGGAGATAAACTATGTGACATTGACAAATACACTTTTGCTGAGCCAAAAATGATACATTATTTGTGAACATTTTATATAGTTATAGCAATTAATTTGAATGTGAATGTAAACTTAGGTGTGTGGTATGGCATAGTTTTTGTATCAGGTGTTACGAAAAGTATCACTTCTCCCTAAAGTCTCCCCACTTCTCCCTAAATTGACTGAAGGGAGAAGTCACTTCTCCCAAAAATTTCAGCCTAGTGAGAGCCCTGAACATGTAAGTATGGAATCTTATATAGGTTCTCAAATGTCTTATACTGTGTAGCTTTAGTTAATACAGTATGTTCACAATGTTCATGCAATACACTTGAGATTGGAAATCAACTAAAATCCTTATCAATTCAGAAATAATTGGTCAAGCAATTTTGATAATGCAATCAAAATAAAAAGCAGGGCTTCCATTAAGAATTTTAAACTGGAAGTCTGAACTTCCTGTCCATCAATATTGGAAGTTTTTCACTGAAATGTGGAAGTTTAAGTCTCTCGAATACAATGATTTTTTTCCACAATATTTCAACTGGTATGTAAAAAAATGCAACTATAACTTGCCAAATTCACAGATTTTGATTATTATAATTCATTTTACTTCAAGACTGATTAAAAGTGTGACCATAAAAGTAATATTGACACCAGGTTTTGATATTTTGAACTTCCAAGCCTTTAACTTTGGAAGTTTTCTTTAAAATTATGGAAGTTTTTGTACTTCCAAGGAATCAATTTTGGAAGTTTTAACCTATTTCTAGGGAGTAATATACTTTCAAACTTCCTTTAACGGAAGCCCTGTAAAAAGTTTATAAAATGTTTAAATAAGTGGTATAAAAAAATAAAAAGCTGCATTTAAAAGGTAAATTAAGTGTATGTAACAATAAATAAACATGAAAGAAAATACATATGCTGTATTTGTAAGTAATTTTTCAATGATAACCTTGGTGATTATAGCTGAATATCAAATAAATTATATTGTTTTTCTAACATAGTTTTCTAAAGAAATTGAAAGTATGACCACAAAGCCATTATAGGTTCCGAAATTATGCAATATTATTTGTGATAATTCGACAATACCTGATTATATTAATTATATTTTATTCATACAATACACATGTTCAGTATGGTAATTAAACAATTAAACTTTGCAACCCATGAAATACATAAAGCATTTGAATACTATATTGAATAACTTGTATAAAGTACATGTACTATTTAAAATCAATCATAACCAAGTATAAGCAAGATTATTGACATTGACTAATAATTAAAAGGATATTTATGCTTTACAGTCATGTATATTTTCAAGCAGAGATCGAGTTCAGAAAAAGAGTGGGTCATTCAGGCATATAAATTGTTCTTACTTTTAAGCAGTGTTTGATAATTGATAAAGATTAAATCTTAATTAGTTTTTACAACTGGACGTGTAAACTGTCATTCAGACAAACTGACCCTATTTTAAATTTAGTCCAGTCAGGACCGTCACACCGACAGTTTTCGGGATGTATATTTTCAAGTAGTTTTGTAATGTTAAAGACATCTGGTCAGTGATATGTAAATATTCAATATGCATGTACGGTATGTTAATTTGAGGCAAGCAATAATTTGATGGCCATTATGGGCACACATTTATTAAGTGCTCTATTCTGCGTTCAAATAAATAACCTAGCATGCTGTTTTCAAGTACATACACTCTTTGCACAAAGTCTGCCACAAACTTGAACACAATTACCAGCACATTATGGTCAAGCAAAATATTTTTTAACAAATTTGTATCCTGAGGTATTCTATTGTCATCAAGTTGACTGGTCTGATTCTCCTTAACTTCCTCTAACAAGCAGGAGGACATTGTCAATTTCAAGATATACCTTAATTGTATGATATACTGGGCTCCTAGAAAGTATGATATACCTTGACATGGCTCTGTGCTCCTAGATTGTATAGCTCTGTGGGCCGGACTTGACTGATTATCTTCACTAAACATGTGCTGTCTGTCAGGTCACCATAGTGTAGCTTCATGGCTGGAACAACAACAACAACAGTGAGTATTTAGAAAATGCTTCCTGCCAGCGTTATTGAGAGGTGGATCATGGTAAGGATGAACCAAAGCTAGTTTTTTGAGTAACTGTATGCCCAAAGATAATGTTTTGCATTGCGCCAACAACCCAAGGCTATGACAATAACTGTATTTGTTTTCTAATAAAAAAACTGACAAGCTTAAAATGACCATGTAACATTTAACTTGTATACAATTTTGAATAGAATCATATGCAATGCACTGTATTATATGGCACATGTTAAACATTTTGACATAAACATTTTGTGGTAATGTTGTAACAGGCACTAAAATCATCATACAATTTTCAAAACAAACAAACTTTATTGATAACCAGTACAATCATGTAGGTAACAGGTGTGGAGTGGTAGCATGTTACTGAAGCATATTTTTTTAATGATGCAGTATCATATATTTATGGACATTATGTTGATTTTATAGGGCAACAGCTGTAGTTGGAATGTGCTGAATAGTTTTCATAAAGCACCAGTTAGACTTAACTAAGTAATTCTTTAAAGTCAAGACAGGTATATCTAACTGCAAACTATAGCATATAGTTATGTTAACAGACAGTTTGTCTTATAACTGTTACCAGGTACCATACCAGTCATTAAAACTAGAAATGTGTCCATAGGACACGGATGCCCCCACTTTGATTTTTTGTCACAGAAAATAAGCCATAATGATTATTCAGGATAATCTGAGGGCCCTAACTCCTAAATGATTAAAGCGATTTCCATGTCTATCGAACTTGATCAAGATATTATGGTCACAAACATGTGTTAAAAGTTTGGTGAGGATTGGACAAACAGTTTTCAAGAATTAGATCGGAAACAATCTTCGGGACGTATTTTTCAAGTCTTTTTTTGCAAATAAAGGGCCGTAACTCCTAAATGACAAAAGCGATTTCCATGGCTATCGAACTTGATCAAGATATTATGGTCACAATCATGTATGTAAAGTTTGGTGAGGATTGGACACATACTTTTCAAGAATTAGATTGGAAACATATATTTTTGAAGTATTTTTGGCAAAAAAGGGCCGTAACTCCTAAATGACTAAAGCGATTTCCATGACTATCGAACTTGATCAAGATATTAAGGTCACAAACATGTGTTTAAAGTTTGGTGAGGATTGGACAAACGGTTTTCAAGAATTAGATCGGAAACAATCTTCGGGACGTACGTACGTACGTACGGACAGACGTACGTACGGACAAGGGCAACCCTATATGCCGCCACTTTGTGGGGGCATAATTAGACTTTCGGATAAACAAGCCCGAATTCTTATACTATTGCATAGAATCATATTTTTGAACAAGCCCTGCTATATAAACTTCAGAATTTGAGCAAGCCCGGAAGACATTTTACCAGTGCAGGGCTTGCGGGCTTGTGCTAATTTCGACCACTACCATACCTGTAAATGCATGTATGGGTACGCACTAATAATAATACAGGTTCATGCAAAGGACAATGTCTTGCAGTATCATATATCAATTACAAGATACATACATGAACATATAAATTAAAAAAGACATTTGATGATTTGATTCAAACTAGTGTTTGAGGTCAGACCAAATCTTTAGATGATTGGATATTATCACTTCCAATTTCCATTTTCACTCCATTAATTAATATTTAATATTTTCTTGAACATTTTTTTTAGCCATATTTATTATATTCATTACAATTTGAAGTAAATTAAAATTTGAAGTATTTATTATCGATAGTACAATCAGTTTTTGACAAAACCTTTATTGTAGCTTTATACTTTTACAATAAACCGTAATCCTTAACTATGCTTATGTTATGCGTGGCATGTTTGAAATTATTCAGCATTGTTATTGCTTTCGGCTATATTGTTAACGATTCATGTCACTTCCGAATGCATAAATGATTTCAAAGGAGAAAAGACAGCCCTGGTGTATCTTATTTTTTCCAAAGCTAAGGAGATAATGGATACTTACAACCACCACTGTGGGCTGTCTGGTCAGTATATAGATGCTCTATTCTACCAGTGTTGAATGAACTTGACCGCCGTATTATACCATGCACCTGGGAAAAGGGGAATACAAGAATGATACAAAAATTCAACATGTCTGTTTAACTGCTCAAGAGATTGTTTCTTTTTTCATGATAACAAGAACAAGAATATTATACAATATATAATTAATGGTATGGTAGTTCTGGTGTCAGAGCATGAACTAGAACATAATTGAACAAATTACTTATCAAACTTTTTTTTCCATGGGCAAAAACTCCATTTCTAGATTATTCAAATAAACTTGTTAAATGTAATGTGCACATTTTGAGTTCTTGCATAATGATAGGTGTCACCATGATATTTTTTTGGTAATGATATATTGATATAAACAAGAGCAATGCTGTGCAAACTCCAATGCCTGTCTGATTTTTTCTGCAAAACAGAGGGCAATACTTAACAATTAATTTAGCCAGCGTTATGGGTGTTGCTATGCATATGCCTTTTGTCCCTGATAACATGTGGACTAAGTTTTAAATTATATATCATTAAATAAAAGCAAACAGACATACCTGATAGCCTTTGTTGATAAGGAACTCTGCCAAATAGGAACCATCCTAAAATATATAGAATTGGAGTATAAAAGTAAATTAGTAATGTTAAAACAGTTGGATGATGGACAAATGAAAAATAAAATGTCATATCATAATTAGACAGTATCAACTTATCAAGATTTAGATGGTGAATTAAATACATATTTTGCAATCTGTTAACTAATGGAAATGTATTTTTAATTGGGTCCTTTCATTTTGCTTCAGAAATAATGGTGAGATTAAAGCAAATTTGAGTCAATAAACCTGTTTTTTATTTCTAGTCAATCCCTTGCTCTTGGTTCTTGAAAATGTGTGGTATAACCACATTAGAACACACAAGATATAATATTCATTTATATAATCCATTATCTTGTTCACTGACTAATATCACAGAACAACCTGTTTTCGACCACCTAAGGATTTTTTAGATTTCCATCATAAATAAGTGATTATAAAAGATAAAGTTTGTGTGTACCATTTCAAGCATTCACTCATCTTTAAAAAAAAAACAAAAAAAAAATCTGTTTCAATCGTCGGTTGTTTACATTTTGCATCCAAAATGGAGGCTGTCACATGTTGTATTTGACCTAAATACAACCTATTTTCGACTATGACCTTTAATTATACTTCACAACAAAAGTTTGTGCACAGTATTGTTCATGTTAATTTGTATGACTTGTTTTAACTGTGTATTTTTTTTTTAAAGTAATAAAATGTTGACATATTTGCCAAACAGTCACTTTATAGTTACTTATTACCACAAGAGGGAATGCATCATCCCTTCTAATGGCTTTCATATGGGTACAAAATGATAATTTCACCCATCATGATCCCTGGTATCACTGGACCAACTCTGAATGAGCCTCATAATACCTGCCTAGGCTGCAATATGTATAATTTAAATGAGAGCCCAATTATAATTCAATATAGTTACATGTAGATCAATTTCATTAATTTTAGAATAACCAATATACCATATTATGATGTGCTTTTAATGTTGTGCACTTTAATTAGAAAACGATAGGGCATAGGTTTTAGGCTCTGGTAGATATGTTAAATCTGGCAGACAAAACCAACATGATTTTAAAGAAGTATTTTACACCTGAAATTATTCTAAATGAAGGGTTTAATTTGGCATTAATTAAAAGTGACCAATTTGTGTTGTTTCAAGTAAAACAGAAAAAATTTTAATACTAGCATTCCCATTCTTTTTCAAATAAAATTTTCTGACAGTTCTACTGTTATGGTTAACAATTGGAGCCTATTTTGACCGGAAGTGACACAAAAATCAAAATAGTGGTCGAAAATAGGTTGTTCCGCGATACTACAGTCACTGAAGGGAATGTTCTCCACTTCAGGAGTACAGTCCCTTTTAATAATAATACATAGTGAATCTGATCACTATGTTGAGTTTTTTATGGGATTTATTCGGTAACATGAACAAATTTCTTCAACTAGACGCATGTTTAGGTAAGAATTCTGGTTGCTATTGAAAGAATGGAGGGGATAATCTGAATGTAGGCTGCATGTTTTTGTAGCAATTTTTTTGTTTGGTTCTTTCACGGCATGTTTTTCGTACCCATAACTTCTCAATCACATAAAACTTTAAGCTATTTAGGCCTTTTGATATTTTATGACATTTTTAATATCAGTTATGCATAGTTATTTACACAGGCAGCAGTTACGTTGACAGGACCCACCCTATGGCCATCCCCCTCTAAAAAAATTATTAAAAAAAAATTGGTTGATATTTATGTTTATATGATAAATGATCATGTTCCAATCATTTTTGGTCTTGAATTTTTTTTAGAGGGGGGTGGCCATAGGGTGGGTTCTGTCAACTTAACTGCTGCCTGTGGTTATTTAATGCTAGATAGTTGGAGTGAACACTTGATAAATCTGAAGGAAAAAATATATATATACTTTAAGGTTAAATGTCACAATATGTATTTTATTTTATGCTGGATTGCTGGAAATAACTGGTGATAAACTAAAGAAAATATAAATATTTTAGGTTAAATGTCACTAAATGTATTTCAGGTCATATGTCACCAAAGCAGTTTATTCCTAATCATGGCTAATGTGGTCGATGAGAGGTGACGTGTCAATAATTGGAAATTAAAGATATGCAATCGAGATTACGTGTCTTTTTTATCAAAATGTTTCAAACACATTTTATCACAGAAATACAGACTATAAGAAGGGCAATCAATGTTCAAATGTATCGTACCTGTCCAGTGATTCCTGTAATCAACGCTATTTTATCACTCTTCGACGCCATTTTGCAACAAAAAGACTGGTTTAATTTTCTTTTCAGTCCAAAGAAATGTACGATACGAAGCAGACAACTCTTTATATAGCTCCAGCTGATCGGAGTAATCAAATGCAAAGGCAAAAATAAAATTTAATTATTATCTTATTCCCTTGGAGCTTTTGATGTCAACACACGGTAATGAAGTTTAAAGTGTAGAGCGTGTGGGTAAGAATCAGCCTCAAGGTTAGCTCAGTTGGTTCGAGTGCCGTGCAATTGTTTAGGTGGCAAGGGTCCGAAATGTTGAAAATCAGTAAGGGGCCGATACGTCTCGCGTCAATTTAATTAAGGGGACGAAATGGCAGGACCGAAACGTCTTAGGGGCCGATTTGGCAGTAGGCCGATTTGGTAATGGAGCCGATTTGTCTCGCTCCCGTGGGTTCGAGCCCCACACCGGGCGCACTTTTCCTCTCAGGATCACCACAATGGTGGCAGCGGTGGAGCGGCATTAGTGCTTTCGTCGGCCTATAGGGTTAATAGGGGAGAAGTGTAGTGTGTGGGGTTAAAACCAGCCTTCCGGTTGGCTCAGTTGGTTAGAGCGCCTTGCTAGTGTTCCGGCGTTCGTGGGTTCGATACCCACACCTGACGCACTTTTCCTCTCAGGTTCACCACAAAGGTGGCAGCGGTGAAACGGCATGGGAACATCCGTCGACCGAAAAGGTTAATGGAGAGGAGGAGTGTAGTGTGTGTGGTTAAAACCAGCCTCCGGGTTGGCTCAGTTGGTTAGAGCGCCGTGCTAGTATTCGGGCGGTCGTGGGTTCGAGCCCCACTCCGGACGCATTTTCCCTCACAGGTTAACGTAAGCAGTAATCGGTTGTTCAAACAGAAAGGACCATGAACACGATTTACAATACTACAGAATACCAGCAGTGATAAAACCAAGGTGATGGATGTGAAAGGATCTCTACTAATCGCATACGACAGTGTTTAGGGCAACTTGGAAAACTTTGAAAACAAGAACGTAGACAATGTCCAAATATGTCCAGCTCATTTTCTGAATGGTGAGAATGTATGTTTTATTTTAAACGAATATAGTGCATTCAACCGTGGTGTTTACAATTCGCTGTATCATTTCACATTCAGTTCTAACCATGCGCAATAGTTCATAAAATTACATAAATGTTAGAATTTCATTATGAGATGAAAAACAATAAAGTTCATACATGAAACTCAAAGAAAAATATTTGATAATTGTCTTCATTCTTTAGGCAAGAGGGCAGAACTGTATGATCAACTGAATCCGGACTGGGTTTCTACCATTAACCTCAGGGGATGTGCTACACCGAAACCGCCGGTCCATAATGGCAACACAACTCCAATCAAACTCGTTACAATCACCAGGAAGACAGAACACAGTTGGGATTAGATACCAGAATGTTCCAGTTTGCAACAGGTAATAAAATTACATACTGTATAAATTGCGCTTTTGAATTTGTCCATGTAATGTCTCAGCTGATTCGACAGACACGGACCTATTGGATGAATTTCATGAGACCCCATGCTCTTTAATGCAATCAGAAATCAGTGGCAAGAATACGTAGAGGGAATAAAGCTCGAGAATCAGCCTCAAAATCCTCGAGAACTCAAAATCAGCGCTTGAATCTCAGCTCAGCAGAGACTTTCGTAGAGAAAGATTTTGAAGGAAATGATAAAAAAGTTAACCACTTGACAGAGTTGTCATATGAAACAATCATGTTGTTGTTCGAATATACATGCTGCCACATTTGCCATGTTCACTCGTTATGACACAGTTTATCATGAATCTAATGAGACTATGATCTTAGTTGTCAGTGATGTTCCTGACATACGAATTCGGTGTTTCACGGGCAACAGTGTCACGGGGTTTTACAAATGTGCTGTACTGCATGTTTGCTAGGCTACAGCCAATGGTACATTGTTGGACTCAGCGAATAGTTTTACAAAAGACAATGCCAATGCAGTTTCGGAAAACAATTTTGAGAGAAAGTTGTTTTGAAGTTTTTATCGAAAAACCGTCTAATCTACAGGCTTATGCAAAAACATACAAGTCATGTAAACACCATCATACTTTTGGATTCCTTACTGGAATAAGGTAAGTTCGAATTACTGTACCTGGATTCAGTTGTGGACATATTTTAAGAAAAAGTTGACACAGGAAACAAGAACAGAATATTATCAGTTTTCTAACCGACACTGTACTTTTCATTTCATTCTTGCTGAATTAAAAACGTTATTCTTAAAATCAGAATTAAGAAAGGAAGCGAACTCTGCTTGTATATTTACGTTTGGGCTACTTGTTGTACCTTAGGAAGTACGCCATCCAGGTATGTGCAGCTTTAATTTACACGTTTAAAGAGCTGATCCAGGTTATGAAGAATGGTAGGAATTCCTTCTAAACATGGAAGCAAAGTGGGTTTGCCCCCTCCCCCCCCCCTTCTTAAATTGGTTATTTTAATATGTGTATATTATTTTCTAGTAGTTTTCACCATACTGACATGGACACTTCAAATAAACATGTATGGGTTATTGGAAGAGGAGTTCGTTGTTTTCATTATTCAAAACCTACTCATTATTCAATTGTATACAATTTACCTAAATTTACCTAGTGTGATATCAATATGAATGGGTAAGTAATCCACTACGACAATCGAGTTTTTCTTTCCCTTATATAAAGACAACCAGTCTGAAATTTATTTTTAGTATGGATATTCCTATTTGAAGACCAATCGAAACATGGTTGGATTCTCCTTTCAGTTTGTCAACAGAGGGAAATGTGACAAGTCTGAAAATTGAAAATCGTTAATGGTTAGAGTGAGCGATATCACAGATAAAGTAGGAATCAAATGATAATGAAAGCTGAGGATGGAGGACGGCGTAAAAGAATTCTTGGACAAGCTCGGAATGAGGAAATATTTCGACATGTTTGTCGCCAAGGGCTTTGATAAAGAAGGGGACATTTCTCACCTGACTGAAGGCGATTTAAAGTCCATGTATATAATAGATACAGATGACAGGAATAGGATCCTTGAAGCAGGTTAGCGTCTTTTTGTTATATCCACGGCCACTGTATTTTTTAATCGTGTTAAATAATGATAGGATCTACGTCATAAATCCGTACTACAGTACATGTAATTGTTATAGCATCAACATGTTCTGTACTCTACATGTTTATATCCAATCGATAGCCCATGGCTTTACACAGGTATGAAGTAATGAATTTATAAATTTTAGGTTATTCAATGTTTCAAGGTTTATATTATTCATAAGTTAAAACTGTGTAAGGAAGTTGACAGTGTGGGGAAAATGCATCGTTTATCAAGAGCAGGTATGCAGTCGGCGTTAATTGGACAATGTATACATTTATGCAAAGGCATCTGTTTAAAACAAAACCTTATATGGTGCCCATTTTGAATTAGTTTTCTAGTGTTGTTTTTTTTTCATTTTGTTGAGTTGCTTAACCAGTTCCTGCTCTTGTTTGACATGGGTTAACATTTCTTGAAGAACCTACATTGTCCTTAGCTCCCTTTTTACGCCACTACAGTATAGAGCAATATATATATGCCGTTGATAATATTTTATGGCATATAACATTATACACTCATTATTTTTGTTTAAATAAAATAAAGAATTATTACAACGAATCTACTTATTCTAAAGTTGATTTTTCACCAACTTCTTTAATCCTTGTACGTACAAGTTCTTACGTTTTTGGGTTGCGATTTTTTGCTCCTCAATTAGTTCATGAAGCTGGGCCGTCGTTATTTTCAAATTAGTGCTGTTGAGTATACATCCATATTGACGACAGACCTGCTCTCAGATAAAACAATCAATACCCGACCCATCAAATTGGCTCCATTGATGTCGAATGTTTGATGAAGGTTCAATAGATGTATCAATAATTAAGTTGAGTTTTGTTACACTACTTTGCAATAATCGTTTATCGGAGATTAAGGTAAATGATAGGACACTTTTAAGAGTGACGTCGTTTGTTTGTTTTCACTGCATGCCTGTGGATTTTCATGCCGGTCGATGGAACTACGGAAGCGACAAAGCGGCGTTCAGACGCCAATGGTTTAATTGAATGATTGGAAGGATAAAGCCCAAGTCTTGCCGACCTCTCGGAGCGCTCCGAAGCGTCCCGCACTGCAATTTGGCCGATCCGAGCTCAGATCCGTGTTGTAGCCGCGTTTGGTCCGGGCTTATCCGGGACAGTATTGAATGGTCCGTCATGGTCCGGGACACCAACCCGGAAATTTTAAACTGTTTAAAATTGCCGTGGTTTTCCGGGATTGTCCGGGAGGATTTTTCAATCCGGGGTAGTCCGGGACATTCCGTGACCAAAATAAATCAATACATTTGTTGACAAGTATGAGTTTTTATGGATTTATTTCTAACCAAATGTATAAGCATCCATAATGGTTTCCTGACATGTGAGGTATTTGAACTTCATGTGAAAACTTATAGCTAACTACACTGGTGAGCTAATCATGTATATAGATCGACATTTTCGGACATACTATGTTAAACTTTAAATAACCAATGGGTTTGCTAAATATACGCATATGATTTGTAATTAGTATCATACTTAAGGGAAATTTGCGTTTGTTGTGTTGACGCTGAAACTCGCAACGAAACCATATACATGACGCATTTGCAAAGTTTCTCGTACATCAAAGCTCACATATTAATTACAGTCACATATTAGTTTAAAGGTCAACCAACGGTTGAACGTCAAACAAATAATGCCACATATAGTTATGCACCAGTCAATTTTAACTGCCACGCCCCCAGGTCCGGGGGATAGCGGGGGAAATGGGCCGTGTTTTACCTTCCGAAGTGCGGGGTGAATGCAGTGGTTTTGTTTTCGCGCCGAAAATAGCGGGGAATGGGCCTTATCTAGGATGTCCCCGGGTTGCACCTGGATTTTACCAGCAGTTTGTTCCCGCATGGCGGGCATCTTACCCGGGATTAGCTTGACCTAAAGTCAAAGTCCCCGCTATTCCCCGGACCTGGGGACCGTGGTTACAATTGACTGGTGCATAAGAATAACACCACTATCCATGTCACGTGTCTGTTTTAGCGCACCACTTCCACCCAAGCCGGAAGTACATGTTGCACGAGTGGCTGCAGGCGGCGGGGTTGAGCCACTACTTCATCAGCTTCATGGAGAGCGACCTTACGGACATTGCCGCCCTCGCGCGCCTCAAGCTGCCCGATGAGGATCTCTATGACGAGCTGGAGATAACACTTCCGGGCCACAAGAGGCGCCTTGAGCGAGCAGGTAGGAAGGCGTTGCCAGAATGCCAAATATATTACTTTAGACAACCATTTCATTTCGATTATGACCTTTGCATCTTGCAATGTATATGTACATATTGAATATGTTGGGTAGGGTTGACTAACCATCAAATCTAACAATAAACTGTTAAACGGTCAGTATCTAAGCCACCCGAGATTGAAGATAACGTATATACTGTCAGTCAAAACATATGCCACTTGATCTGCGCGTGGACATTGAAATATAAGCGCGGAATTCATTCAGATTTGATCTGAAATCCTTTACCTTTACGATAGAATCAACTTGATTCTCATGAATAAGAGACTATATACAAATGTGATGTTCTTTTCTTCATTCCAAGTCATGGAATCAGTCGATTATGGCTGCCCATTGTGAAATAATGTTATACAGATTTTTATTTCGAAATGTTACGAAATAGCCAACTGATTTTCTTTTTAAGTTCGCCAACTGGCTAAGAATAACATGACAAGGGTGCCGAAAATGGAAGTACAAGAACCTGAGAACGAGAATAAAGAAACTACAGGTAGTGACGTCATTTGTTTGCAAAAACCGGAGCTAGCCGTTACTTATGGGCGGTGGGGCAAACCTCGATGCCTGCTTGATGCCAAATATGACTTCCTGTTGTTAGAGGCGACTGTGGTGTCCACGCTGGATTCCAGAGATCGTGTCGATATAGGTACGAATTAGCTATACGACTTTCGATAGTTTGTAGTTTAGCGTGTATATATGTAAACTTAAGCTACTCGTGTATACGTGTATATAGCAATTGGAGTCAAGTTAACAGTTCTGTATTTGTAGAGTGAACTATCCCGGTTTACGCCAACGTTAGAAGATCACTGACAAATGCTCAAATTTTAAGTTCATGGCAACCGTTTTAATTAAGATATTTGCAGATATTAGTCGTAAATTGAAATTATCTTAGTGTAATATAGAGTAATCTTTACGATATTTTGCATCCTATTGGTGAAAAATGAAATTTAACCAGTATTTGAAATGCACACGCATTTAAGGAAATGCCACATGCTATCAATTGAGTAACAGTATTTTATCTTGCTGCAATTAACTGTCCTTTAAAGGATTTTTTTTCACATGCCAACTAAAATGTTCATTTTCCTATTTTTTTTATATTTTTACCCAATTTAATAGATGCAGATTACGTTAATGAATAAAAAAAGCTATGTTTTCTTGAAAAATAAATAATATCATGACAAGTCTAACTCTTTTTGCAGCATTATGTATGCATAATAAAGTAAAAACATGTATATTTGGCATAAGATTAGCTATTGTACTTATCCAAATGTCAACTTTTTTCCCAATTTGCATGGCAAAGGCGGTGAAAATAATTCCCAAATATATCACTGAGTAAGAACCTTCTGTTGCATGGATCACCTTTTGTTACATGCCATGGATACCCTTCTAGTTGTATACCGATTAAATACAGGAATAACGAAGCACTCTAGAAGTGCATCAAGTAGTGTTTTCAAAATGTTCAACCTCCCATGTTCCGTCATATATTTAGAGGACACTGTTGTAATATTTGTAGAATCAGATTGTACGATTTCAAGGGGCGGATTCAGGATTTGACGTTAAAGGTGGCGTAACCTTTTGACTTGCGCCCCTTCCCAAGAACCGAAATATATTTGGTTTTAAGTGTTGGAAGGGGATGTGAAGGCACCCCACCCCCTCCTAGTCTGAAATGGTGCATTGGGGGCGTATTTTATTACTTTTTAATCCACCATTAAATAAAAGATAAACGTCGGCGATTTTAGGGCGGTGGTGGGTGGTGCGTCTTGTGCCCTTCCTGGATCCGCTAGTGATTTCAGTTGTTGGTCATAAATGCGTAGTAGTGACGCATTTGTCGCGTGGCAAGATAGTTGTACTTCTTGTATGAAGCTTAATATTTTATTTTTGTTTCAGAATTCATGGTTGATTCCGGAAGTGATGTTGTAACCATGCGACAGGAGGTGCTCGATTCTCTCGACCTAGAGTTGATCGGTCCAATCAACAGTAAGGGTGTGCACGCTTCACGCGTGAAGAATCTGTACAAGGCAAACATCGTCATCGGGCATGTGTCATTGGAAATAGAGGTAAAGGGCCAACCCAGCGTATGTGAATACCACGTGATACATTACGTCATAAATGCTACGTCGGATGGCAGCATTTTGCTTCGAATGAAGGCTTAAAAAGATAAATACTAGTTCTCTTCAACTTTTTAAATGAAACAAAGGAAATTTTATGCCGCCTAAAGAGCCCCGCCTTCGTTCTATTACAGGAGTCTGATAAAGTGCTTAGTTTTCTCAAACATTACGACAAACTGTTTCCTAAATAAGGTTTTGACAGTGCTCCGTCAGGCGGCAGTTTAGTGAAAAGGTTTGTCGAAGTCTTTTAAGAATCCGAACTTTCAGTCAAACTCTGGTAAGAGACCGAAGATGGGACTCTGAAAGCGGCGTAGTTTGCGTTAGGTTTCATATAAAATAATGAACAAATAGTAAAGTTACCCTTGTTTAAAGTCTTCATTCGAAGCAAGTTACTGCATTCATGACGAAATTTATCAGGTGGTATTCACACACTACAACTGCATTTATACAAGTTCGGCGCGGGAAACGGCATAGGCTGGTCACATGACCCGGCTTATGTAAAGTTCGTTCAAGACAAGGGAATATAGAAAACGCTCGCTAAATTGTGTGTGAAAATATCAAAAAAAAAATTGTTTCCATACAATTGCTTCCGAAAATTAAGAAAATATCTCAATAACGAATGGCCTTCTGATTATGATTTCTTTGTGAAAGCTTTGCATTTATATTTAACAGGTAATGGGTGAATCCTATGATTCCATTGGTTCCCGCGTGTTACGCCATTTCCGACATTATATAAGTGGTTCCCAGCATATTTGGCTAAAGGGAGATTTTATTGATCCAACTCTCGCTTCTAAGGAATTGAAGCCGGGAAACAATGAAGATAAACAAATTATTGTTGGTGATGATGAAAATATATCCGTTATTGGTGAAAAGTGTGAGCCTTTGGTGAAGGAGTTGGCTTTTGAGTCAAAAGCTTTGGCCCCGGAAGATTTGGAAAATCTTGGTACAAACGAACTGAGTGCACCAGAAGAGAGCGATGATCACTTAGTGCAGAATGATCACGTCAAAATGGACAAAGTTGACAAAAAAGGTTTAAAGGTTCATGAAAATATGGGTTTTGAAAATAAGGTTAGTGAGTTCAAATTCAAGGGAATTAACCAGGAAAAGGAAAATGAAATAAAGAATTCACACTCGGGAGAAATGGACAGCAATGGACATGTAGATGAGACCGACAAACTTGTGTCAGGTCCTGCTGACGTCATCGACGTTCGACCAATCATCGCGTCGAACAGAAAGAGACATGCGCAGAACAGCAAAAGTGCTAATCTGAGTGCAATTATTGCGGAGAGGGAGAATGGTAAAACTGTGAAGCGGCATAGACCTAATGAACGAAAACTCCACAGTTTGATTCAGGTGGTAAATTCTGAGCCTTGTGATTCAAAGTCGAGAGGAGTGCTAAACCAGAGGTCTGTGTATTATCACGCAGAAGAGAACCATTTTGACACATATTTTTCATAGAATATCATTATATTTTATCATACGTATATTTTACTGTGCATTTGTCTGAACAATGTTTTCGGGGGATGATACAACGTTCATGGTAACTATCATAAATTATGTCAGAAAAAAACTCACTCTTATTTTTCCACCAAAAGATATACTCCATTAAATCAGCATTGAAGCACTTGGAATGGATACATTTAACTGTTTTTGTGTTGTGTACATGTACTATACAAATTAAGAAACACTATAAACAACTATTCCGGCAAACATACACCGCACTGATCGGAATAGGCTGTTTCAAATGTGATGTGGTCGCCAACAGTATTGCCGTCACATGATCATATTTAGAATAATGTATTATTATATTGTCAACTGCATATTTATCGATTTTTATCCCAATTATGTTACTAAATCCTTTTTTGAAGACGACAACAACAAAAAATCAAGTATTTGAACATAATATTATAGACATTTCGGGTCAGTGGATTGGCGCAGAAACTTTATTTTGATATAACATGCAATTTGCAATACAGGAAAACATTTTTTAATAGGGGTATTTGCTAATCTACAAGAGTGTCATTTTAAAGGCGCACTATATAGGTTCATGCGAAAACCTTTTTTTAAATTTTGATGCATAACCCCCAGTTGACAAATTATCGCTAATAAATTCTTTATCTGTACACACATCATATGCTTTTTTTGTTTTGATCATGAAGTCAAATGAGTATTGAAATTAAAAAAAAATATCTGTCGTCAAATCGTATTTTGCGCGCATTGAAAGGGTTATTTTTGACAGTTGACCGTGCAAAAAAATATTTTATGATGTACAATAAACTTTACAATTCTTTAAGATGGAATTGAAAGACAGTGATTTTTTGGGGAAGTTTTTTTCACCGCCTGTGCCTTCAAAATTGGGAAATTTTCCGACTTTGGGAAAATACCAAATCTTAAAATACATAATGTAATAGGAAATAAGCATGTATTGACTTTTTAATGCATACAATATACTGTATTGCTGGCCTTGCAAAGATCTTGTTTATTTTTCAAGAAATTCATTGTTTTTTTACTGATTCACGTAAACTGTGTTTACTGAAATGGGAAAATATTATGAATTTTTGGGAAAAGTGGACACGTTTTCGCAAGGGGAAACCTAGAAGGCAGTAAAATGCACACAAAAATCACTGAAAGAATGTGTTCAAGAGTAATTATTACTGTTGCAGTATACGATGAATTAATATTAAAGTGTTTTAATAGTTTGTAAGGTTGTTTGCTATTATAATGTTTATTTTGTACTGAATTTTGTATGTATATAAGAGATATAATAAATTATAAAACGACAGGCGTCTCTTTCAAGGCTGTACCATCTGTATCCAAACCATGCATACGGATTTTTAACAACGAACTGGGGGCAAAAATAATTATGCGGAGGACGATGGTAATCTTTATGACAAGGACGAAGTACTAGGATTGCTTATAAACACATGTTCATGTGTGGGGCTTACTCGAAAAGTTGGCCGGGTAAACAATAGTTTTAATGGTATAAATGTTGTTGGCTTTTCAAATTCGCTACTGGGTTTTAACAAAATATTTCGTTTTCTTTTCTCTTTTAATGTTTTCACAAACTGCTGCCTTTCGGAGGTAAGTTAGTTTTCGATACATCCTTCCAAACTTTAAAATGCTCAAAAACATCTCGATTAAGACTTTCAAACCCAAACTAGGTTTTAACCTAAACCAAATGGGCAAAACACGGTTACTAGGTTAGTAGGTCAAATATCAGAAAAATCTCTAGGATATATTTTTTGCAAT
Organism: Mya arenaria; assembly: GCF_026914265.1. Lineage (NCBI taxonomy): Eukaryota > Metazoa > Mollusca > Bivalvia > Myida > Myidae > Mya > Mya arenaria. The sequence continues at coordinate 15,896,605 of NC_069129.1, read as the reverse complement.
AATAATTGTAGTCAAAGCTTCATGAAATTTTATCCGAATGTTCCTTGATGAAAGTGTTTTAATGTAGTTTGAAACTTGGTAGAGTGGTGTTAAATCATATCCAACGTTCATAAGTGTCTAACACTTGATTTCCATGTGTTCCCTTATTCTAGCTGTGATAGTCTCTGTGCTTTCAAAGGGGCACGGTGTTTGTTAAATGAGATAAAGGCTTACAGTTCAATTTACACGCATGTCGCACATGTATAAAATATATTGGTTTTAACAGCATATCATTATACCCCCGACAAACGAAGTTTGAAGGGGGTATATTGGAGTCATCCTGTGGTCGGTCGTCGGTTTGTCGGTCGGTCCGTTGCAATTTACCTTGTCCGGAGCATAACTTAAAAACTACTGGATCGAATTGGATTAAACTTCATACAATAATAGAGCATAATGAGAGGAAGTGCAGTGTACAATAACCACCACTCTATTCTTGCTTATTACTGAGTTATTGCCCTTTGTTACTTTTGCTTGTCCGGAGTATAACTTGAAAAGTACTGGATGGAATTCATTGGAACCTCATACAATGGTAAAGCACAATGAGAGGAAGTGCAGGGTCCAAGAACCATAACTCTACTTTAGCTAATTACTGAGTTATTGCCCTTTATTTGTTGTTTTTTTTGGCTGTCAAATATTTTTTCCAGACATTAACTTGCAAACTACTAGATGGAATTTATTAAAACTTAATACAATGGTAAAGCACAATGAGAGGAATTGCAGTGCACAAGAACCATAACTCTATTTCAGCTAATTACAGAGTTACTGCCCTTTGTTACTTTTTCTTGTCCAGAGCATCACTTGAAAACTATTGGATGGAATTTAATAAAACTTCATACAGTGATAGATCATAATGAGAGGGAGTGTAGTGTACAGGAACCGCAATTCTATTTCAGCTAATTGCAGAGTTACTGCCCTTTGTTACTTTTTCTTGTCCGGAGCATAACTTGAAAACTTTTGGATGGAATTTAATAAAACTTCGTAGAGTGATAGATCATAACGAGAGGAAGTGCAGTGTACAGGAACCGCAATTATATTTCAGTCAATTACAGACTTATTGCCCTTTGTTACTTTTTTTCTTGTCCAGAGCATAACTTGAAAACTACCCGATAGAATGTAATAAAACTTTATACAGTGGTACAGCACAATGAGAAGGAGTTCAGTGTACATGAATCATTACACTATTTTAGTAAATTACAGAGTAATTGCCTTTTTCTGTGTTTTTTGTCAAACTTTTGTCCGGACATTAACTTGAAAACTACTAGATGGAATTTCATAAAACTTCATACAATGATAAATCATAATGAGAGGCGGCGTTCGGGGGTATTAATCACCTTCAGTGATAGCTCTAGTTTTAAAATAAAGCGATATTTTACAATAGTTTTTATGTATCCTGTTTAAGGTAGGTGATGTGACTTAAAGCATAATTTATTTGATATTGCAGCTTCTTTTTCATATTGACATTCCCGCTATTAATCTAAAATTATTATGTTTTAGCGTGCTTTCAGTAATAAGTTAAAACGTGCATTTTGAAATACATTGTACTGCTTTTATTTTATTTTGCTTTTGATATAACGTGTCAGCCTCCGTGGACTAGTGGTTAACCATTGTTGTATAATTGCGGTCTCTTTGGCCTGGTGGTAAACCGCTAAGGTATAACCTAGAAATCACGGGTTCAGTATAATCTAGAGATCGCGGGTTCAGCCTCCGTGGACTGGTGCTAAACCGCTGACGTATAACCTAGAGATCGCGGGTTCAGGCTCCGTGGTCTGGTGGTAAACCGCTAACGTATAGCATAGAGATCGCGGGTTCACGTATAATCTAGAGATCGCGGGTTCAGTGTCCGTGGCCTGTTGGTGAACCGCTGACGTATAACCTAGAGATCTCGGGTTCAGCCTCTGTGGTCTGGTGGTAAACCGCTAACGTATAGCCTAGAGATCGCGGGTTCACGTATAGTCTAGAGATCGCGGGTTCAGTGTCCGTGGCCTGGTGTTTAACCGCTGACGTATAGTCTAGAGATCGCGGGTTCAGTCTCCGTGGCCTGGTGTTAAACCACTGACGTATAATCTAGAGATCGCGGGTTCAGTGTCCGTGGCCTGGTGGTAAACCGCTGACGTATAACCTAGAGATCGCGGGTTCAGTGTCTGTGGCCTGGTGGTAAACCGCTGACGTATAACCTAGAGATCGCGGGTTCAGTGTCCGTGGCCTGGTGGTAAAACGCTAAAGTATAAACTAGAGATCGCGGGTTCAGTTTCCGTGGTCTGGCGGTAAAACGCTTAAGTATAACCTAGAAATCGTGAGTTTAGTTTCCGTGGTCTGGCGGTAAAACGCTCACGTATAACCTTGAGATCGCGGGTTCAGTTTCCGTGGTCTGGCGGTAAAACGCTCACGTATAACCTAGAGATCGTGGGTTTAGTTTCCGTGGTCTGGCGGTAAAACGCTCACGTATAACCTAGAGATCGCGGGTTCAGTTTCCGTGGACTGGTCGTAAAACGCTTAAGTATAAACTAGAGATCGCGGGTTCAGTTTCCGTGGTCTGGTCGTAAAACGCTTAAGTATAAACTAGAGATCGCGGGTTCAGTTTCCGTGGTCTGGTCGTAAAACGCTAAAGTATAACCTAGAGATCGCGGGTTCAGTGTCCGTGGCCTGGTGGTAAACCGCTGACGTATAACCTAGAGATCGCGGGTTCAGTCTCCGTGGTCTGGTGGTAAACCGCTGACGTATAACCTAGAGATCGCGGGTTTCATCTTCGTGGCCTGTTGGTAAAACGCTAAAGTATAAACTAGAGATCGCTGGTTCAGTTTCCGTGGTCTGGTCGTAAAACGCTAAAGTATAACCTAGAGATCGCGGGTTTAGTTTCCGTGGTCTGGCGGTAAACCGCTGACGTATAACCTAGAGATCGCGGGTTCAGTTTCCGTGGTCTGGCGGTAAACCGCTGACGTATAACCTAGAGATCGTGGGTTCAGTTTCCGTGGCCTGGTGGTAAAACGCTAAAGTATAACCTAGAGATCGCGGGTTTAGTTTCCGTGGTCTGGCGGTAAAACGCTCACGTATAACCTAGAGATCGTGGGTTCAGTTTCCGTGGTCTGGTGGTAAAACGCTAAAGTATAACCTAGAGATCGCGGGTTTAGTTTCCGTGGTCTTGCGGTAAAACGCTCACGTATAACCTAGAGATCGCGGGTTCAGTTTCCGTGGTGTGGTGGTAAAACGCTAAAGTATAACCTAGAGATCGCGGGTTTAGTTTCCGTGGTCTGGTGGTAAAACGCTAACGTATAACCTAGAGATCGCGGGTTCAGTTTCCGTGGTCTGGCGGTAAACCGCTGACGTATAACCTAGAGATCATGGGTTCAGTTTCCGTGGCCTGGTGGTAAAACGCTAAAGTATAACCTAGAGATCGCGGGTTTAGTTTCCGTGGTCTGGCGGTAAAACGCTCACGTATAACCTAGAGATCGTGGGTTTAGTTTCCGTGGCCTGGTGGTAAAACGCTAAAGTATAACCTAGAGATCGCGGGTTTAGTTTCCGTGGTCTGGCGGTAAACCGCTGACGTATAACCTAGAGATCGCGGGTTCAGTTTCCGTGGTCTGGCGGTAAACCGCTGACGTATAACCTAGAGATCGTGGGTTTAGTTTCCGTGGCCTGGTGGTAAAACGCTAAAGTATAACCTAGAGATCGCGGGTTTAGTTTCCGTGGTCTGGCGGTAAAACGCTCACGTATAACCTAGAGATCGCGGGTTCAGTTTCCGTGGTCTGGTCGTAAAACGCTAAAGTATAACCTAGAGATCGCGGGTTCAGTTTCCGTGGTCTGGCGGTAAAACGCTCACGTATAACCTAGAGATCGCGGGTTCAGTTTCCGTGGTCTGGTGGTAAATCGCTAAAGTATAACCTAGAGATCGCGGGTTTAGTTTCCGTGGTCTGGCGGTAAACCGCTGACGTATAACCTAGAGATCGCGGGTTCAGTTTCCGTGGTCTGGTCGTAAAACGCTAAAGTATAACCTAGAGATCGCGGGTTCAGTTTCCGTGGTCTGGTGGTAAACCGCTGACGTATAACCTAGAGATCGCGGGTTCAGTTTCCGTGGTCTGGTCGTAAAACGCTAAAGTATAACCTAGAGATCGCGGGTTCAGTTTCCGTGGTCTGGTCGTAAAACGCTAAAGTATAACCTAGAGATCGCGGGTTCAGTTTCCGTGGTCTGGCGGTAAACCGCTGACGTATAACCTAGAGATCGCGGGTTTAGTTTCCGTGGTCTGGTCGTAAAACGCTAAAGTATAACCTAGAGATCGCGGGTTCAGTTTCCGTGGCCTGGTGGTAAAACGCTAAAGTATAACCTAGAGATCGCTGGTTCAGTTTCCGTGGTCTGGCGGTAAAACGCTAAAGTATAACCTAGAGATCGCGGGTTCAGTTTCCGTGGCCTGGCGGTAAAACGCTAAAGTATAACCTAGAGATCGCGGGTTCAGTTTCCGTGGTCTGGTGGTAAAACGCTAAAGTATAACCTAGAGATTGTGGGTTCAGTTTCCATGGTCTGGTGGTAAAACGCTCACGTATAACCTAGAGATCGTGGGTTCAGTTTCCGTGCCCTGGCGGTAAAACGCTGAAGTATAACCTAGAGATCGCGGGTTCAGTTTCCGTGGTCTGGTGGTAAAACGCTCACGTATAACCTAGAGATCGTGGGTTCAGTTTCCGTGGCCTGGCGGTAAAACGCTGAAGTATAACCTAGAGATCGCGGGTTCAGTTTCCGTGGTCTGGTCGTAAAACGCTAAAGTATAACCTAGAGATCGTGGGTTTAGTTTCCGTGGTCTGGTCGTAAAACGCTCACGTATAACCTAGAGATCGTGGGTTTAGTTTCCGTGGTCTGGCGGTAAAACGCTAGTATAACCTAGAGATCGCGGGTTCAGTTTCCGTGGTCTGGTGGTAAAACGCTCACGTATAACCTAGAGATCGCGGGTTCAGTGTCCGTGGCCTGGTCGTAAAACGCTAAAGTATAATCTAGAGATCGCGGGTTCAGTTTCCGTGGCCTGGTGGTAAAACGCTAAAGTATAACCTAGGGATCGCGGGTTCAGTTTCCGTGGCCTGGCGGTAAAACGCTAAAGTATAACCTAGAGATCGCGGGTTCAGTTTCCGTGGTCTGGCGGTAAAACGCTAAAGTATAATGTAGAGATCGTGGGTTCAGTTTCCGTGGCCTGGTCGTAAAACGCTAACGTATAACCTAGAGATCGTGGGTTTAGTTTCCGTGGTCTGGCGGTAAAACGCTAAAGTATAACCTAGAGATCGCGGGTTCAGTTTCCGTGGTCTGGTCGTAAAACGCTAAAGTATAACCTAGAGATCGTGGGTTTAGTTTCCATGGTCTGGCGGTAAAACGCTCACGTATAACCTAGAGATCGTGGGTTTAGTTTCCGTGGTCTGGCGGTAAAACGCTCACGTATAACCTAGAGATCGCGGGTTCAGTTTCCGTTGTCTGGCGGTAAAACGCTCACGTATAACCTAGAGATCGCGGGTTCAGTGTCCGTGGCCTGGTGGTAAAACGCTCACGTATAACCTAGATATCGTGGGTTCAGTTTCCGTGGTCTGGCGGTAAAACGCTCACGTATAACCTAGAGATCGTGGGTTTAGTTTCCGTGGTCTGGCAGTAAAACGCTCACGTATAACCTAGAGATCGCGGGTTCAGTTTCCGTGGTCTGGCGGTAAAACGCTAAAGTATAACCTAGAGATCGCGGGATCAGTTTCCGTGGTCTGGCGGTAAAACGCTAAAGTATAACCTAGAGATCGTGGGTTTAGTTTCCGTGGTCTGGTCGTAAAACGCTCACGTATAACCTAGAGATCGTGGGTTTAGTTTCCGTGGTCTGGCGGTAAAACGCTAGTATAACCTAGAGATCGCGGGTTCAGTTTCCGTGGTCTGGTGGTAAAACGCTCACGTATAACCTAGAGATCGCGGGTTCAGTGTCCGTGGCCTGGTCGTAAAACGCTAAAGTATAATCTAGAGATCGCGGGTTCAGTTTCCGTGGCCTGGTGGTAAAACGCTAAAGTATAACCTAGGGATCGCGGGTTCAGTTTCCGTGGCCTGGCGGTAAAACGCTAAAGTATAACCTAGAGATCGCGGGTTCAGTTTCCGTGGTCTGGCGGTAAAACGCTAAAGTATAATGTAGAGATCGTGGGTTCAGTTTCCGTGGCCTGGTCGTAAAACGCTAACGTATAACCTAGAGATCGTGGGTTTAGTTTCCGTGGTCTGGCGGTAAAACGCTAAAGTATAACCTAGAGATCGCGGGTTCAGTTTCCGTGGTCTGGTCGTAAAACGCTAAAGTATAACCTAGAGATCGTGGGTTTAGTTTCCATGGTCTGGCGGTAAAACGCTCACGTATAACCTAGAGATCGTGGGTTTAGTTTCCGTGGTCTGGCGGTAAAACGCTCACGTATAACCTAGAGATCGCGGGTTCAGTTTCCGTTGTCTGGCGGTAAAACGCTCACGTATAACCTAGAGATCGCGGGTTCAGTGTCCGTGGCCTGGTGGTAAAACGCTCACGTATAACCTAGATATCGTGGGTTCAGTTTCCGTGGTCTGGCGGTAAAACGCTCACGTATAACCTAGAGATCGTGGGTTTAGTTTCCGTGGTCTGGCAGTAAAACGCTCACGTATAACCTAGAGATCGCGGGTTCAGTTTCCGTGGTCTGGCGGTAAAACGCTAAAGTATAACCTAGAGATCGCGGGATCAGTTTCCGTGGTCTGGCGGTAAAACGCTAAAGTATAACCTAGAGATCGTGGGTTCAGTGTCCGTGGCCTGGTCGTAAAACGCTAAAGTATAACCTAGAGATCGTGGGTTCAGTGTCCGTGGTCTGGTGGTAAAACGCTCACGTATAACCTAGAGATTGCGGGTTCAGTTTCCGTGGTCTGGTGGTAAAACGCTTAAGTATAACCTAGAGATCGCGGGTTCAGTGTCCGTGGCCTGGCGGTAAAACGCTAAAGTATAACCTAGAGATCGCGGGTTCAGTTTCCGTGGTGTGGTGGTAAAACGCTAAAGTATAACCTAGAGATCGCGGGTTTAGTTTCCGTGGTCTGGTGGTAAAACGCTAAAGTATAACCTAGAGATCATGGGTTTAGTTTCCGTGGTCTGGCGGTAAACCGCTGACGTATAATCTAGAGATCGCGGGTTCAGTTTCCGTGGCCTGGCGGTAAAACGCTAAAGTATAACCTAGAGATCGCGGGTTTAGTTTCCGTGGTCTGGCGGTAAAACGCTAAAGTATAACCTAGAGATCGCGGGTTCAGTTTCCGTGGCCTGGCGGTAAAACGCTAAAGTATAACCTAGAGATCGCGGGTTCAGTTTCCGTGGTCTGGCGGTAAACCGCTAAAGTATAACCTAGAGATCGCGGGTTCAGTTTCCGTGGCCTGGTGGTAAAACGCTAAAGTATAACCTAGAGATCGCGGGTTTAGTTTCCGTGGTCTGGCGGTAAAACGCTAAAGTATAACCTAGAGATCGCGGGTTCAGTTTCCGTGGTCTGGTCGTAAAACGCTAAAGTATAACCTAGAGATCGTGGGTTTAGTTTCCGTGGTCTGGCGGTAAAACGCTAACGTATAACCTAGAGATCGTGGGTTTAATTTCCGTGGTCTTGCGGTAAAACGCTCACGTATAACCTAGAGATCGTGGGTTTAATTTCCGTGGTCTTGCGGTAAAACGCTCACGTATAACCTAGAGATCGTGGGTTTAATTTCCGTGGTCTGGCGGTAAAACGCTCACGTATAACCTAGAGATCGTGGGTTTAATTTCCGTGGTCTTGCGGTAAAACGCTCACGTATAACCTAGTGATCGCGGGTTCAGTTTCCGTGGTCTGGCGGTAAAACGATCACGTATAACCTAGAGATCGTGGGTTCAGTGTCCGTGGCCTGGTGTTAAAACGCTCACGTATAACCTAGAGATCGTGGGTTCAGTTTCCGTGGTCTGGCGGTAAAACGCTAACGTATAACCTAGAGATCGTGGGTTTAGTTTCCGTGGTCTGGCGGTAAAACGCTCACGTATAACCTAGAGATCGCGGGTTTAGTTTCCGTGGTCTGGCGGTAAAACGCTAAAGTATAACCTAGAGATCGCGGGTTTAGTTTCCGTGGTCTGGCGGTAAAACGCTAAAGTATAACCTAGAGATCGCGGATTCAGTGTCCGTGGCCTGGTGTTAAAACGCTTAAGTATAACCTAGAGATCGCGGGTTCAGTTTCCGTGGTCTGGCGGTAAAACGCTAACGTATAACCTAGAGATCGTGGGTTTAGTTTCCGTGGTCTGGCGGTAAAACGCTCACGTATAACCTAGAGATCGCGGGTTTAGTTTCCGTGGTCTGGCGGTAAAACGCTAAAGTATAACCTAGAGATCGCGGATTCAGTGTCCGTGGCCTGGTGGTAAAACGCTAAAGTATAACCTAGAGATCGTGGGTTCAGTGTCCGTGGCCTGGTCGTAAAACGCTCACGTATAACCTAGAGATTGCGGGTTCAGTTTCCGTGGTCTGGTGGTAAAACGCTAAAGTATAACCTAGAGATCGCGGGTTCAGTTTCCGTGGCCTGGCGGTAAAACGCTAAAGTATAAACTAGAGATCGCGGGTTCAGTGTCCGTGGCCTGGTGGTAAAACGCTAAAGTATAACCTAGAGATCGCGGGTTTAGTTTCCGTGGTCTGGTGGTAAAACGCTAAAGTATAACCTAGAGATCGTGGGTTTAGTTTCCGTGGTCTGGCGGTAAACCGCTGACGTATAATCTAGAGATCGTGGGTTCAGTGTCCGTGGCCTGGCGGTAAACCGCTGACGTATAATCTAGAGATCGTGGGTTCAGTGTCCGTGGCCTGGTGGTAAAACGCTAAAGTATAACTTAGAGATCGCGGGTTCAGTGTCCGTGGCCTGGTGGTAAACCGCTGACGTATAATCTAGAGATCGTGGGTGCAGTGACCGTGGCCTGGTGGTAAACCGCTGACGTATAATCTAGAGATCGTGGGTTCAGTGTCCGTGGCCTGGCGGTAAACCGCTGAGGTATAATCTAGAGATCGTGGGTTCAGTGTCCGTGGCCTGGTGGTAAACCGCTGACATATAATCTAGAGATCGTGGGTTCAGTGTCCGTGGCCTGGTGGTAAAACGCTAAAGTATAACCTAGAGATCGTGGGTTTATTTTCCGTGGCCTGGCGGTAAACCGCTGACGTATAATCTAGAGATCGTGGGTTCAGTGTCCGTGGCCTGGTGGTAAACCGCTGACGTATAACCTAGAGATCGTGGGTTCAGTGTCCGTGGCCTGGTGGTAAAACGCTAAAGTATAACCTAGAGATCGCGGGTTTAGTTTCCGTGGTCTTGCGGTAAACCGCTGACGTATAACCTAGAGATCGTGGGTTCAGTTTCCGTGGTCTGGCGGTAAACCGCTAAGGTATAACCTAGAGATCGTGAGTTCAGTTTCCGTGGTCTGGTGGTTAACCGCTGACGTATAATCTAGAGATCGTGGGTTCAGTGTCTGTGGCCTGGTCGTAAAACGCTAAAGAATAAACTAGAGATCGCGGGTTTAGTTTCCGTGGTCTGGCGGTAAAACGCTCACGTATAACCTAGAGATCGCGGGTTCAGTTTCCGTGGTCTGGTCGTAAAACGCTAAAGTATAAATTAGAGATCGCGGGTTTAGTTTCCGTGGTCTGGCGGTAAAACGCTCACGTATAACCTAGAGATCCCGGGTTCAGTTTCCGTGGCCTGGTCGTAAAACGCTAACGTATAACCTAGAGATCGCGGGTTTAGTTTCCGTGGTCTGGCGGTAAAACGCTCACGTATAACCTAGAGATCGCGGGTTCAGTTTCCGTCGTCTGGTCGTAAAACGCTAAAGTATAACCTAGAGATCGCGGGTTTAGTTTCCGTGGTCTGGCGGTAAAACGCTGACGTATAACCTAGAGATCGCGGGTTCAGTTTCCGTGGTCTGGTCGTAAAACGCTCACGTATAACCTAGAGATCGCGGGTTTAGTTTCCGTGGCCTGGCGGTAAACCGCTAAGGTATAATCTAGAAATTGTGGGTTCAGTTTCCGTGGTCTGGTGGTAAACCGCTGACATATAACCTAGAGATCGTCGGTTCAGTGTCTGTGGCCTGGTCGTAAAACGCTAAAGTATATACTAGAGATCGCGGGTTTAGTTTCCGTGGTCTGGCGGTAAAACGCTCACGTATAACCTAGAGATCGCGGGTTCAGGTTCCGTGGTCTGGTCGTAAAACGCTAACGTATAACCTAGAGATCGCGGGTTTAGTTTCCGTGGTCTGGCGGTAAAACGCTAAAGTATACACTAGAAATCGTGGGTTTAGTTTCCGTGGTCTGGTCGTAAAACGCTAAAGTATAACCTAGAGATCGCGGGTTTAGTTTCCGTGGTCTGGCGGTAAAACGCTCACGTATAACCTAGAGATCGCGGGTTCAGTTTCCGTCGTCTGGTCGTAAAACGCTAAAGTATAACCTAGAGATCGCGGGTTTAGTTTCCGTGGTCTGGTCGTAAAACGCTAAAGTATAACCTAGAGATTGTGGGTTTAGTTTCCGTGGTCTGGTGGTAAAACGCTAAAGTATAACCTAGAGATCGTGGGTTCAGTTTCCGTGGCCTGGCGGTAAAACGCTAAAGTATAACCTAGAGATCGCGGGTTCAGTTTCCGTGGTCTGGTCGTAAACCGCTAAAGTATAACCTAGGGATCGCGGGTTCAGTTTCCGTGGCCTGGCGGTAAAACGCTAAAGTATAACCTAGAGATCGCGGGTTCAGTTTCCGTGGCCTGGCGGTAAACCGCTGACGTATAATCTAGAGATCGTGGGTTTAGTTTCCATGGTCTGGCGGTAAACCGCTGACGTATAACCTAGAGATCGTGGGTTCAGTGTCCGTGGCCTGGCGGTAAACCGCTGACGTATAACCTAGAGATCGTGGGTTCAGTGTCCGTGGCCTGGCGGTAAACCGCTAAGGTATAACCTAGAGATCGCAGGTTTAGTTTCCGTGGTCTGGTCGTAAAACGCTCAAGTATAAACTAGAGATCGCGGGTTCAGTTTCCGTGGTCTGGTCGTAAAACGCTAAAGTATAACCTAGAGATCGTGGGTTCAGTGTCCGTGGCCTGGCGGTAAAACGCTCAAGTATAAACTAGAGATCGCGGGTTAAGTTTCCGTGGTCTGGTCGTAAAACGCTAAAGTATAACCTAGAGATCGTGGGTTCAGTGTCCGTGGCCTGGCGGTAAAACGCTCACGAATAAACTAGAGATCGCGGGTTCAGTGTCCGTGGCCTGGCGGTAAAACGCTCACGTATAACTTAGAGATCGCGGGTTTAGTTTCCGTGGTCTGGTCGTAAAAGGCTAAAGTATAAACTAGAGATCGCGGGTTCAGTTTCCGTGGTCTGGTCGTAAAACGCTAAAGTATAACCTAGAGATCGTGGGTTCAGTTTCCGTGGTCTGGCGGTAAAACGTTAAAGTATAACCTAGAGATCGTGGGTTCAGTTTCCGTGGTCTGGTGGAAAAACGCTAAAGTATAAACTAGAGATCGCGGGTTCAGTTTCCGTGGTCTGGTCGTAAAACGCTAAAGTATAACCTAGAGATCGTGGGTTCAGTGTCCGTGGCCTGGCGGTAAACCGCTAAGGTATAACCTAGAGATCGCGGGTTCAGTTTCCGTGGCCTGGCGGTAAACCGCTGACGTATAATCTAGAGATCGTGGGTTCAGTTTCCGTGGCCTGGCGGTAAAACGCTAAAGTATAACCTAGAGATCGCGGGTTCAGTTTCCGTGGTCTGGTCGTAAACCGCTAAAGTATAACCTAGGGATCGCGGGTTTAGTTTCCGTGGCCTGGTGTTAAACGCTAAAGTATAACCTAGAGATCGTGGGTTTAGTTTCCGTGGCCTGGCGGTAAACCGCTGACGTATAATCTAGAGATCGTGGGTTTAGTTTCCATGGTCTGGCGGTAAACCGCTGACGTATAACCTAGAGATCGTGGGTTCAGTGTCCGTGGCCTGGCGGTAAACCGCTGACGTCTAACCTAGAGATCGTGGGTTCAGTGTCCGTGGCCTGGCGGTAAACCGCTAAGGTATAACCTAGAGATCGCAGGTTTAGTTTCCGTGGTCTGGTCGTAAAACGCTCAAGTATAAACTAGAGATCGCGGGTTCAGTTTCCGTGGTCTGGTCGTAAAACGCTTAAGTATAACCTAGAGATCGTGGGTTCAGTGTCCGTGGCCTGGCGGTAAAACGCTCAAGTATAAACTAGAGATCGCGGGTTAAGTTTCCGTGGTCTGGTCGTAAAACGCTAAAGTATAACCTAGAGATCGTGGGTTCAGTGTCCGTGGCCTGGCGGTAAAACGCTCACGAATAAACTAGAGATCGCGGGTTCAGTGTCCGTGGCCTGGCGGTAAAACGCTCACGTATAACCTAGAGATCGCGGGTTTAGTTCCCGTGGTCTGGTCGTAAAAGGCTAAAGTATAAACTAGAGATCGCGGGTTCAGTTTCCGTGGTCTGGTCGTAAAACGCTAAAGTATAACCTAGAGATCGTGGGTTCAGTTTCCGTGGTCTGGCGGTAAAACGTTAAAGTATAACCTAGAGATCGTGGGTTCAGTTTCCGTGGTCTGGTGGAAAAACGCTAAAGTATAAACTAGAGATCGCGGGTTCAGTTTCCGTGGTCTGGTCGTAAAACGCTAAAGTATAACCTAGAGATCGTGGGATCAGTGTCCGTGGCCTGGCGGTAAACCGCTAAGGTATAACCTAGAGATCGCGGGTTCAGTTTCCGTGGCCTGGCGGTAAACCGCTGACGTATAATCTAGAGATCGTGGGTTCAGTTTCCGTGGTCTGGCGGTAAAACGCTAAAGTATAACCTAGAGATCGCGGGTTCAGTTTCCGTGGCCTGGCGGTAAAACGCTAAAGTATAACCTAGAGATCGTGGGTTCAGTTTCCGTGGTCTGGCGGTAAAACGTTAAAGTATAACCTAGAGATCGTGGGTTCAGTTTCCGTGGTCTGGTGGAAAAACGCTAAAGTATAACCTAGAGATCGTGGGTTCAGTTTCCGTGGTCTGGTCGTAAAACGCTAAAGTATAACCTAGAGATCGTGGGATCAGTGTCCGTGGCCTGGTGGTAAAACGCTCACGTATAACCTAGAGATTGCGGGTTCAGTTTCCGTGGCCTGGCGGTAAACCGCTAAGGTATAACCTAGAGATCGTGGGTTCAGTCTCCGTGGTCTGGCGGTAAAACGCTAAGGTATAACCTAGAGATCGTGGGTTCAGTCTCCGTGGTCTGGCGGTAAAACGCTAAGGTATAACCTAGAGATCGCGGGTTCAGTCTCCGTGGCCTGGCGGTAAACCGCTAAGGTATAACCTAGAGATCGTGGGTTCAGTCTCCGTGGTCTGGCGGTAAAACGCTCACGTATAACCTAGAGATCGCGGGTTTAGTCTCCGTGGTCTGGCGGTAAAACGCTCACGTATAACCTAGAGATCGCGGGTTCAGTTTCCGTGGTCTGGCGGTAAAACGCTAAAGTATAACCTAGAGATCGCGGGTTCAGTTTCCGTGGTCTGGTGGTAAAACGCTAAAGTATAACCTAGAGATCGCGGGTTTAGTTTCCGTGGTCTGGCGGTAAACCGCTGACGTATAACCTAGAGATCGCGGGTTCAGTTTCCGTGGTCTGGTCGTAAAACGCTAAAGTATAACCTAGAGATCGCGGGTTCAGTTTCCGTGGTCTGGTGGTAAACCGCTGACGTATAACCTAGAGATCGCGGGTTCAGTTTCCGTGGTCTGGTGGTAAACCGCTAAAGTATAACCTAGAGATCGCGGGTTTAGTTTCCGTGGTCTGGTGGTAAAACGCTAAAGTATAACCTAGAGATCGCGGGTTCAGTTTCCGTGGTCTGGCGGTAAACCGCTAAAGTATAACCTAGAAATCGCGGGTTTAGTTTCCGTGGTCTGGCGGTAAAACGCTCACGTAAAACCTAGAGATCGCGGGTTCAGTTTCCATGGTCTGGTCGTAAAACGCTAAAGTATAAACTAGAGATCGTGGGTTTAATTTCCGTGGTCTTGCGGTAAAACGCTCACGTATAACCTAGAGATTGCGGGTTCAGTTTCCGTGGTCTGGTCGTAAAACGCTCACGTATAACCTAGAGATCGCGGGTTTAGTTTCCGTGGTCTGGCGGTAAACCGCTAAAGTATAACCTAGAGATCGCGGGTTCAGTTTCCGTGGTCTGGTCGTAAAACGCTAAAGTATAACCTAGAGATCGCGGGTTTAGTTTCCGTGGTCTGGTCATAAAACGCTAAAGTATAACCTAGAGATCGTGGGTTTAGTTTCCGTGGTCTGGCGGTAAACCGCTGACGTATAATCTAGAGATCGCGGGTTTAGTTTCCGTGGTCTGGCGGTAAACCGCTGACGTATAACCTAGAGATCGTGGGTTCAGTGTCCGTGGCCTGGCGGTAAACCGCTGACGTATAAACTAGAGATCGTGGGTTCAGTGTCCGTGGCCTGGCGGTAAACCGCTAAGGTATAACCTAGAGATCGCGGGTTTAGTTTCCGTGGTCTGGTCGTAAAACGCTAAAGTATAAACTAGAGATCGCGGTATCATTTTCCGTGGTCTGGCGGTAAAACGCTCACGTATAACCTAGAGATCGTGGGTTTAGTTTCCGTGGTCTGGTGGTAAAACGCTAAAGTATAACCTAGAGATCGTGGGTTCAGTGTCTGTGGCCTGGCGGTAAAACGCTGACGTATAAACTAGAGATCTTGGGTTCAGTGTCCGTGGCCTGGCGGTAAACCGCTAAGGTATAACCTAGAGATCGCAGGTTTAGTTTCCGTGGTCTGGTCGTAAAACGCTAAAGTATAAACTAGAGATCGCGGGTACAGTGTCCGTTGCCTGGCGGTAGAACGCTCACGTATAACCTAGAGATCGCGGGTTCAGTCTCCGTGGCCTGGTCGTAAAACGCTAAAGTATAACCTAGAGATCGTGGCTTCAGTGTCCGTGGCCTGGCGGTAAAACGCTCACGTATAACCTAGAGATCGTGGGTTTAGTTTCCGTGGCCTGGCGGTAAAACGCTCACGTATAACCTAGAGATCGCGGGTTTAGTTTCCGTGGTCTGGTCGTAAAACGCTAAAGTATAAACTAGAGATCGCGGGTTCAGTTTCCGTGGTCTGGTCGTAAAACGCTAAAGTATAACCTAGAGATCGTGGGTTCAGTGTCCGTGGTCTGGCGGTAAAACGCTAAAGTATAACCTAGAGATCGTAGGTTCAGTTTCCGTGGTCTGGTGGTAAAACGCTAAAGTATAAACTAGAGATCGCGGGTTTATTTTCCGTGGTCTGGTCGTAAAACGCTAAAGTATAAACTAGAGATCGCGGTATCATTTTCCGTGGTCTGGCGGTAAAACGCTCACGTATAACCTAGAGATCGCGGGTTTAGTTTCCGTGGTCTGGTGGTAAACTGCTGACGTATAATCTAGAGATCGCGGGTTCAGTTTCCGTGGTCTGGTCGTAAAACGCTAAAGTATAACCTAGAGATCGTGGGTTTAGTTTCCGTGGTCTGGCTGTAAACCGCTGACGTATAATCTAGAGATCGCGGGTACAGTGTCCGTGGCCTGGTGGTAAAACGCTCACGTATAACCTAGAGATCACGGGTTCAGTTTCCGTGGTCTGGCGGTAAAACGCTCAGGAAAACCTAGAGATCGCGGGTTTAGTTTCCGTGGTCTGGTCGTAAAACGCTTAAGTATAACCTAGAGATCGTGGGTTCAGTGTCCGTGGCCTGGTCGTAAAACGCTAAAGTATAACCTAGAGATCGTGGGTTCAGTGTCCGTGGCCTGGTCGTAAAACGCTAAAGTATAACCTAGAGATCGCGGGTTTAGTTTCCGTGGTCTGGTGGTAAAACGCTAAAGTATAACCTAGAGATCGCGGGTTCAGTTTCCGTGGCCTGGCGGTAAACCGCTAAAGTATAACCTAGAGATCGCGGGTTTAGTTTCCGTGGTCTGGTCGTAAAACGCTAAAGTATAACCTAGAGATCGCGGGTTTAGTTTCCGTGGTCTGGTCGTAAAACGCTAAAGTATAACCTAGAGATCGCGGGTTCAGTTTCCGTGGTCTTGCGGTAAACCGCTAAAGTATAACCTAGAGATCGCGGGTTTAGTTTCCATGGTCTGGTCGTAAAACGCTAAAGTATAACCTAGAGATCGCGGGTTTAGTTTCCGTGGTCTGGTCGTAAACGCTAAAGTATAACCTAGAGATCGCGGGTTTAGTTTCCGTGGTCTGGTCGTAAAACGCTAAAGTATAACCTAGAGATCGCGGATTCAGTGTCCGTGGCCTGGTGGTAAAACGCTTAAGTATAACCTAGAGATCGCGGGTTTAGTTTCCGTGGTCTGGCGGTAAACCGCTGACGTATAACCTAGAGATCGTGGGTTCAGTGTCCGTGGCCTGGCGGTAAACCGCTGAAGTATAAACTAGAGATCGTGGGTTCAGTGTCCGTGGCCTGGCGGTAAACCGCTAAGGTATAACCTAGAGATCGCGGGTTTAGTTTCCGTGGTCTGGTCGTAAAACGCTAAAGTATAAACTAGAGATCGCGGGTACAGTGTCCGTTGCCTGGCGGTAGAACGCTCACGTATAACCTAGAGATCGCGGGTTCAGTTTCCGTGGTCTGGTCGTAAAACGCTAAAGTATAACCTAGAGATCGTGGGTTCAGTGTCCGTGGTCTGGCGGTAAAACGCTAAAGTATAACCTAGAGATCGCGGGTTTAGTTTCCGTGGCCTGGCGGTAAAACGCTCACGTATAACCTAGAGATCGCGGGTTTAGTTTCCGTGGTCTGGTCGTAAAACGCTAAAGTATAAACTAGAGATCGCGGGTTCAGTTTCCGTGGTCTGGTCGTAAAACGCTAAAGTATAACCTAGAGATCGTGGGTTCAGTGTCCGTGGTCTGGCGGTAAAACGCTAAAGTATAACCTAGAGATCGTAAGTTCAGTTTCCGTGGTCTGGTGGTAAAACGCTAAAGTATAAACTAGAGATCGCGGGTTCAGTTTCCGTGGTCTGGTCGTAAAACGCTAAAGTATAAACTAGAGATCGCGGGTTCAGTTTCCGTGGTCTGGCGGTAAAACGCTCACGTATAACCTAGAGATCGTGGGTTTAGTTTCCGTGGTCTGGTGGTAAACCGCTGACGTATAATCTAGAGATCGCGGGTTCAGTTTCCGTGGTCTGGTCGTAAAACGCTAAAGTATAACCTAGAGATCGTGGGTTTAGTTTCCGTGGCCTGGTGGTAAAACGCTCACGTATAACCTAGAGATCACGGGTTCAGTTTCCGTGGTCTGGCGGTAAAACGCTCAGGAAAACCTAGAGATCGCGGGTTCAGTTTCCGTGGTCTGGTCGTAAAACGCTTAAGTATAACCTAGAGATCGTGGGTTCAGTGTCCGTGGCCTGGTCGTAAAACGCTAAAGTATAACCTAGAGATCGTGGGTTCAGTGTCCGTGGCCTGGTCGTAAAACGCTAAAGTATAACCTAGAGATCGCGGGTTTAGTTTCCGTGGTCTGGCGGTAAAACGCTCACGTATAACCTAGAGATCGCGGGTTCAGTCTCCGTGGCCTGGTCGTAAAACGCTAAAGTATAACCTAGAGATCGCGGGTTCAGTGTCCGTGGCCTGGTCGTAAAACGCTAAAGTATAACCTAGAGATCGCGGGTTCAGTTTCCGTGGTCTGGTCGTAAAACGCTAAAGTATAACCTAGAGATCGTGGGTTTAGTTTCCGTGGTCTGGTCGTAAAACGCTAAAGTATAACCTAGAGATCGTGGGTTCAGTTTCCGTGGTCTGGTCGTAAAACGCTAAAGTATAACCTAGAGATCGCGGGTTCAGTTTCCGTGGTCTGGTCGTAAAACGCTAAAGTATAACCTAGAGATCGCGGGTTCAGTTTCCGTGGTCTGGTCGTAAAACGCTAAAGTATAACCTAGAGATCGTGGGTTCAGTTTCCGTGGTCTGGTCGTAAAACGCTAAAGTATAACCTAGAGATCGCGGGTTCAGTGTCCGTGGCCTGGTCGTAAAACGCTAAAGTATAACCTAGAGATCGTGGGTTCAGTTTCCGTGGCCTGGCGGTAAACCGCTGACATATAACCTAGAGATCGCGGGTTCAGTTTCCGTGGCCTGGCGGTAAACCGCTGACGTATAACCTAGAAATCGAGGGTTTAGTCTCCGTGGTGTTGTGGTAAACCGCTAACGTATAACATAGAGATCGCGGGTTTCATCTTCGTGGCCTGTTGGTGAACCGCTAACGTATAATCTAGAGATCGTGGGTTTTGTCTCCGTGGTCTGGTGGTAAAACGCTAACGTATAACCTAGAAATCGAGGGTTCAGTCTCCGTGGTGTGGTGGTAAACCGCTAACGTATAACCTAGAGATCGCGGGTTCAGTCTCCGTGGTCTGGTGGTAAAACGATTACGTATAACCTAGAGATCGCGGGTTCAGTGTCTGTGGCCTGGTGGTAAACCGCTGACGTATAACCTAGAGATCGTGGGTTCAGTCTCCGTGGTCTGGTGGTAAAACGCTAACGTATAACCTAGAGATCGTGGGTTCAGTCTCCGTGGTCTGGTGGTAAAACGCTGACATATAACCTAGAGATCGCGGGTTCAGTGTCTGTGGCCTGGTGGTAAACCGCTGACGTATAACCTAGAGATCGCGGGTTTCATCTTCGTGGCCTGGTGGTAAACCGCTAAGGTATAACCTAGAGATCGCGGGTTCAGTGTCCGTGGCCTGGTGGTAAACCGCTGACGTATAACCTAGAGATCGTGGGTTCAGTCTCCGTGGTCTGGTGGTAAAACGCTAACGTATAACCTAGAAATCGAGGGTTCAGTCTCCGTGGTGTGGTGGTAAACCGCTAACGTATAACCTAGAGATCGCGGGTTTCATCTTCGTGGCCTGTTGGTGAACCGCTAACGTATAACCTAGAGATCGCGGGTTCAGTTTCCGTGGTCTGGTGGTAAAACGCTAACGTATAACCTAGAAATCGAGGGTTCAGTCTCCGTGGTGTGGTGGTAAACCGCTAACGTATAACCTAGAGATCGCGGGTTTCATCTTCGTGGCCTGTTGGTAAACCGCTTACGTATAATCTAGAGATCGTGGGTTCAGTCTTCGTGGTCTGGCGGTAAACCGCTTACGTATAACCTAGAGATCGCGGGTTCAGTCTCTGTGGCCTGATGGTAAACCGCTAACATATAATCTAGAGATCGCGGGTTCAGCCTCCGTGGCATAGTGGTTAACCACTAGTGTGTAATCTAGAGATCGCGGATAATATCTTATCATATTCCAGACGCAAGTTGATGTGTTTATTTTTTCATCGTTTATCGTCAATTAATGGTTTTAGTTTAGGAGAAATTATTTTATTAGTTATAACACATGGTTATTTGCGAATTACAAAATTAAAAACGTTTGCGATTTTGTTACCAAAATTGACTGGCTCTGTGGATGTTCGATGCTGATTATCAAACATTTTTTTTTAAAAACAAAGTGAGTAAAGATGATTGTAAATACTACAAATTACTGCTTTTAGCCACCTAGACAAATTATTCACTTCGGTCCTTAATGCTAGATTGACTTCGTATCTGACTTGTTACGGCTGAACGGTTATTGGTCGGTGACTAGTTGTGTCAGAACGGGGACTGATCCGTGACTAGCTACGACTGAACGGTTATTGATCTGTGACTTACTACGACTGAACGGTTATTGGTTGATGACTAATTGTGACTGAACGGTTATTGGACCCTTACTAGTTGTGACTGAACGGTAATTGGTATGTGACGCTACAGTTGCTGGCTTGATGGTGTACACACTTTTTTTCTTGCCTTTACACATCAAAATCATCGGTGTGAACTCTGTTAATACTTGAGACAAAATGATGTTGTAGTGTGCAGACAGGTAATTCTAAAGACGGTAGCATACTGCAACCTCAACGGTAAATATCGACGCATACTTTGCAACCGATCGGCATCCACTGGCCGATAATGCGCCGGTCGGTCACCGCAATCCCGCGGTCCGCAATCCCGCAGTCTGTGCTAAAAAACTCACAGTTCGGGCTCCACAATCCCGCACACCGCGGTCCGCAATCCCGCAGTCTGTGCTAAAAAAACTCACAGTCCGGGCTCCGCTATCCCGCACACCGCGGTCCGCAATCCCTCTGTCCGTGCTAAAAAAATCTCACAGTCCGTGCTCCGCTATCCCGCAAACCGCGGTCCGCAATCCCGAAACCCGAGCAAAAAAACTCACAGTCCGGGTTCCACAATTCCCGCTTTCCGCGGTCCGCAATCCCGCAGTCCGTGCTAAAAAACTCACAGTCCGGGTTCCGCAATTCCCGCTCTCCGCGGTCCGCAATCCCGCACACCGCAGGCCACAATCCCGAAGTCCGTGCTAAAAAATCGCAGTCCGGGTTCCGCAATTCCCGCTCTCCGCGGTCCGCAATTCCGCAATCCGTGCTAAAAAAACTCGCAGTCCGGGTTCCGCAATTCCCGCACTCCGAGGTCTGCAATCCCGCAGTCCGTGTTTAAAAAGACTCGCAGTCCGGGTTCCGCAATTCCGCTCTCCGCGGTCCGCAATCCCGCACACAGCAGGCCACAATCCCGAAGTCAGTGCTAAAAAAATTCGCAGTCCGGGTTCCGCAATACCCACTCTCCGCGGTCCGCAATCCCGCAGTCCGTGCTAAAAAAACTCGCAGTCCGGGCTCTGCAATTCCCGCTCTCCGCGGTCCGCAATCCCGCAATCCGTGCTAAAAAAAACTCGCAGTCTGGGTTTCGCAATTCCCGCATTCCGAGGTCTGCAATCCCGCCGTCCGTGTTTAAAAAACTCGCAGTCCGGGTTCCGCAATCCCGCACTCCGCGGTCCGCAATCCCGCAGTCCATGCTAAAAAAACTCGCAGTCCGTGTTCCACAATCCCGCCCTGTAACGCCGCATAACAGCATCGCCGCATAAACGAAATCGACCACGTTTTTGCCTAGATTTTCAACGCATAAACAGGACTTTCTTATGTGGCAAAAAGGCACACTTTCGCCGCATAAAAAAAAAAAACATACAAGTACAATAGTGGTTGATAAAGTTTCATCAAGATCGGACTTATTTTTTGTGTCCACTATACCAAGCTTTGAACAAGACTTTTTGAGACGTAAATTCTGACAAAGATTTAGTAGGATCGGTTTAACTGTGAACCAAACCAATTGATCTTTCTGCGAAAACATTTGAAATGACGTTTGGCCACACTAATGGCGGGAATATATGTTACGACAACGCGCAACACCGTCATTTGGGACAATCAGAAAATTGATTCGTCGTATGACGTAACATATTATATTCTCGCCCTTTTGTCAGACTGACGGGCATGTACCCTTGACAATGCACACTTTAAACGTCATTTCAAACCTTTTTAGAAAAGTCAATTGTTAGCGACTGACAAGCAACAGAAATCCAACAATCCTCACAGCTCCACATGTGCTCAGATGAGCTAAGAATAATTTTAATGTCAAGAACCACTGGTAATTGTGCGATTGTGAAATTTATGCACGTCTAGGTCATCAGCGTATATCTCTGGTTACTAGAGCAACGCAAGGAAAACTTTTGAAAATGGTATTGCTCCCAAAAAATTCAACACAACATTAGTTTTGGGCACTTAAACAAGAGGACTCAGATGACTGAAATAGGGTCATCATAGACGTCTTTCTTTCATTGATTGTGTTTTTTGCAACATCATCACAACCATCATCATCATCTCCACAATCACAACCACCACCATCATCTCCACAATCACAACCACCACCATCATCATTCATACACCAATGATTAAATGTAAATGACTCTGGAGACTCCCATGTCACAAGATTTTGGGACTGACGGACGGACATCATCATTATCATCATCATCATCATCATCATCATCATCATCATCATCATCATCATCATCATCATCATCATCATCATTATCATCATCATCATCATCAACGTCATCATCGTTTTTGTTGAAATATTAGAACTCTATTTTTAGCTTTATAATAAATGGTTTAGTTAATCCTCTTTATGTGGCAAAACGGCACAGTTGTGCCCAATATAAGCAATTTCTGCTTTATGCATTGAGCGTCGCCGAATAAACGTGGTCGCCCTGTTAATGCGTTGATAATGAAGGCATAAACGAAAAATACACGTTTCTGAGGCGATGCTGCTATGCGGCGTTACACCGCACTCCTCGTTCCGCAATCCCACACACCGCGCTCCGCAGTCCCGCACATCTCGCTTCGCAATCCCGCGATCCTTGTTCTGAAATCACGCGCTCCTTGCTCCGTAATCCCCAATCCTCGTTCCGCAATCCCGCACTCCTCGTTCCCCAATCCCGTACTCTCGTTCCACACTCACGCACTCCTCGATCCGCAATCTCGCACACCTAATTCCGCAATCCCGCACTCCTCGTTCCGCAATCTCGCACTTCTCGTTCCGCAATTCCGCACTCCTCGTTTCGCAATCTCGCACTTCTCGTTCCGCAATCCCACACACCGCATTCCTCAACCCTGCACTCCTCGTTCCACAATCCCGCACACCTCGCTCCCCAATTCCGCACTTCTCGTTCCGCAATCCTGCACACGTTGCTCCGCAATCAGGCACTCTCGTTCCACAATCCCGCACTCCTCGTTCCGCTATCCCGCACACCTCGCTCCGAAATCCCGTACATCTCGTTCCGCAATCACGCACACCTCGCTCCGCAATCCCGCACTTTTCGTTCCGCAATCCCGCACTCCTCGTTCCGTTATCCCGCACACCTCGCTCCGCAATCCCGTACATCTCGTTCCGCATTCACGCACACCTCGCTCCGCAATCCCGCACTTCTCATTCCGCAATCCCGCTCACCTCGCTCCGCAATCCCGCACTCCTCGTTCCGCAATCCCGCACACCTCGCTCCGCAATCCCGCACATCTCGTTCCTCAATCCCGCACACCCAGCTCCGCAATCCCGCACATCTCGTTCCGCAATCCCGCACTCCTCGTTCCGCAATCTCGCACACCTCGCTCCGCAATCCCGCACTCCTCGTTCTGCAATCTCGCACACCTCGCTCCGCAATCACACACATCTCGTTCCGCAATCCCACACACATTGCTCCGCAATCCTGCACGTTTCGTTCCGCTATCCCGCACTCCTCGTTCCGCTATCCCGCACACCTCGCTCCGCAATCCCGTACATCTCGTTCCGCAATCCCGCGCACCTCGATCCGCAATCCCGCACATCTCGCTCCGCAATCACACACATCTCGTTCCACAATCCCGCACACCTCGCTCCGCAATTCCGCACATCTCGTTCCGCAATCCCACACACCTCGCTCCGCAATTCCGCACTCCTCGTTCCGCAATCCCACACACCTCGCTCCGCAATCTCGCACTCTCGTTCCGCAATCCCACACTCCTCGTTCCGAAAACTTCTGAAGGACCAAATCGGTCGCAGCATGTTTTTTTCAACAAATGGTTGCGATTGATTGCACTGTTCTTCCGCATTGACACCTTGTTTTGACCCTAAAAAACCTTGCCATTTCCTCGCGAAAGGTTACCTCGCGGTCTCAATGGTGGTGTGACCGGAGCTTCAAGCGATATGCGCTTCAGTTTTGCATTGCAAAGGGAAACTTCTGAATAGAAAGAACGGAAACCCCAAAACAGCGTCATTTCACCTTCCTGTAATCAATGTAATACTTGCTAAGGGAGAACACTTGCGTTAGAGAGTGTTATTGAAATTGTTCAGAATTAGAGTTATCTTCCATGCCAATATGATAAAAACACACCCTTTCGCGACCATTTAAAAAGCACATTGAGAATAAAGGCTCACTTAAAGATTTGAAGCATTCTTTTTTACTTGCAGTTAACCTGGCGCATCCCCCCCCCCAAGTATACTTTTTTAATTTCAATTTAGGAGAAAAACGTAATAATATACGCAAAAATGCACCATCTTGGGCTTGATTTGATATTTTTCAGGGGGGGGGAGTATCCCGAACCCACCCCTGCAAACTTTTTAAACAAAATGAATTTCGGTTCTGAGGAAAGGCGCAAGTAAAAAGGATATGCCCCCCTAACTTATGCCCCGTCTAACGTCAAATCCTGGATCCAACCCGGTTGACTACAGTCTCTATGTAATAAATTATTTGACAGTTATTTAAAAATCTAAAAAAGAATATTGGTACATTGGTAACATTTTTTTAATAAAGAAGACATAAAGCGTGGAAAATAAAACGATTTTTAGCGGCACTGGGTTTCGAAATCATCACCCCCCCCCCCCCGTCACCCCCCCCCCCCACACACACACACACATACCCTTCCCCCTTCAACCCCGTATTTGCAGTTCAAAACGCAACAACATGATCTTTATCTCAGAGGCTTATGATAGGGCCCCAGTTTAATATATAAATTTGTTGATTGAAAAAAATCAACAAACGTACTGCAGAAACTTTCAAGAATGGTCGGTCACTAGTCGTGACTGTCTATGCTTATTTTAGACGGGTTTTCCACAAAAATGAACTGGGCAAAATGGAACGTTTAACAAATCTTATCGAACATGTTATCTTATCTTTATTTTGTCATGAGCATTAAGAAATAAATCATTGGCCACGTCAATTCTGCCCGTTTAAGGCTATCAAATGTGTCTAAAAGTAATCCATAATATTTACTAAAACCCAAGTGCTTATTTGAACAACGGGAGGCATGCGCAATTTGTGCTGATTAATATTTCATATGTTTGTTCCTGATTACGATTTTATACCTGCCTTCCGCTTGTTATCTCATTTTGCACCGATATGTCCATGCAGTATCTATGTTTACTTAAGCGATAAGGCCATGACAAATTCATTCTATGTTTAACGTCATGTTTAAAACGTTAAAATCATTTTATATGCTAAGCGTCATGTGTAAACAGACGATCAGCCCATAGCAAATGCATTCTATGCTAAGCGTCATGTTCAAACAGACGATCAGGTCATAGCAAATTCATTCTATGCAAAGCGCCATGTTCAAACAGACGATCAGGCCATAGCAAATTCATTCTATGCTAAGCGTCATGTTCAAACAGACGATCAGGCCATAGCAAATTCATTCTATGCTAAGCGTCATGTTCAAACAGACGATCAGGCCATAGCAAATTCATTCTATGCAAAGCGCCATGTTCAAACAGACGATCAGGCCATAGCAAGTTCATTCTATGCTAAGCGTCATGTTCAAACAGACGATCAGGCCATAGCAAATTCATTCTATGCTAAGCGTCATGTTCAAACAGACGATGAGGCCATAGCAAATTCATTCTATGCTAAGCGTCATGTTCAAACAGACGATGAGGCCATAGCAAATTCATTCTATGCTAAGCGTCATGTTCAAACAGACGATGAGGCCATAGCAAATTCATTCTATGCTAAGCGTCATGTTTAAATAGACGATCAGGTTATAGCAAATTCATTCTATGCTAAGCGTCATGTTTAAACAGACGACCAGACCATAGCAAATTCAATCTATGCATAGCGTCATGTTTAAATAGACGATCAGGTCATAGCAATTTCATTCTTTGCTAAGCGTCATGTTTAAACAGACGATCAGACCATAGCAAATTCATTCTATGCTTAGCGTCATGTTTAAATAGACGATCAGGTCATAGCAATTTCATTCTTTGCTAAGCGTCATGTTTGAACAGACGATCAGACCATCGCAAATTCATTCTATGCTTAGCGTCATGTTTAAATAGACGATCAGGTCATAGCAATTTCATTCTTTGCTAAGCGTCATGTTTGAACAGACGATCAGACCATCGCAAATTCATTCTATGCTTAGCGTCATGTTTAAATAGACTATAAGGCCATGAAAAAATCATCCTATATCCTAAGAGTTATGTATAAACGGACGATCAGGCCATCGCAAATTCATTCTATGCTAAGCATCATGTTTAAAAATGTGATTAGTTCATGTCAAATTTTATAATTTTCGCCATGTTTACACAGATGATAAGGTATTGCCGAATTGATCAAGTGTTTAGCGTCATGTTTAAATGGTCGATAAGGCGATGCCAAATTCATTCTATGTTAAGCGCCAAGTTTTAACAATGTTAAACTTTAAGGCCATATCAAATTCATTATATGTGAAACGTTTAAACAGACGATTAGCCCATGTCAAATTCAGTCTATATCAAACGTCATGTTTAAACAGACGATTAGCCCATGTCAATTTCAGTCTATTTCAAACGTCATGTTTAAACAGACGATTGGCCCATGTCAAATTCACTCCATGCGTAGAATCATGTTTTAACAGAAGATAATGCCATGCCAAATACATTCTATGCTTAGAATCATGTTTTACCAAATACATTCTATGCTTAGAATCATGTTTTGACAGAAGTTAAGGCCATGCCAAATACATTATATGCTTAAAATCATGTTTTAACAGAAGATAAGGCCGTGCCAAATACATTCTATGCTTAGAATCATGTTTTACCAAATACATTATATTGTTAGAATCATGTTTTAACAGATTATAAGGCCATGCCAAATACATTCTATGCTTAGAATCATGTTTTAACAGAAGATAAGGCCATGCCAAATACATTATATGCTTAGAATCATGTTTTAACAGAAGATAATGCCATGCCAAATACATTCTATGCTTAGAATCATGTTTTACCAAATACATTCTATGCTTAGAATCATGTTTTACCAAATACATTCATGATTCTATGCTTAGAATCATGTTTTACCAGAAGATAAGGCCATGACAAATACATTATATGCTTAGAATCATGTTTTAACAGAAGATAATGCCATGCCAAATACATTCTATGCTTAGAATCATGTTTTACCAAATACGTTCTATGCTTAGAATCATGTTTTACCAAGATAAGGCCATGCCAAATGCATTCTGTGCTTAGAATCATGTTTTACCAAATACATTCTATGCTTAGAATAATGTTTTACCAGAAGATAAGGCCATGCCAAATACATTCTATGCTTAGAATCATGTTTTAACAGAAGATAATGCCATGCCAAATACATTCTATGCTTAGAATCATGTTTTACCAAATACATTCTATGCTTAGAATCATGTTTTACCAGAAGATAAGGCCATGCCAAATACATTCTATGCTTAGAATCATGTTTTACCAAATACATTCTATGCTTAGAATTATGTTTTACCAGAAGTTAAGGCCATGCCAAATACATTCTATGCTTAGAATCATGTTTTAACAGAAGATAAGGCCATGCCAAATTTAGTATATGGGTAGAATCATGTTTTAACAGAAGATAAGGCCATGCCAAATACATTCTATGCTTATAATCATGTTTTACCAGAAGATAAGGCCATGCCAAATACATTCTATGCTTAGAATCATGTTTTACCAAATACATTCTATGCTTAGAATCATGTTTTACCAGAAGATAAGGCCATGCCAAATACATTCTATGCTTAGAATCATGTTTTAACAGAAGATAAGGCCATGTTTTAACAGAAGATAAGGCCATGGCAAATTCGTTCTAATGTCATAATAAAATGGAATGATTTAAAATATATTGTAAACTATTACAAATAAGATCTGAGTCAGTATTCACGAACTTACAATTGTATTTTTGTTGCTGGATTACTTTTCTGAGCGTCAGTTGTATTGATTTAAACCAAAATAGACAGTTTATTAAAAGCAATATCTTTGTTTACGAAAGAAGGTTTGTAAGTATTTAATGTGACCAAAAACTGAAAGATGAAGATTTTGTTCATCTTCACCAATGTTTTACGTATATTTGTTGGGGAAACAAACCCCTGCCAACATTTCAAACTATTTCAATTTTGGTTCTAATGGAGAAGCGCATGTCAAAAGGTTGTGCCCCTAAGTTACACCCCTCTAACGTCCATTCCTGGATCCGCCCCTGAATATGCTCATATACTACAATTTCATAGTTTGTTTTACCCATGTTGTGTTTATTTATGTGGCTACGAAGACGATACATCTTGAACAAGTTTAAAAAAAATAGTACCCTTTCTGTTCTGTTCTGTTATTTGTTATGAGATATGTGATATTGTGCTTGTTTGTGAAAATTCTCTTCCGGGTCGGTAGGATTTAAATTTTGAATCTGATCCTTAACAAAGACTCAATTTGGTTGGCCCTTAAAATGAGATAATAATGTATAATGCTTTCGCTTTGGATAGTTATATTGTATCTATTGAGTTCAAAAACTAGTAACCGACCTTGCGATGGGTATTGTTGGTGATATTGATCGTTTGGATCATTTATAACGTGCAATTAGTCCGACATTTTGTCAACACACCAATTTTCCTGTTTCTCTTAGAAGCAAACTCGATAACTGTTTCTCTTAGAAGCAAACTCGATAAAAGTCAGAGGATTACACTCTCGCGTCAAATAGTTGTATTCCATATAAGCGGTGTCGCAGTTTACGTTTCTGCTAAAGAAGTGAACAGGAAATAAATAATGAAATTCAGATTTAGGCGAACGTTTTTATTTTCGTGTTATTTGTGTATACTGTTTTACATTTGTTTTGAGACGGATTTTCATTTATATTTAAGTGGAATATTAATGACTGATGATATAAACCGAAGTCATCGCGCCAAGCTTAAAAACCTTTCTGAAATCTACGTAAACAATTTCAGAAAAAGTACTCAAACTCCTAGAATCGCCACGAATCTGGTGTTCGACAGCGACAACGTGACAAGCACATGTACACGTGTTATTACGTGCCCAATACAATCCGCAAGCTCGGGAACTTGGATAGAGGTGGGCTCGGATAACAACATGTTCATTTTCTCTGCATTTTACGTTGAAAAAGATAAACACGTCATTATAGTTGGGGCCAAGGAACGCGGAATAACTCGTGCCATGTGTCAACATTGGCACGTGTCAACAGATGGCCAAATGGTCATGGAAGAGAGTCCCCTGAGCATAAAGAAATCTCTCGCTGAAGGTCACGGGAAACAGTAAGCATACTAACATTGTTATAAAAATAATGTAAATCATCATCATCATCATCATCATCATCATCATCATCATCATCATCATCATCATCATCATCATCATCATCATCATCATCATCATCATCAAAATCACCATCATCAGCAGCAACATCAGCATCATCGTAAGCATCATCGTCAGCATCGTCAGCATTAACATCATCATCAGCAGTAGCAGCAGAAGCAGCAGCAGCAAGAACAGCAGTAGCATCATCATCATCATCATCATCATCATCATCATCATCATCATCATCATCATCATCATCATCATCATCATCATCATCATCAAAATCTCCATCATCATCATCATCATCATCTCTAAAAGTAAACAAGTATATTAAAATAAAATAAATTGATGATTATGAACTCTTTGACAACTTGATCACAAATATTTTAGCTTGATTGTATGTAGGGTTAGCTGAAAACGATAATTCTGATATTTAGCTCCGAGGAGGTAATAAAAAATTTAGATTACAAATCACACAATCATTACATAGAACAACCAGGGATTTTTGCCACACATAACAGTGAAACCGTGTAGCATACAACCAGACCGCATGGAATTAACTTAATTGATATGATCAAACATCACAGATTAACATGCTGTCACAGAGCCACTATTGCCTTGTCTTAACATGCTGTCACAGAGCCACTATTGCCTTGTCTTAACATGTTGTCACAGAGACACTTTTGCCTTGTCTTAACATGTTGTCACAGAGACACTATTGCCTTGTCTTAACATGCTGTCACAGAGCCACTATTGTCTTGTCTTAACATGCTGTCACAGAGACACAATTGCCTTGTCTTAACATGTTGTCACAGATACACTATTGCCTTGTCTTAACATGCTGTCACAGAGACACTATTGCCTTGTCTTAATATGTTGTCACAGAGACACTATTGCATTGTCTTAACATGTTGTCACAGAGACACTATTGCATTGTCTTAACATGTTGTCACAGAGACACAATTGTCAAGACACAATTGCCTTGACAATTGTATTTTCTTAAAATGCTGTCACAGAGACACTATTGCCTTGTCTTTACATGCTGTCACAGAGACACTATTGCCTTGTCTTAACATGCTGTCACAGAGACACAATTGCCTTGTCTTAACATGCTGTCACAGAGACACTATTGCCTTGTCTTAACATGTTGTCATAGAGACACTATTGCATTGTCTTAACATGTTGTCACAGAGACACTATTGCCTTGTCTTAACATGTTGTCACAGAGGCACAATTGCCTTGACAATTGTATTTTCTTAAAATGCTGTCACAGAGACACTATTGCCTTGTCTTTACATGTTGTCACAGAGACACTATTGCCTTGTCTTTAAATGTTGTCACAGAGACACGAATACCTTGTCTTTACATGTTGTCACAGAGACACTATTGCCTTGTCTAAACATGTTGTCACAGAGACACGAATGCCTTGTCTAAACATGTTGTCACAGAGACACTATTGCTTCGTCTTAACATGTTGTCACACAGACACTATTGCCTTGTCTTAACATGCTGTCACCGAGACACTATTGCCTTGTCTTTACATGCTGTCACAGAGACACTTTTGCCTTGTCTTAACATGCTGTCAAAGAGACACTATTGCCTTGTCTTAACATGCTGTCACAGAGACACTATTGCCTTGTCTTAACATACTGTCACAGAGACACTATTGCATTGTCTTAACATCTTGTCACAGAGACACTATTGCCTTGTCTTAACATGTTGTCACAGAGACACTTTTGCCTTGTCTTAACATGCTGTCACAGAGACACTATTGCCTTGTCTTAACATGTTGTCACAGAGACACAATTGCCTTGACAATTGTATTTTCTTAAAATGCTATCACAGAGACACTATTGCCTTCTCTTAACATGCTGTCACAGAGACACTATTGCCTTGTCTTAACATGCTGTCATAGAAACACAATTGCCTTGTCTTAACATGCTGTCACAGAGACACTATTGCCTTGTCTTAACATGTTGTCACAGAGACAAAATTGCCTTGTCTTAACATGTTGTCACAGAGACACTATTGCCTTGTCTTAACATGCTGTCACAGAGACACTATTGCCTTGTCTTAACATGTTGTCAGAGACATTATTGCATTGTCTTAACATGTTGTCACAGAGACACTATTGCCTTGTCTTAACATGCTGTCACAGAGCCAGTATTGTCTTGTCTTAACATGCTGTCACAGAGACACATTTGCCTTGTCTTAACATGTTGTCACAGATACACTATTGCCTTGTCTTAACATGCTGTCACAGAGACATTATTGCCTTGTCTTAACATGTTGTCACAAAGACACTATTGCATTGTCTTAACATGTTGTCACAGAGACACTATTGCCTTGTCGTAACATGTTGTCACAGAGACACAATTGCCTGGACAATTGTATTTTCTTAAAATGCTGTCACAGAGACACTTTTGCCTTGTCTTTACATGCTGTCACAGAGAAACTATTGCCTTGTCTTAACATGCTGTCACAGAGACACAATTGCCTTGTCTTAACATGCTGTCACAGAGACACTATTACATTGTCTTAACATGTTGTCACAGAGACACAATTGCCTTGACAACTGTATTATCTTAAAATGCTGTCACAGAGACACTATTGCCTTCTCTTAACATGCTGTCACAGAGACACTATTGCCTTGTCTTAACATGCTGTCATAGAGACACAATTGCCTTGTCTTAACATGCTGTCACAGAGACACTATTGCCTTGTCTTAACATGTTGTCACAGAGACACAATTGCCTTGTCTTAACATGTTGTCACAGAGACACTATTGCCTTGTCTTAACATGCTGTCACAGAGACACTATTGCCTTGTCTTAACATGTTGTCAGAGACACTATTGCATTGTCTTAACATGTTGTCACAGAGACACTTTTGCCTTGTCTTAACATGCTGTCACAGAGCCAGTATTGTCTTGTCTTAACATGCTGTCACAGAGACACAATTGCCTTGTCTTAACATGTTGTCACAGATACACTATTGCCTTGTCTTAACATGCTGTCACAGAGACACTATTGCCTTGTCTTAACATGTTGTCACAGAGACACTATTGCATTGTCTTAACATGTTGTCACAGAGACACTATTGCCTTGTCTTAACATGTTGTCACAGAGACACAATTGCCTTGACAATTGTATTTTCTTAAAATGCTGTCACAAAGACACTTTTGCCTTGTCTTTACATGCTGTCACAGAGACACTATTGCCTTGTCTTAACATGCTGTCACAGAGACACAATTGCCTTGTCTTAACATGCTGTCACAGAGACACTATTACATTGTCTTAACATGTTGTCACAGAGACACTATTGCCTTGTCTTAACATGCTGTCATAGAGACACTATTGCCATGTCTTAACATGCTGTCACAGAGACACTATTGCCTTGTCTTAACATGCTGTCACAGAGACACTATTGCCTTGTATTAACATGTTGTCACAGAGACACTATAGCATTGTCTTAACATGATGTCACAGAGACACTATTGCCTTGTCTTAACATGCTGTCAAAGAGCCACTATTGTCTTGTCTTAACATGCTGTCACAGAGACACAATTGCCTTGTCTTAACATGTTGTCACAGATACACTATTGCCTTGTCTTAACATGCTGTCACAGAGACACTATTGCCTTGTCTTAACATGTTGTCACAGAGACACTATTGCATTGTCTTAACATGTTGTCACAGAGACACTATTGCCTTGTCTTAACATGTTGTCACAGAGACACAATTGCCTTGACAATTGTATTTTCTTAAAATGCTGTCACAGAGACACTATTGCCTTGTCGCTACATGCTGTCACAGAGACACTATTGCCTTGTCTTAACATGCTGTCACAGAGACACAATTGCCTTGTCTTAACATGCTGTCACAGAGACACTGTTACATTGTCTTAACATGTTGTCACAGAGACACTATTGCATTGTCTTAACATGTTGTCACAGAGACACTATTGCATTGTCTTAACATGCTGTCACAGAGACACTGTTACATTGTCTTAACATGTTGTCACAGAGACACAATTGCATTGTCTTAACATGTTGTCACAGAGACACTATTGCATTGTCTTAACATGTTGTCACAGAGACACTATTGCCTTGTCTTAACATGTTGTAACAGAGACACAATTGCCTTGACAATTGTATTTTCTTAAAATGCTGTCACAGAGACACTATTGCCTTCTCTTAACATGCTGTCACAGAGACATTATTGCCTTGTCTTAACATGCTGTCACAGAGACACAATTGCCTTGTCTTAACATGCTGTCACAGAGACACTATTGTATTGTCTTAACATGTTGCCACAGAGACACAATTGCCTTGTCTTAACATGTTGTCACAGAAACACTATTGCCTTGTCTTAACATGCTGTCACAGAGACACTATTGCCTTGTCTTAACATGTTGTCATAGAGACACTATTGCATTGTCTTAACATGTTGTCACAGAGACACTATTGCCTTGTCTTAACATGTTGTCACAGAGGCACAATAGCCTTGACAATTGTATTTTCTTAAAATGCTGTCACAGAGACACTATTGCCTTGTCTTTACATGTTGTCACAGAGAAACTATTGCCTTGTCTTTACATGTTGTCACAGAGAAACTATTGCCTTGTCTTTAAATGTTGTCACAGAGACACGAATGGCTTGTCTTAACATGTTGTCACAGAGACACTATTGCCTTGTCTTAATATGTTGTCACAGAGACACTATTTCCTTGTCTTAACATGTTGTCACAAAGACACTATTGCCTTGTTTTAACATGCTGTCACAGAGACACTATTGCCTTGTCTTAACATGCTGTCACAGAGCCACTATTGCCTTGTCTTAACATGTTGTCACAGAGACACTATTGCCTTGTCTTAACATGCTGTCACAGAGACACTATTTTATTGTCTTAACATGCTGTCACAGAGACACTGTTGCATTGTCTTAACATGTTGTTACAGAGACACTATTGCCTTGTCTTAACATGCTGTCACAGAGACATTATTGCCTTGTCTTAACATGTTGTCACAAAGACACTATTGCATTGTCTTAACATGTTGTCACAGAGACACTATTGCCTTGTCTTAACATGTTGTCACAGAGACACAATTGCCTGGACAATTGTATTTTCTTAAAATGCTGTCACAGAGACACTATTGCCTTGTCGCTACATGCTGTCACAGAGACACTATTGCCTTGTCTTAACATGCTGTCACAGAGACACAATTGCCTTGTCTTAAGATGCTGTCACAGAGACACTGTTACATTGTCTTAACATGTTGTCACAGAGACACTATTGCATTGTCTTAACATGTTGTCACAGAGACACTATTGCATTGTCTTAACATGCTGTCACAGAGACACTGTTACATTGTCTTAACATGTTGTCACAGAGACACAATTGCATTGTCTTAACATGTTGTCACCGAGACACTATTGCATTGTCTTAACATGTTGTCACAGAGACACTATTGCCTTGTCTTAACATGTTGTAACAGAGACACAATTGCCTTGACAATTGTATTTTCTTAAAATGCTGTCACAGAGACACTATTGCCTTCTCTTAACATGCTGTCACAGAGACATTATTGCCTTGTCTTAACATGCTGTCACAGAGACACAATTGCCTTGTCTTAACATGCTGTCACAGAGACACTATTGTATTGTCTTAACATGTTGCCACAGAGACACAATTGCCTTGTCTTAACATGTTGTCACAGAAACACTATTGCCTTGTCTTAACATGCTGTCACAGAGACACTATTGCCTTGTCTTAACATGTTGTCATAGAGACACTATTGCATTGTCTTAACATGTTGTCACAGAGACACTATTGCCTTGTCTTAACATGTTGTCACAGAGGCACAATAGCCTTGACAATTGTATTTTCTTAAAATGCTGTCACAGAGACACTATTGCCTTGTCTTTACATGTTGTCACAGAGAAACTATTGCCTTGTCTTTACATGTTGTCACAGAGAAACTATTGCCTTGTCTTTAAATGTTGTCACAGAGACACGAATGGCTTGTCTTAACATGTTGTCACAGAGACACTATTGCCTTGTCTTAATATGTTGTCACAGAGACACTATTTCCTTGTCTTAACATGTTGTCACAAAGACACTATTGCCTTGTTTTAACATGCTGTCACAGAGACACTATTGCCTTGTCTTAACATGCTGTCACAGAGCCACTATTGCCTTGTCTTAACATGTTGTCACAGAGACACTATTGCCTTGTCTTAACATGCTGTCACAGAGACACTATTTTATTGTCTTAACATGCTGTCACAGAGACACTGTTGCATTGTCTTAACATGTTGTTACAGAGACACTATTGCCTTGTCTTAACATGCTGTCACAGAGACATTATTGCCTTGTCTTAACATGCTGTCACAGAGACACTATTGCATTGTCTTAACATGTTGTCACAGAGACACTATTGCCTTGTCTTAACATGTTGTCACAGAGACACAATTGCCTGGACAATTGTATTTTCTTAAAATGCTGTCACAGAGACACTATTGCCTTGTCTTTACATGCTGTCACAGAGAAACTATTGCCTTGTCTTAACATGCTGTCACAGAGACACAATTGCCTTGTCTTAACATGCTGTCACAGAGACACTATTACATTGTCTTAACATGTTGTCACAGAGACACAATTGCCTTGACAACTGTATTATCTTAAAATGCTGTCACAGAGACACTATTGCCTTCTCTTAACATGCTGTCACAGAGACACTATTGCCTTGTCTTAACATGCTGTCATAGAGACACAATTGCCTTGTCTTAACATGCTGTCACAGAGACACTATTGCCTTGTCTTAACATGTTGTCACAGAGACACAATTGCCTTGTCTTAACATGTTGTCACAGAGACACTATTGCCTTGTCTTAACATGCTGTCACAGAGACACTATTGCCTTGTCTTAACATGTTGTCAGAGACACTATTGCATTGTCTTAACATGTTGTCACAGAGACACTTTTGCCTTGTCTTAACATGCTGTCACAGAGCCAGTATTGTCTTGTCTTAACATGCTGTCACAGAGACACAATTGCCTTGTCTTAACATGTTGTCACAGATACACTATTGCCTTGTCTTAACATGCTGTCACAGAGACACTATTGCCTTGTCTTAACATGTTGTCACAGAGACACTATTGCATTGTCTTAACATGTTGTCACAGAGACACTATTGCCTTGTCTTAACATGTTGTCACAGAGACACAATTGCCTGGACAATTGTATTTTCTTAAAATGCTGTCACAAAGAAACTTTTGCCTTGTCTTTACATGCTGTCACAGAGACACTATTGCCTTGTCTTAACATGCTGTCACAGAGACACAATTGCCTTGTCTTAACATGCTGTCACAGAGACACTATTACATTGTCTAAAC
Organism: Mya arenaria; assembly: GCF_026914265.1. NCBI lineage: Eukaryota > Metazoa > Mollusca > Bivalvia > Myida > Myidae > Mya > Mya arenaria. The sequence continues at coordinate 15,860,280 of NC_069129.1, read as the reverse complement.
ATGTTGTCACAGAGACACTATTGCCTTGTCTTAACATGCTGTCATAGAGACACTATTGCCATGTCTTAACATGTTGTCACAGAGACACTATTGCCTTGTCTTAACATGCTGTCACAGAGACACTATTGCCTTGTATTAACATGTTGTCACAGAGACACTATAGCATTGTCTTAACATGATGTCACAGAGACACTATTGCCTTGTCTTAACATGCTGTCAAAGAGCCACTATTGTCTTGTCTTAACATGCTGTCACAGAGACACAATTGCCTTGTCTTAACATGTTGTCACAGATACACTATTGCCTTGTCTTAACATGCTGTCACAGAGACACTATTGCCTTGTCTTAACATGTTGTCACAGAGACACTATTGCATTGTCTTAACATGTTGTCACAGAGACACTATTGCCTTGTCTTAACATGTTGTCACAGAGACACAATTGCCTTGACAATTGTATTTTCTTAAAATGCTGTCACAGAGACACTATTGCCTTGTCGCTACATGCTGTCACAGAGACACTATTGCCTTGTCTTAACATGCTGTCACAGAGACACAATTGCCTTGTCTTAACATGCTGTCACAGAGACACTGTTACATTGTCTTAACATGTTGTCACAGAGACACTATTGCATTGTCTTAACATGTTGTCACAGAGACACTATTGCATTGTCTTAACATGCTGTCACAGAGACACTGTTACATTCTCTTAACATGTTGTCACAGAGACACAATTGCATTGTCTTAACATGTTGTCACAGAGACACTATTGCATTGTCTTAACATGTTGTCACAGAGACACTATTGCCTTGTCTTAACATGTTGTAACAGAGACACAATTGCCTTGACAATTGTATTTTCTTAAAATGCTGTCACAGAGACACTATTGCCTTCTCTTAACATGCTGTCACAGAGACATTATTGCCTTGTCTTAACATGCTGTCACAGAGACACAATTGCCTTGTCTTAACATGCTGTCACAGAGACACTATTGTATTGTCTTAACATGTTGCCACAGAGACACAATTGCCTTGTCTTAACATGTTGTCACAGAGACACTATTGCCTTGTCTTAACATGCTGTCACAGAGACACTATTGCCTTGTCTTAACATGTTGTCACAGAGACACTATTGCCTTGTCTTAACATGTTGTCACAGAGACACTATTGCCTTGTCTTAACATGTTGTCTCAGAGGCACAATAGCCTTGACAATTGTATTTTCTTAAAATGCTGTCACAGAGACACTATTGCCTTGTCTTTACATGTTGTCACAGAGACACTATTGCCTTGTCTTTAAATGTTGTCACAGAGACACGAATACCTTGTCTTTACATGTTGTCACAGAGACACTATTGCCTTGTCTAAACATGTTGTCACAGAGACACGAATGCCTTGTCTTAACATGTTGTCACAGAGACACTATTGCCTCGTCTTAACATGTTGTCACAAAGACACTATTGCCTTGTCTTAACATGCTGTCACCGAGACACTATTGCCTTGTCTTTACATGCTGTCACAGAGACACTATTGCCTTGTCTTAACATGCTGTCACAGAGACACTATTGCCTTGTCTTAACATGCTGTCACAGAGACACTATTGCCTTGTCTTAACATGCTGTCACAGAGACACTATTGCATTGTCTTAACATCTTGTCACAGAGACACTATTGCCTTGTCTTAACATGTTGTCACAGAGACACTTTTGCCTTGTCTTAACATGCTGTCACAGAGACACTTTTGCCTTGTCTTAATATGCTGTCACAGAGCCACTATTGCCTTGTTTTAACATGCTGTCACAGAGAAACAATTGCCTTGTCTTAACATGCTGTCACAGAGACACAATTGCCTTGTCTTAACATGCTGTCACAGAGACACTATTGCCTTGTCTTAACATGCTGTCACAGAGACACTATTGCCTTGTCTAAACATGCTGTCACAGAGCCACTATTGCCTTGTCTTAACATGTTGTCACAGAGACACTATTGCATTGTCTTAACATGTTGTCACAGAGACACTGTTGCATTGTCTTAACATGTTGTTACAGAGACACTATTGTCTTGTCTTAACATGTTGTCACAAAGACACAATTGCCTTGACAATTGTAATTTCCTAAAATGCTGTCACAGAGACACTATTGCCTTTTCTTTACATGCTGTCACAGAGACACAATGGCCTTGTCTTAACATGCTGTCACAGAGACACTATTGCCTTTTCGTAACATGCTGTCACAGAGACACTATTTTATTGTCTTAACATGCTGTCACAGAGACACAATTGCCTTGACAATTGTATTTTCTTAAAATGCTGTCACAGAGACACTATTGCCATGTCTTTACATGTTGTCACAGAGAAACTATTGCCTTGTCTTTACATGTTGTCACAGAGAAACTATTGCCTTGTCTTAAAATGTTGTCACAGAGACACGAATGGCTTGTCTTAACATGTTGTCACAGAGACACTATTGCCTTGTCTTAATATGTTGTCACAGAGACACTATTTCCTTGTCTTAACATGTTGTCACAAAGACACTTTTGCCTTGTTTTAACATGCTGTCACAGAGACACTATTGCCTTGTCTTAACATGCTGTCACAGAGCCACTATTGCCTTGTCTTAACATGTTGTCACAGAGACACTATTGCCTTGTCTTAACATGCTGTCACAGAGACACTATTTTATTGTCTTAACATGCTGTCACAGAGACACTGTTGCATTGTCTTAACATGTTGTTACAGAGACACTATTGTCTTGTCTTAACATGTTGTCACAGAGACACAATTGCCTTGACAATTGTAATTTCCTAAAATGCTGTCACAGAGACACTATTGCCTTGTCTTAACATGCTGTCACAGAGACAATATTGCCTTTTCTTTACATGCTGTCACAGAGACACAATTGCCTTGTCTTAACATGCTGTCACAGAGACACTATTGCCTTTTCGTAACATGCTGTCACAGAGACACTATTTTATTGTCTTAACATGCTGTCACAGAGACACAATTGCCTTGACAATTGTATTTTCTTAAAATGCTGTCACAGAGACACTATTGCCTTGTCTTTACATGTTGTCACAGAGAAACTATTGCCTTGTCTTTACATGTTGTCACAGAGAAACTATTGCCTTGTCTTTAAATGTTGTCACAGAGACACGAATGGCTTGTCTTAACATGTTGTCACAGAGACACTATTGCCTTGTCTTAATATGTTGTCACAGAGACACTATTTCCTTGTCTTAACATGTTGTCACAAAGACACTATTGCCTTGTCTTAACATGCTGTCACAGAGACACTATTGCCTTGTCTTAACATGTTGTCATAGAGCCACTATTGCCTTGTCTTAACATGCTGTCACAGAGACACTATTGCCTTGTCTTAACATGCTGTCACAGAGACACTATTTTATTGTCTTAACATGCTGTCACAGAGACACAATTGCCTTGACAATTGTATTTTCTTAAAATGCTGTCACAGAGACACTATTGCCTTGTCTTTACATGTTGTCACAGAGAAACTATTGCCTTGTCTTTACATGTTGTCACAGAGACACTATTGCCTTGTCTTTAAATGTTGTCACAGAGACACAAATGCCTTGTCTTAACATGTTGTCACAGAGACACTATTGCCTTGTCTTAATATGTTGTCACAGAGACACTATTTCCTTGTCTTAACATGTTGTCACAAAGACACTATTGCCTTGTCTTAACATGCTGTCACAGAGACACTATTGCCTTGTCTTAACATGCTGTCACAGAGCCACTATTGCCTTGTCTTAACATGCTGTCACAGAGACACTATTGCCTTGTCTTAACATGCTGTCACAGAGACACTATTGTATTGTCTTAACATGCTGTCACAGAGACACAATTGCCTTGACAATTGTATTTTCTTAAAATGCTGTCACAGAGACACTATTGCCTTGTCTTTACATGTTGTCACAGAGAAACTATTGCCTTGTCTTTACATGTTGTCACAGAGACACTATTGCCTTGTCTTTAAATGTTGTCACAGAGACACGAATGCCTTGTCTTAACATGTTGTCACAGAGACACTATTGCCTTGTCTTAATATGTTGTCACAGAGACACTATTTCCTTGTCTTAACATGTTGTCACAAAGACACTATTGCCTTGTCTTAACATGCTGTCACAGAGACACTATTGCCTTGTCTTAACATGCTGTCACAGAGACACTATTGCCTTGTCTTAACATGCTGTCACAGAGACACTATTGCCTTGTCTTAACATGCTGTCACAGAGACACTATTGCCTTGTCTTAACATGTTGTCACAGAGACACTATTGCCTTGACAATTGTATTTTCTTAAAATGCTGTCACAGAGACACTATTGCCTTGTCTTTACATGTTGTCACAGAGAAACTATTGCCTTGTCTTTACATGTTGTCACAGAGACACTATTGCCTTGTCTTTAAATGTTGTCACAGAGACACGAATGCCTTGTCTTAACATGTTGTCACAGAGACACTATTGCCTTTTCTTAACATGTTGTCACAGAGACACTATTTCCTTGTCTTAACATGTTGTCACAAAGACACTATTGCCTTGTCTTAACATGCTGTCACAGAGACACTATTGCCTTGTCTTAACATGCTGTCACAGAGCCACTATTGCCTTGTCTTAACATGCTGTCACAGAGACACTTTTGCCTTGTCTTAACATGCTGTCACAGAGACACTATTGCCTTGTCTTAACATGTTGTCACAGAGACACTATTGCCTTGTCTTAACCTGTTGTCACAGAGACACAATTGCCTTGTCTTAACATTTTGTCACTGAGACACTATTGCCTTGTCTAAACATGCTATCACAGAGATACAATCGACTTGTCTTAGATTTTTACCTTCCTGTGTCAATCCGTTAACACCTCAATCTATGAGTGAATGCACTTAAAATTTGTATTTCCAAGACACGGCATTCGTGTAAAGGTGGACATATGGTATATCAGACAAGGCAATTATGTCTCAGTAGACACAGGTTCACACAAGGCAAATGTCTTCCCATTAAAAGACAAGGTTAGACTTGCTATGTTCGCCCGTAGTAAATAGTCTTACAACACAATTCTCTTATTCGGAGGTTCTCGACCATTTTTATCGAAAACAGCCTCGGATGTATGCCGGTACATCAGCAGAAGTAGTTCTCAAAGTTGAATTATATAATAATAATAATAATAATAATAATAATAATAATAATAATAATAATAATAATAATAATAATAATAATAATAATTAATAATAATAATAATAATAATAATATTAATAATAATAATAATAATAATAATAATAATAATAATAATTAATAATAATAATAATAATAATAATAATAATAATAATAATAATAATAATAATAATAATAATAATAATAATAATAATTAATAATAATAATAATAATAATAATTAATAATAATAATAATAATAATAATAATAATAATAATAATAATAATAATAATAATAATAACAAATAATAATAATTAAAATAAATAATGATAATAATAATAATAATAATAATAATAATAATAATAATAATAAAAATAATAATAATAATAATAATTAATTATAATAATAATAATAATAATAATAATAATAATAATAATAATAATAATAATAATAATTAATAATAATAATAATAATTAATAATAATAATAATAATAATTAATAATAATAATAATAATAATAATAATAATAATAATAATAATAATAATAATAATAATAATTATTAATAATAATAATAATAATAATAATAATAATAATAATTAATAATAATAATAATAATAATAATAATAATAATAATAATAATAATAATAATAATAAATAATAATAATAATAATAATAATAACAATAATAATAATAATAATAATAATAACAACTTTATTTAACGAAGGTTACATACTTTAAGTGTACAATCATTACAGACATACTATTTATTTCCAGCATGGCCTTCACACAAAAAGTATTACAAAAACACATGTACTAAGTTACATATTAAGCAACATACAAAACATACAATCACACTATCATTATCATACATTTCTTCGACAAACACAACTCAGTTTAATATGATGATTATAAATTACAATAATTTCATACTGTAAATAATGTAGATATATTCAGTAAAACCACATTCAATCAATATATTTACATATTTGGTAGTATCCATTACAAGTTGTTGCAAGAATGTCATATACGTACATTAACACAATTCATGTAAACAATGAACTATTTATTATAATGTGAAGTAAATAGTCAAGATTTTTTGTTCATGTGATTAAATTATTCTGCCAATAAGTAGCCTTTAATGCATGTTTAAAGGCTGTAGCTTATCTTGACATTTAATGTATGTAGGTAGATAATTCCAAATTTTCATTGCATTATAGGCAAATGTATTTTTGATATAGTTTGTTCTAGGTTTTACAACAAAAAGATCCTTGTTTTCTGAAGAACGCAAGTTATAGTGCTCATTTTTGGCAAAGAAAATGCATGTATACATGCTTTGAAATAGGATTCAATTTAGGCCGCTAGGCCGCTAATTTCACGCCGCTAGGTAGCTGAAGTGTTTGATCGACTTTTTTGAATAAAAGTTGAAAAACGCTTCAGAGTGATAATTGGTGCATGAAACAGTTAATTAAAAATTGTTTTAGAATTAAAGGTAAAGAAAAAATGTTCTGAATAGAAAACAATTTAAGGCCGCTATGTAACTGTATGAATAAAAAACTTTGATTTATCATTTTAAAAAACAACAACAACAAAAAACGCATGAACAATTGCTTGGAAATAGAAAAAGTAATTAGGCCACCAGACCGCTAGGCCGCTAGGCCGCCAACTTCACGCCGCTAGGCCGCTAGGCCGCTAGGCCGCTAACTTCACGCCGCTAGGCTGCTAGGCCGCTAACTTCACGCCGCTAGGCCGCTAGACCGCTAACTTCACGTATATACTAAAACTGCTAAATTGAAATTACTTTGCGATCTGCTTGCAGCGTAGTTAAAGTGTACCGATTTCTGACATTGTAAACCGTCCATATACATCCGAGGTTGTTTTCGATAAAATTCCTCTTTGTCGAAAGTCAGAAAGACTGACAAGATCTGTGAAATATGGTGTTCATAATACTTTCTTTTCCTTTTTCAGATATGCTGCGTATCTGTTCAAATGTTCGCCTCCAGGCGGCAAAATGCCACGATTTGTGTCCGTTGTGAAAAGTAACTGTACAGTGCCTCCCAAAATTCTTCTTGTCAAACCCACGCGACCTGCTGGTTCGTACGGCAGGCAATTCACAGTCTGCCTGATGCCTTTGAACCTCAATTACAGTCGTGCCTATGAACTTGTGGAATGGATTGAACTCAACAGACTTCTCGGGGCTGACAAGTTCATGATTTACAATGAGTCATCAGCTCCAAATGTAAACAAAGTTTTAAACTATTACGCAAAACGGGACATCGTCGATGTAATACAATGGCCAATACCTTTAGATAATAGGGAAATACATTACTTTGGGCAAGTTGCAATGCTGCAAGATTGCCTCTATAGAAATAAAGAAGAATCAGAATTCATTGTCAACGAAGATCTGGACGAATTTATTATCCCGCGTCCCCTTCTTTTGAAGACGTGGCATGACTTTGTTAAAAACAAAAGTGAAGACATAGCAGGATATATTTTTCGGTGCACATTTTTCAGGAAAGAATGGGTAGATACAGAAATTGATTTCAGTGAAAAGAGAATAGCAGAAAAATACAAATTAATAACTCTTCTAAGATTTGGTCACGAAACTAAACTATGGAACTATAAGGCGCGTTCCAAATACTTCGCTCGGACCTCTACCGTGGAATCGCTGATGATTCATGAAGTTCCGAGTGTGAAAACTGAAAACGTCCACCAGAGCATAGCAATGATCCACCACTATAGAAACTGGTCCAACTTTAAACCACAGGAGAAAGTACACGATGACATAGTGTTGCAGAAATACGGAAAACAACTGCTGAAGAATGTCGCCGCTACTTGGGACAATCTTCCCGGGGTGGCATTAGATAATTAAGAGAACACATACATGATTTGACCCCTTTACAAAATAAATTACTTAACTTATAAATAGTTTTGGTCTCTTAATGATTGATCGCATATTTTTTGCGTAAATGCTGGATGAACGCAGTACGGCACGCGACCAAATTCCTTGAAGCGCGCTAGCGCTTCTTGGTCATTTACTCGCTTGCCCTACTGCGTTCATACAGCATAAACGCATGGAAAAAATGCAATAAATAGAGGATATTTGTTTATTTCAGTGTAAGATCGTATTTTATTTCACGAGTGTCAAAGAAAAACATATTTTGTAGTTTTTTTATGCTCACGAGTGAAATTAAATACGATCTTACACTGAAATAAACAAATTTTCTGTTTCTTTTATGCTTATTTTCGGAGTTTTATTTGTTTTTTAATTATTTCTGAATTACCCCCTTTTTTGAAAAGGGTGGGCTGTACGCCGCTACCCGTGGGGCGCCCCTCATGCATAATTATAGCTGTCAACTTTTCTACTTTCGGTTTGCTGAGAAATAGTTCTCTGCTATTCATTCTTATAGCTTAATATTCGCTCGTTTTTTATTGCAAAGCTTTTTGAACAATAAACAATGAAGTATTATTAGTGCACATATGTTCCAAAAGATAATGAAAACACTTTTTATTTTAAGATGGGCATAAATACATAACCAAATTACTACGCCGCTATTTAAAGAATGAAAATTTTGAAGGTCAAATGTGTTAGCAAAACAAATGTGGATACTCATTGGATTTTAACCATTCTTCTTAGTTTAAGTTTTTATAGTAAGTTAATATTCAGTCATCTTACTGTCAGAGACCAGTCTGTTTCGCTTTAAAATGTTTGTTTTCCAGATAAAGAGTAAATGCCACGCTAGTTTGTTGACACATTTTGAGGTGTGGGTGGGGTAAAAAATATCGGATCTATCTGTAAATTGCTGTGTGAATTCTCCAGGAAGCTCATTTTACGTACTACAACGGTTAACAGTTCAAAATACATTTGAACAATGATATAAAGTTTAATTTATGTTCGAACAGTTGTTTTTGTCTGTAATTTGTTTGGTATGAAAGCAAATGTTCGAACATTCAGCTTCAAAGATCAGTAAAATGTTTGATAAACGGGATAACCGGTAATAAACGGTAAGTTGTTAATTTCCAATTATATATTTATCTAAATTTATAAAACATTTCTTTTATATTTTTTTAACATTTTTTTTATATAATTTATTGAAGTCCAGTAGGCAAGTACATGTAACAATAAAGGAATTTAAAGTAGTTCTGAAAGTTGATATTTTCACTCCTTATTTTGCAGTGAAAATATCAAATTGATATTTTAACTGTTGTTATTTCACTGGTTAAACCCCATATTTTTTACTTATATTTTCATTTTAAAAGAAATATTCGTTGTGATTTACCATAAGCAGTATCTTCTGCAAATGAGAATTTGTTTTTAAAGAAGTATAACAGAGAAGATACGTTTGTAAAAGAGAATAGCTGATTTTGTAACGTCGTATATTACTGGTAGCAATAACAACGTAACGTCGTTTTTTACACTTCCCTATTCTGCACAATGCTAATACCACTCCTCACTCCAATGGATATTACTCCTGCAAACATTTATACTTACTGCCGAAAATGGTACCAAAATAATCATGAATAAATTATCTATCAACTGTAGTACGGGTTTTATCTAATTATGTGAAACAAAATAAAACGAGCAAAAAGTTTCACAAGCATTTTTTGTAATATGTCGTTTTTCTGCCGGTCTTGGGACGTTTTGACTGTCATTTTATACATTCGATTTCGGATATTTTAAGAATTGTTTTGATTGTCAATGACTTTACAAGGATACATTGACGTCTCCTGCATCGGTGAGTATAACTTTAATGAATTATTATGTATATTTTCTGCTTTTATTTTGACAAAAACTGAAACAGGGGATAAAACATGCTGAATTATAGGTCCAAATCGAAAGAGAACAACAATGCATCATCGAATTTCTGAAAATTCATTCATTTATCTACACAGTGATACTATCCATTTGATTCAGTAATCTGTCGCATTTTTCCGCAAGGGCTATTTATAAACACATCGTTTCTGAGAGTGCCCAAAAACAAGAACAACAGTTGCCATGGTAACTATAGAGTCTAGTTTTCTTAAGAAACTGTAATTGTTGTCTAAAAACCTTTGTATTTTCAATGTGATACTTTTTAGCATGTCCGCTTCAGTCAATGAAATATTTCTGTTATTTGTTAATCATTTGGTCATACTTTGTATAGAATTATATTTATAATTTAACCTTGAAAATTGCTGACAATCTCATACTTATATTGAAATATTCAGAATTGCTAGATGGGTTGAAGTTCACCTTTATTACAACTGTCAGGCACTCATGGCAAGATGTACATAATTATCATTTTTAACAAAAAGCGATGTTTAAAGCATTTTTTGTATTTTTATTGAATGGTTACCATGGCAACTAATTTTTTGTTTGCCTTTAATCTTCCTATTTATAATACTATTCATTGTAAAAATGCAACAAAGTGAATGGAAGAATGTAAATGTTCTTTGTCTTTTACCTTTTTCAAGCTCATTCTTCAAAATATTAAGCAATTTTAAAATTTCCTAAAAATGGACGTTTTTTCATCATTTTTTTAAAGTAAAATAAATTGCTTAAAACTTTGTTTAGGTTCTGATATTTAGGAATGTGTATTAAATTTATAGAAAATAAACAAAATGTGTTGTTTGACATTATTCATTTCATTTAAATTCCGAAGTTTTGAATTTGACCTATTTTGGCAGAAAAATTGATAAAAATGTAAAATTAAAAGGGCCATCATTCTGTCAAAAATTGATGGATTTTGAAAAAATGTGCATATTTTAGTTTGTAATGACATAACCTTTAAAATGATATATCACTTTAATATACCGCATTAAATTATTTTTTTACGTTGTTATTGCTATTACTGGTTAAAATACGTCACGCATATCTAATTTGATCGCAATATTGAAATATACAATGACGTCATAATACCTTGCGTGTTATACAATATAGACGTCAAGTTTTATCTACACAAAAGACAAGGCGATTGTAATTATTCATATGTGCTTAAAGTCATATTGGGAGTAATATTAATAGCTCACGTTTTTTGAATGATTTTGTTTATAATATTACTAACATAATGTTCATTTCTTTTCATTTTGTGAAAACAACATTTGCAGATGTGAACTAGTTTTTACTATAGTCGAGCGTAAAGCACACATTCGGAACTTCTCGGCAATTTTTCATCGAAATCAAACTCGGATGTTTTCTTAAAAACGTTCTTTGTTTTATCGGAGAAGACCAACTATGTTTGTTGCTTTTTAAACAAAGCGTACAATTCACTAAATAACAATGACACTAATTTCACAAAATTGTATACTTTGAAAAAGGCAAATTAAATTAGAAACTTTGCAATTTACATGGTTTCAACTACAGCTGATATTTCGCCTATGGTTTCAACTACAGCTGTTATTGCCACCGATGGTTTCAACTACAATTGATATTGCCACCTATGGTTTCAAGCACAATTGATATTGTTGCCTATGGTTTAACCACAGTTGATATTGCCGCCTATGGTTTAACCACAGTTGATATTGCCGACTATGATTTCAACTACAGTTGATATTGTCGCCTATAGTTTCATCTTCAGTTGGTATTACCACCTATGGTTTCAACTACAGGTGATATGCCACCCATGGTTTTAACTACAATTGATATTGTCGTCTATAATTTCAACTACAGTTGATATTGCTGACTATGGTTTCAACTACAGTTGTTTGTGCCAACCATGGTTTCAACTACAGTTGATATTGCCACCTATGGTTTCGATTACAGTTGATATTGCCGACTATGGTTTCAACTACAGTTGATATTGCTGACTATGGTTTCAATTGCAGTTGTTTTTGCCACCCATGGTTTCAACTACAGTTGATATTGCCACCTATGGTTTCTACTACAGTTGATATTGCCACCTATGACTTCGACTACAGTTGATATTGCCACCTATGACTTCGACTACAGTTAAAATTGTCACTTATGGTCCCAACTACATATAACATTGCCGACTATGCTTCGATTTCAGATTATATTGCCGCCTAAGGTTTTAACTTCAGTGGATATTGCCACAAATGGTTTTAACTGTTCTTACTTTGATTATTTCAGTGTGCTATTTTCTTGAAAGGCATCATTTTTATAACCTTGATATTACTGTTTGCCTTTTGCGGAACACTAGGCGAGGGTTATGAGATTACCTTAATCCTAGCTTTCCAGCGGGTGTTCGTGTGTTCAATACAGGGTAACGTGGTGACAACGAACTAATGGCTAACTATTTGACAGGATAATTTCGATAAATACTTCAAGTTATTTGTAATTATTTCCTCCGAAATCTGAAATCAATAGCCCCTAATCCCGTGTCAAATAGTTGTCAATTATTCATAAACATTTTCCCCGTAAGCAACGATGATAGCATTCTGTAATTTGCCATTGGAAATATATCGCTTTAACTGCTTGAAAGCGACAAATTCTAATTAGTTGCCTTAGTCAATACTTAGACGAGTTACACCTGACGTGTCTCCGTAGTTTAGTTTCAAACTTGTTCGAGATATCTACACCGACCTACAAACCTCATTCTTGCACAGGCATTAAAGGATGATCAGCGTCACGTTTTCACAACAAACTTTGCCTACAAGTCATGAGCTCATCATCATCATCATCATCATCATCATCACCATCACCATCACCACCAACACCACCACCACCACCATCCTCCTCCTCCCTCTCCTCCTCCTCTTCGATCACCATCATCAACAACAACAACAACAACAACAACATATCATCAACACCACCACCATCAGCAGCATTACCATCATCACCACCGACATCAGCAGCAGTAACAACAGTAGTGTCATCATCAATAAATCATCAGCAGTTTCAATCAGCAGCAGCAAGTTTTGCACTTACGGCCTATAATCTGCTTCTAAATAAGCTGTAGAATATTCAGTAGCAGAGCGTTGGTATAAAACATTATAAATATGGCTTTTTACTATGGTTGGTCCGATTTAGTGTGAACGTAGTCAGTGCATTACCTTGTTAAGTATAAACACAATATCAACGACAGGTAAAGTGTATTTTATTAGTGTCATGAAACTCGTCATAAACTTGTCATGAAATAAAAATCATCAAAATATGAAATACAGAATATGGCATGAAAATAAATCATAAAACGATTTAATTTACTTACAAACTTAAGTCACCATTTGGTTAAATAAAACCTTATTTCCTAGCCTTGTTATAATGGATAAACTAACATGAGTGAAAATGCTGAAGTCATAAGTATTAAAAGCTTTTCAATATTTAAGCAAATGTTGGAAAAGAAACCTACAGCGCAGATCTTATGACCAAACAATGTATATAGGTATCTGTTGTATAAATACGATTTTCGTTGTATCTAGCCATAAGCAGATATATTAAATAATGATGCTGGTGACCCCATAAAATTTGGTATAATTAGTGGTTCTTTCTTACTGATAACTTATATGAACATTATTTTTTTACTTATTTTCAAATGAAATCTGTCGAGGAATAGACTATTTCACATTTGTATTTCAATAGCCATTCGGAACTCCTCGGTAATTTTTATCGAAACAAAGAAGTATTTCGTAATTTTTTGAATTTTTATCATTAATAGAATGTAGTGTTTAAGCTTGTATTTATTGATCTAAGTTTAAATTGATTGCCAGTAAAGTGTTTTATTGCGAACATAATTAAGATTCCCAAGAGTTAAGTCATTAAGTTTAACCGCTGAATTAAATTACTACGCGATCTACTTGCGGCGGACTTAAACATACCGATTTCTGAGTATGTAAACCGTTCATATACATGCGAGGTTGTTTTCGATAAAAATGGCAGAGGAGTTCCGAATGCCCAATAGCTTTCCTGAAATCTTTTTTTTGTCGGTGTAGTTTTACATGTTCTTTCACTATTCATAAAACCCTTTCAAATGATACAAAATGATCCGCGGTCATCAGGTATCCGAGATTCACACAATTGAACATCGGATATTTTATGTACGCAATGAATTTACGCCATAGAACTGATCATTAACCGAACGAAAAGAACCCTCAATAACTCCAGTGGATCAATTGAATCATACAAATATTTAATAGCAAAGACAAAGCCCTTTTCAGGTAAATACAGATATGCTAATATAATTTGATAGCTAACAATTCAAACGAATATCTGTATGATTCTAATTATAATCACCATGAATATTGAAGCGAAATGAAAGAGAAGTGCCAACAGGTACAGACTGTTAAAATACTACACACATTATTTCCTTTAACATTATATTTCGACAAACATTTTTTTATAAAATGTACCCAAATAATCACTTGTTCTAATCATTAAAAGGCAGTTAATTTTCACGCACCATCAGCACATCTTTCTATAAATGATTAATGACCAGTTCTTACAAATCACTCATTGGCATACTTGTATATTCATGTATTTCTTCAAGTGTGTTGCTTTAAAAAAAAATCCGTCTATATGTAAACAAGAATTTTAGAAAAACAAAACAAAATATAATTGCATAATACATAAAATAAATTAACTTCTGACATAAAAACAAGGCTTAGTGTCTGGACATCCTTAAACACTTTATATGGCCATGTAAGAAATATCCTCATCATTGCTCAAAGGGGATTTCATTGCAGACGTTGACCCATAAGAGTAACCGGCCCTGACTTCATATGGAGAGCCAAAACTCGTTCTACCAGTGTATTGAGGACTATTTTTTGGCATTCTATCAAATGCCGACTGGTTAAAGTTTGCCGCTTTCCGCAGTTTTGCTCGGTAGCCGTCATCTTTGTCATCAGATCGATCGTGTTCACCATTGTCATGGAAACCGTTGCTAAGACCGTTGCTATTGGGAATAACACGGTCGCGAGAATTTGAACACTGGTTACGAGTATCTCTGTTTGGTAGATAGCCATTCGACAGTTGTGGTGTATACTGTCCATATGACTGCGAGTTTGGTGTAGTTTTCGGCGTCTGACGTGAGAAATGACCTTGTGATTCGGGTGTTTGACCTTGAGGTGCAGGATAAGCGCTAGGTGGTGAAAATTGGTTGGTCGATATATTTTCTGTTCTTGACTGTGGTGAAAAGAAAGGCTGTCGATTATCTGGTGACGTATATCGTGACGTCATATTTGAATCATTCACATTTTCATTGGGTGTAAACTGTTGGCCAGACGACCTTGGTGGGGCTAGATTCCTTTCACGCGGTGGTAATGGAGGTGACATGTCTTTACTGTCCGTGTTTGAACCATTCCTTCTGTGAGCAACAGGCGTTGACGTCATAGCATCGGGCTTGTTTGAACTATTGTCACCCGTTTTTGAATTATTTTCAGCTTTATCAAACTTATCTATTAATGAACCGATCGACTGAACGTTCATTGGTACTCTTTTGCCTGGTGTAGTGTAGTTCTTGTTTCCTAACAGTGCTCTTTTTCGTGGTGTTTCGGCTGCTGGCGCGTTCTTTTCTGGCGTTCTACTGGCAACAGATCTTGACTGGTGTTCATAGGCAGAGACCTCACCATTAAAATGTTGATTACTTCCAACCAGTTTTTGTTGTGCCTTTGGCTTCAAAACTTCATCAGAACTACGGTTTCTTGTATGTTCTGTGGTTTGACGTGAATATGGGTATGTGATGACGTCATGGTTATTTGGGACATCGCTATTTGTATGTGTATAGTCTAAATTCCCATTCCGCAAGGGCTTCGCGGGTTCAGCCTGTTGTCGTGGTATATTTGGATTTTCAAATTTACCCTGGTTTTCGTAATTATTGATAACTCTTGCTTTATAAATAGGTGCTGCCATACCAACTATGCGTTTAGACTCTGCAACCGGAGTGAGAAAGGTATTTTCAGAATTTGCCAAATATGAATCACGATGTGTATGATCTTTTTGCACACGACCATACAAGGGAAATTCCTCTCTTAGTGTTTCTGGTTTGTAATTCACACCAAACTTATCATTATTGTTCATATCACTGGTATCTTTGTAAAATTCATCTCTTCGTATTTTCGGCGGGATGCCATTTTGGAGTTCATGTTTATGATCCTGTACCAAAATGTCGTCTGCATCTGGGTCGTCAATTGGTGATATAATTGTGTCAGGGATAGGCTTATTTGCAAACTCGCTCTCCAAACTCGCTAGTATACCAGATTCAGCATTTTGAAGCTGGTCGTCTGCTTTATAAGATGCGGCAGACGTACTTGGTTGATTTGTTCTTAGAATGTCGTATGGTGAAACAGGATTGTCGGTTGCATGTCTATTTGACAGTGAATTTGGTGTCTTGTGGTCCTTTGATTTCCTATCAGATGCTTCGTTTTTCTTTGAACTTCCGCCCGAGAACTTTTGTTTCATTGTGTTTTTAAACTTTGAAAATGACCTGGACGGACTTTGCGGTTTCGAATCAGTTTGATCAATCGAATCATGTTCTACTTCTTTTCTGACTTGCTCACGTTCGCGTCTCAACCAGGTCTTGAGCGAAAACTGAGATTGCGACTTTTTATCCCTGGATGTGGCATTTGTTGATGACGTCATGTCTGGACTACGGTAGTTGGCACTTCCGGGTGGAGGACTGTGTTCGTGTACTGACGAAGGTGTCTGATTCAGTATCCCTGAGACTACGGGTATGGAATGTTGATGATGAAATTGACTATGATTTTGATGCAGACGATCAAATTCTGACTGGTTTTCGTAATTAGGTGGAACAAACGACGAGAAACCAGTCGGCGGTGAACCATTCTGGTTTGGATTTTGTGGCAGTGGTTTTCTCACTGATGAGGGCGGAGTTGAAGTCAGGGGTTTCGGAGAAGACGATCTATCACTGCCGCCAGAAGGCTTATAAGTCTCGTCCTGGTTCTTGGACCTGTTCGGTTTGGGCGGGACATTTGGTCTCGTCTGATTTTCAGGGACATCTGCCCAGCGATTGTTTTTATTGCGCTGTGCTGTTGATGTTTTGGGGTCGGTTGTAATGATTGAGTCTGCACCTTTCATCACCCCAGCTCGGAATATTCCATATCCTTGCAGCGAACACGCGGACTGAAAATGAAAAGGTACATTTGAATAGTAAAAACACGTGTTCCGAAGACACAAACCTCTAAATACTAATACTTAGATAATTAAAACACGCACTAAGCCAGCTTTGAAGTATTCCGAAGTCAAAATCGCTTGATAGTGTGTACTATGTATGTAACTATTTGTTATCATATTGAACAAACGTATCGCAAACGAGTGCTTGACGCCCGTCTGATTTGCCCTTTTCAAACGCCGCCGACTACAACATCAAGTGTCAACATTCGTTTATCAAACGATCTAACTTTACAGAGCTTAATTCACATAATAACATCGCTCACCAGTTGCCCTTTGTATTTGAACTCGAGCTCGAACCTCTCGCGGGCGAGTCGTCTATGGGCCAGCTTCCAAACGTACTTGCAGTCGTGCAGGAACACCGCCCACACGTGGAAAAACTGCTGGGGAGTAACCTGAAAGGTCAAGGTTATATTGTAGGAAATAGTGTAAATGAAAAAAGGGCAAAGGTTATAATGGAGGAAATAGTGTAAATGAAAGAATGGTCAAGGTTACATTGTATGAAATAGTGTTTAATGAAAATGGGTCAAGGTTACATTGTAGGAAAAAGTGAAAATGAAAGAAGGGTCAAGGTTACATTGTAGGAAATAGTGTATATGAAATAAGTGTGAAGGTTACGTTGAAGGAAATAGTGTATATGAAAGAAGGGTCAAGGTTACATTGTAGGAAATAGTGTATATGAAAGAATGGTCAAGGTTACATGGTAGGAAATAGTGTATATGAAAGAAGTGTCAAGGTTACATTGAAGGAAATATGGTATATGAAAGAATGGTCAAGGTTACGTGGTAGGAAATAGTGTATATAAAAGAAGTGTCAAGGTTTCATTGAAGGAAATAGTGTATATGAAAGAATGGTCAAGGTTACATGGTAGGAAATAGTGTATATGAAAGAAGGGTCAAGGTTACATGGTAGGAAATAGTGTATATGAAAGAATGGTCAAGGTTACATGGTAGGAAATAGTGTATTTGAATGAATGGTCAAGGTTACATGGTAGGAAATAGTGTATATGAAAGAATGGTCAAGGTTCCATGGTAGGAAATAGTGTATTTGAATGAATGGTCAAGGTTACATGGTAGGAAATAGTGTATATGAAAGAATGGTCAAGGTTACATGGTAGGAAATAGTGTATTTGAAAGAATGGTCAAGGTTACATGGTAGGAAATAGTGTATATGAAAGAATGGTCAAGGTTACATGGTAGGAAATAGTGTATTTGAATGAATGGTCAAGGTTACATGGTAGGAAATAGTGTATTTGAAAGAATGGTCAAGGTTACATGGTAGGAAATAGTGTATTTGAATGAATGGTCAAGGTTACATGGTAGGAAATAGTGTATTTGAAAGAAGGGTCAAGGTTACATGGTAGGAAATAGTGTATTTGAAAGAAGGGTCAAGGTTACATTGAAGGAAATATGGTATATGAAAGAATGGTCATGGTTACGTGTTAGGAAATAGTGTATTTGAATGAATGGTCAAGGTTACATGGTAGGAAATAGTGTATTTGAAAGAAGGGTCAAGGTTACATGGTAGGAAATAGTGTATTTGAATGAATGGTCAAGGTTACATGGTAGGAAATAGTGTATTTGAAAGAAGGGTCAAGGTTACATTGAAGAAAATATGGTATATGAAAGAATGGTCAAGGTTACATGGTAGGAAATAGTGTATTTGAATGAATGGTCAAGGTTACATGGTAGGAAATAGTGTATTTGAATGAATGGTCAAGGTTACATGGTAGGAAATAGTGTATTTGAATGAATGGTCAAGGTTTCATGGTAGGAAATAGTGTATTTGAAAGAAGGGTCAAGGTTACATTGAAGGAAATATGGTATATGAAAGAATGGTCATGGTTACGTGGTAGGAAATAGTGTATTTGAATGAATGGTCAAGGTTACATGGTAGGAAATAGTGTATTTGAATGAATGGTCAAGGTTACATGGTAGGAAATATGGTATATGAAAGAATGGTCATGGTTACGTGGTAGGAAATAGTGTATTTGAATGAATGGTCAAGGTTACATGGTAGGAAATAGTGTATTTGAAAGAATGGTCAAGGTTACATGGTAGGAAATAGTGTATTTGAAAGAAGGGTCAAGGTTACATTGAAGGAAATATGGTATATGAAAGAATGGTCATGGTTACGTGGTAGGAAATAGTGTATTTGAATGAATGGTCAAGGTTACATGGTAGGAAATAGTGTATTTGAAAGAAGGGTCAAGGTTACATTGAAGGAAATATGGTATATGAAAGAATGGTCAAGGTTACATGGTAGGAAATAGTGTATTTGAAAGAAGTGTCAAGGTTACATGGAAGGAAATATGGTATATGAAAGAATGATCATGGTTACGTGGTAGGAAATAGTGTATTTGAATGAATGGTCAAAGTTAAATGGTAGGAAATAGTGTATTGGAAAGAAGGGTCAAAGTTATAGTGTAGGAAATAGTGTATATAAAAGAAGGGTCAAGGTATCATTGTAGGAAATAGTGTATATGAAAGAAGGGTCAAGGTTTCATGGTAGGAAATAGTGTATATGAAAGAAGGGTCAAGGTTTCATGGTAGGAAATAGTGTATATGAAAGAAGGGTCAAGGTTACATGGTAGGAAATAGTGTATATGAAAGAAGGGTCAAGGTTTCATTGTAGGAAATAGTGTATATGAAAGAAGGATCAAGGTTTCATGGTAGGAAATAGGGTATATGAAGGAAGGGTCAAGGTTACATGGTAGGAAATAGTGTATATGAAAGAATGGTCAAGGTTACATGGTAGGAAATAGTGTATATGAAAGAAGGGTCAAGGTTTCATGGTAGGACATAGTGTATATGAAAGAAGGGTCAAGGTTTCATGGTAGGAAATAGTGTATATGAAAGAAGGGTCAAGGTTTCATGGTAGGAAATAGTGTATATGAAAGAAGGGTCAAGGTTACATGGTAGGAAATAGTGTATATGAAAGAATGGTCAAGGTTACATGGTAGGAAATAGTGTATATGAAAGAAGGGTCAAGGTTTCATTGTAGGAAATAGTGTATATGAAAGAAGGGTCAAGGTTACATGGTAGGAAATAGTGTATATGAAAGAAGGGTCAAGGTTACATGGTAGGAAATAGTGTATATGAAAGAATGGTCAAGGTTACATGGTAGGAAATAGTGTATATGAAAGAATGGTCAAGGTTACATGGTAGGAAATAGTGTATATGAAAGAAGGGTCAAGGTTACATGGTAGGAAATAGTGTATATGAAAGAAGGGTCAAGGTTACATGGTAGGAAATAGTGTATATGAAAGACGGTTTCATATATATGATTTTTCGTTCACGTATAACAATTATACAAATAGCAAAATGAACATAATGTTGCTCTCAGACGATCCAATGATGCTCATAACTAATTCATTATTTACATATGGTGAGATTCCTATGCCTAATCGGCAAGCCATATAATCAATGTTCCAATATATTATGCATTAACATTGTATTTGCATAACAAATATTGTATTTCATGCTATTGTCGAAAAGAACAACAGAATGACATTTCCCCGGTACCAGACTCTGTTCTTGTATTGACTTTCTAGGGCTTGATTTATTTTTTAACATCATTCTCTGTATTGTCTCAGAAATTCCGAGAGGCTTATTGAATTACAAAGGGACATTCGGAGACACATACATGTAAAGTGCTGTATAACATTTCCTGAAAAATATCGAACACCACTTGATTTGATTTCATGTTGTCATGACGGCGTGGTGTTAAAGGCGCACACTATAGGTTCATGTGAAATAATATTTTAAGGCAGTTTAACTCATTTCGATTGAATGATCGAAACAAAAAATGTACATTAACCTACATATAAAAGATATTAGAAATGTTTTTGGAGCTTATTCAAATTGGGAATGTATGACCACGTGGCTAATAGTTTAAAAAATCCATTTATAGAAGCCACTTTATACCTAAATCATGTTTACTTTGGGGAGGGAGGTGGGGGGGGGTATCAGTTAAGTCTAATGGTAATGCATTAAGGTAAAACAATAAAAATGCATCAAACTATACTATGCCCCTTTAAGTTGCTTCATTGACCAATGTTCACAACAAATGGGTCGATTGAGAACTTTGTAAAAGTTAACAACGCTGTTATCGTCATCATTGTCAACATTCAAATCTTTACTGCTCTGGAAACTTAAGGATCAACTGTATTTCTAAAAAGATTTAAGACCATTGCTCCACCTTTATTTTATTATATTTATACATGTAAGCACATCATTAAATAGTTCACGTTTAAAAGTTAACAACCATGTCGCCAATCACGTTGTTAACTTTAACAAAAATTCTGAACAATCGGTCGGTTTGACCTCCTTTCTTTTGTTATGTTCCTTCAGTTAAGCATTTTAAATCAAATCAACAAATATGCATAACATTGACTTCAACCTAATTGCATCATTTAAACACGGTTAAGTTACTTTATAGTCTTAGCTAGTAACTTCTTAATGCAATATAATTTATAACCTTATAAGCTATATTATCGATCTTGTTGCAATCCAGAATAAATCAACATGAAAAGGACGTTATTTGAGCATTAAATTGAGCAAATGTCTCCCAATACATCAGACACATTTGATATGTTATTCATTTGTACATTGTGGATAATACTTTATATTTCTTTGAAATGAAAAAAATATGTTTAAACTAACAACAACGCCATGTTTGACTATAAACTATTAATAATCATGGTCAGTAGACTACTTGGTTGACCAGTCAATTTATTTTTTTCAAAACGAAAAGAAGCAAACGCCGTGTTCATCTAATTTATTTTTTAATTGCCTTATTTATCACTTTTTTGTTATGAATTATTCAGTACTTTTAACCTTCTTACTAGCAGGCACATGTGCAAATAACACAACACATTATTTTTATAACTTCGTGTACATGTTGTAAGTCTACTGGGATGGGACAGGTGACATAAAATTGCCAATCGGAACATCACTTTCCAAGCTCGCAGGAGATGGCCGAGTAGTTAAGGCACTTCCAACGTTTTGCTAAAGTTTGGTACTCACGTGCTGTTTGTCGACGTAGAAGAAGGTGGTTGTTCGGTCGAATGCGTCTCGAGTGTCCTGTAGCACCTTTTCTTGCTCACCGATCACTTCCAGAGCTGAAAAATAGACACCGATGACCGTTACATATTTACCCAGTGGGCGTTCTTCATATAAATAGGGGAAATAATTACCATACAGACACAGGGGGGGGGGGGGGGGGGGGGCAACTCAAACACCGAGAGGTCGTACCTTACATAGCGAAGAGGCGTACCTCACATATATACCGAGGAAATGTAGCTCACAAACATAAGAGGCGTACCTCACATACCGAGAGGGTCGTAACTCACATAATGAAGGGGCGTAACTCACATACCGAGGAGATGTAGCTCACAAACATATGAGGCGAAACTCACATACGGAGGGGGCGTAACTCACATGTCGAGGGGGTGTTACTCACATGCCGAGGGAGCATTACTCACATACATAGGGGCATAACTCACATACCGAGGGGGCATAACTCACATACCGAGGAGGCATAACTCAAATGCCGAGGGGGAATAACTCACATACCGAGGGGGCATAATTCACATGCCGAGGGGGCATAACAGAATACGAAGGGGGCGAAACTCACATACCTAGAGGGCATTACTCTCACACCGAGGGGGCATAACTCACATACCGAGGGGGCATAACTCATATTCATATCAAAGCAGTGTAACCAGAGGCGTAACTAATAAAATCATGAGGCTTAACTTATAAAGCCAGGGACGTAACTGATAAAGCCTGTTTACCGTAACTACAATCAGAATCGCCGCAATCAGAATGTGCACAAAACAATCTCAATCAGAATGTGCACAAAACAATCTTTATATGAAATACGGACTGGAATGAGCTCTTAAATTGGAGACTAGGACCTGTGAAAAGACCTTGAACGAATGGGACAAATATCTGCACCATAGATCACGTCCGTAACTTTCTCCCGGGAAATAAAACCGCTGATGTTTGACAAGATGTAGAGATGGGACAAATTACGTTGACAGCTAGAGTTCTCATTTCCTTGGACCGCGTTCGTGCTCAATGTCGCTGGCAAATGTAAGATTTGTGTGAGACAAATTAATCGCATTTATTCCAAGGGAGCTATAGCGACAACAGAAATAATATTTCGTTTAATAGTTAATACAAGAACCATACATATCCATAGTTCATTTTTGAATTTATGAATTTTACGATCTAATAAATGAACCGACCAAGTCACGTGGCCTACTGCAATAACCAGATACCTGATCCTGATTTACAGCAATATTGTCTCCTCGAACCCACATTCTGTAAACTAAATACATATTCATTCCAATATATTGAACAATTATCTTTTTTGGCCATGTTTTCTACCCTTCTATCCCATGTTCGGGATACCAGCATTATTTACATACATTACTTCATCTGTCTATTTTCATTTTGAACTGTCTAATTTTAACCAAACAATATGTCCATTACATACATACAGACACATGTAGTAAGTCGCTCAAATAAAAGGACGGTGTATGAATTGGTTGTAGTCTATAGTCAATGGTAGAATTTCCTGTAAGGGGAATAACCATTGCAAACATTTCGGACAAAGTGCTTACAGAGTGGTAGAACCTGCACCTTACATATTACTGTAAGGGAAAATACCGCCGCATAGATTACGGACAGAGTAAGCACCGAGTTGCGGTTCATGCGGAGACTGTTAAAGAACTCGGAAGTGATGCTTCAAACAGTTTGGCTGCAAGATATATGTAAGAAAAACGACTTATCGATACTCGCGCAATGGGTCGGGAGGACAAGCAGATCACCATATACATTTTAACTGCCAATCATGGAGGACGATGGAGCATTACCCTTGTATGAAGTAAGTATAGGAATATAGCGCTGTTACTGTACCTGCTGCGAAGAAATTCTCGGCAGTGACCCGGAAGCTATCCATGGGGCGGGTGGTATCCTTGTTAATGGCTGGGTCCAACAGCTGGAAAAAAAAGTACGTTTGAACACACACACCATTACCCATATTATGAAAACCACCGCCTTAGTACAACAATTTGTTTTCATGGGAGGTTTAGCATGTTTTACGAAAAACTTTGTTATGAAGGCATTTTATTAATACATTTGCTTAAATTATGCGAGTCGGATTTCAAGTCTAGCCAACGTTATTACAAATACGATAAAAATCATCTTCTTGTGTTTCACCTGAGGACTCAAGACAAGTAAATATTTATGTATGTATTTTTTTCGAGATTTATTTTTTATGTTTATTTCCGTTCATTTAATACGCTCAATACGTAATATTTTGCTAATTCATTGAGTGTATATTATATCTGCAGCTATGATTGAGCACCGTATCCAGTAAGCTTTCTATTCAATACGCTCTGTATCGAACAGCTCCTTAGTTTAATAGGGGGCAAATGATTGAACAGGCCCTTATTTTAAACGCCCCCATTTTCTTTTAATAGCCCTTGTGTCTTCCCCTCACCTTTTCTCGCACGTGTTTCAGATCGGCGTGTATGTTGGACAGGGCGTCCTGGATCCCCTCAAAGGAGACGGAAGCCGCGTGCCGCATGTTGGACGGCTCCGGTAACCGGAAGCGCGTCGGGCAGCCAATGTCCACCTCACTCTCATACACGGCACAGTACGTCTTTAAGACGAATTCGAGTAACGTCCCCTTGCCGTCCTGTACGATAAAGGAAACGAACAAGGATAAAAGATGCTGTTAAATATGATATGTTATGTTCCTTTTATTTTCAGTTAAAGAATCCAGTTTTGTCCCCTTCTTGTTATTATTTATATTTATTATTATTATTATTATAGATTTTGCTTTTATGAGTCCGAGTCTCAAACTTAGTCTCAAGATACGGGACAAACAGTCTCAAGATACGGGACAAACAGTCTCAAGATACGGGACAAACAGTCTCAAGTCCAAGTCCAGACTCAGAAAAGCACATGTTTATTCCATTTCTTTAACAAAATATGTAAATACAAGTAAAACATTCAAATAGTAATATATTTCCGCAAAGTTTACAATCAATGCTCTGACAGAAGGAAAATTACAATAAAATGAATTTTTGCCATAATGAGTCTTGAGTCTGAACTCAGACTAGAGACTGTTAGTAATCACTGCCCCGGGTTATTGTACAATGAATACTTTAAAACTGCACGCTGGCAGATTTACCGTTTTGAAAACTTGTTTTCTTTCGTGTCTTGGAATAAGACATCTTTTGTAAATATCTGATATCTAGTGATATACGACTGCTGACAATATATCAGATCGCTGTTTTTCTTATTTACGTTCGAAAATAAATGAGTTATGGGTAATAGCGTTATTAACGCTTTAAGAAAAATGCATAACACATAAAAAATATCATAAATATGAAAACCTGCTATCTATTTTTTTGTCAGCAGTCTCATATTACTGGTGTTCATGTCTTTTCGCAGAAATTGGCTCTTTCCAAGACAAAAATATATAAAAGTTGTTAAAACGTTTAATCTGTGAGAGTGCAGCTCTAAATGCATCAGTGACCGTTTCGACGTGCCAAACACTAGACAACGTACCCTGTCCGACAATTCCTTTACTTTGTTAAGAACGTCCAATCCATAACCGTCCGCCTGTCCGCATTCCGTGCCGCCGTTCAGGTAATTCCCCACCGCAAGAACCGTCTCAAGTAGCTGTTTGAGGGGCGTACTGCGCATGACCGGAAACATAGGTGGTTAGAGGGTCATTGAAAGGGTTACGATGTTTTAATATCACAAATTAATCAAATCCGTGGTAAATGTTAGGTCAGAAATCGTCGCAAAACAAGAAATTATTAACAAAGAACCTTGCATAATTTAAACAATCTTCAGTTTTAAAACATTCATGAGAAAACAACTTGTATTGGTAGTGATACATGTCTAGCAAATGGTGTAGAAGTAAGTGGTGGAATCGGTTTTGCCACATTGTGTTATGTTGTCAGAAACAGTAACTGTACCTGCTTGTGATCTCATCACAGGCAGTATTTAATTCCCTCATCTGTTGGTCTGGAAAACATACATAAAAAAACAAAGTAAAAGAGGCGAAATTACGACCACATACTTTTAAAAGTGCAAACGATAAACAAACATTGAGTCTGGAGTTGTTTTTGCTATGTTTTACTGTTGTTGTACTTTTGGTAAATGTGACAACCTAAACATCATATAAAAGGTTAAAAAGACTATATACGCTTAGCTATCGGTTTAAACGTCTCACCAATCTCGAACAGGTGTAGGAGGAGCCGGAACCGGAAGCGGATAAACTCGAGTCTGTCCCGGAAGTGGTCAACCTTGGATAGCTCGAACACAAGGTACTCGGGGTGATCTAGATGGCCTGAAGGGGAAAGCAATTTGGTATTGTTGCTTTTTTATTTTATTTTTTGACTAAACAAAAACGATTGTTTACTTCAATGTATACAATAACTCTTTACAATGTCCTCTGGTGAATAGTTTTGAAGTCCTGGTTTGACCAATGTCGGATACTTGAACAGTGTAAACAGAATGTGTACCGTGGATGCCGATGATACGTTGTGTCGTCACAAACAAGCCTAGCGTCAGATAGTTACTTAAAAAGTACTTGATCTAGGATTCGTATCGAAAGCGAGTAAAATGTTTTCTTGATTAAACAAATTAATAAAGTATATAAGGCAAGTCCGCGCCCTTTTGCTGTATTATGGCTTGACCATGCGATGTAAACGGTTTTTGGAAGTCTAAGGAGAGGATTTAACCAAGTAAAAACACACACACATGAATTTCAATTTTACCTGCGCCCTTCTTCCTCACGTGATACAGGATTCTGTCAATGTCTTGTGATGGAGACAGTAGCTCCATTAACTCTGCAAGTCCGTCGTGGTTCACCTGTGACGTATCCAGCGTCGACACAGAAGAAATGACGTCATTCAGGGTCGCGCGCAAGCACTTCATGCAGACGACAATCCGTTGAGAGCGTTCGGTGTCGTAAATACTGACGAGCTAATAAGGAAAAAAAAACATGCATTTTTACGATCTTTTTATCTTTATTGAAAATACTTTCCACATAACACACTATTTTATGGTGGTTTAAAGAATGTGATTTTCGAGTGGCTATAAAACTTGTTGAGCAGATTATGCAAAACCATTTAGGCAATTTATCTAACTTAAAGCTATTTTATGAACAATTCGGCAAGTTAGCAAACATCGTCCTGTCTAATACCTGTTGTCTTGAGCGCCCTCTACGTATGATGAGATCGTCATAGAGTGTCGCCCCGTCCGTTTGTGAGGCCACCGGTACACTGAACAACCTGAACAAGGGAGGTAAATGTTGAAGACTTCTGTATGTTCAGGGGAGAGAATCACATGCAAAAATGTATAGTTGAGAGATGTTAATGATGAAGCAAAATAGAACCTTTTCTTTACAAAAGAATAGCCATGCCCCGTTTTTGCTGATGTATAACTACGTCATTACAATTACACAGAAACATGTTGACTCTTGACAGTTGACTCGCGTACTAAACCTAGCAACAACCATAAAATTGTAGTTATTACTACAACACCAGCGTTATGGCCACTCGAATTATAATACAACGTATTATATCAATTCATTTTCACGCCCCCCCACACCCAAAAAAAAATTGTCCAAATTTACTTTTTATTTCAATATGGGAGAAAAAGGTATTAAAATACGCTACAAAATCACCATTTCAGACTACAAATTATCAAAATTTCCTTGACCGGGGAGTAACCTCAAACTCCCATGCAAATAGTTTGCGCCATATACTTTCGGTTATGATGTAGGGGCGTATATCAAGAGGAAGCACGCCTAATTACACCCCCTTAAACGTCAATTGCTGGATCCGCCCCTGATTTTACTTTATTTACATCAATTTTATATGAATAAATTTTATATAAACTGACCGTTCGATTTCCTCCGAGTCCAGTTTAGGTTCGATCATCGTGTGCCAGATTGTCGCCTGCTCCTCGCCACCTTGCGGAGAAAACATAATACACCTTTCTTATATTGCCAAATGAATAGTTTCCGGTTTACTCTTCGTCAGAAACAGTAAACGAAAGGAAGTGACATCACAACTATTGCTCACGTAGTTCCGGTTAATTAAGGTATCGAGCTACCATGTTTAATGTCAGGATGACAACAGTAAGAGCCACAAATAAGCTAAGTATCTAATACGATCGAAATGTTAAATGCCCCATATTATTTGGGTATTATTATTATGGGTATAACTTGCTGATACTACTAATATGTTAAAAATGGCCGGAAATATTTTTTGCAGTTATTTTATCTTGTATTTTGCTCATTATTACAAATGAAGTCGAAACAGAAATATCCTTTGCATTCATGTACATAAAAAGGTGCCCTTTGAACATTTTTTTAGTATAATGTTAACATATATTCTTTCTCGTTAGAAACTAACCATGCATGTGGAAACCAAATAATATGGGGTCGCCTGGCATCCAAAATTCCCTACCATATTGTGTATGTGATACCTTAAATTATTTACTTACAAATAATGAATTAACTAACGGTATCCCATACATAGTCTACATGCAATTCGAAGAAGCCAAATTTCGAAAAAGAATTCACAAATTATGAACGCATAAACCGTTAACCGTATAAATTACTACAACAAACACATACTTTCCAAAATATACATTTGGTTAACTTGTTATGAAGTAAATAACTGTCTTAAATCTTTCAAAAATAGTTAATGACAAAAAGGCAACGGACATGGGTATGCATACGCAGTCGAAAGCATTGAAACCAGAACATGACATATTTCTGTAGTTTTTGCCGTAAAATATTTTGAATTGTATCATTCAGTTGCTCAACAATACACTATCGTTGACAATAATTCGGAATACATTAGTTTCGCTTTTCTTCTAGCAGTAATTTCAGAAGCCACCCATGAAAAACAAGGAACATCTTGCAACACATTTTAACAAGGAAATGTCCTAGTAATTAAAGAAAAATGGCTCTTTTTATTTAAATATCAAATAAGACAGATATACGCAATTTAAAAGAATACGAAAAAAAAATGATTGCGCTCATTTGAATAAAACAGATTCTGGAGATGATGTATCACTGACGTTAAACTGCATGTGTATTGCAACGCCCTTAAACTCTTAGTTATGATTCTAGCTTCAAGTACAGTAGCACTGAAAACATAACTTTATAACATAACTATTATAAGGCCTAAAAATACATTTGGTTCGGGTTACCCGACTCTACCTACGAAAATAGGCGCCAACCCTATCATTTTTATAGTCTGTTGGTAAAAAAATTCTTTATTTTTGTATGTATTAGTACATTTTGTGTGTGTCAAAAAATAGTTTAAAATCTTTAAAGCTTTATACAGAAGATTACCACAATCCTCCAATGATGACAATAGAGTTCTTACATAAGCTTAATAATAAAATAAAAAATAAAAAGTCGACCTACCCTACCTGTTTTTTAAAAGAATTTAACCCCAACCAATTTTCCCTTGGCCTAAGGAAGATGAAGCAACCTCAAAATGGGCTCTATATGGCAATTGTCTGTGTTTTTCATGACCTACTACTCATCACGGCATTCCTTATTTCAAAGCTTGTCAAAACGATCTAATTTTGATTGTTCTATCTGTCAAAAACAAGGGTATTGCGTGTCGCTCTATTCACATGGAGTCTAGGGTGCAGCCAGATAGCATGTGTTCATTGCAATATGATCACAGATTTTACGCAAGAGTTTGTCATGTCAGGTCACATTAAATGTCTTGTCAGTTGTTTTTTTAAAGTAAATTGCAGTTATGTTTCTTTTAATGAATTTGCGGACGCCAATGTCTACGTTGTAAAGCATTCCGTAAGAATTTTAAGAACGTTAAAGCTGCACTCTCACAGATTGACCGTTTTGAGAACGTTTTTATTTTTTTGTCATGGAATGAACCAATTTATGCGTAAATATCTGCAAACCAGTGATATAAGACTGCTGACGAACGATCAGATCGCAGATTTTCATATTTCCGTTCGAAAATTAATATTTTGTAGGTAAAAGCGTTACTAACGGTTTAAGTTAAATGCATAAAACATCTTCTTTTTTTAACTTAGATATGAAAATCTGCGATCCTCATTTTTTCAGCAGTCTTATATCACTGGCTTTCATGCATTTTCGCATAAATTGGCTCGTTCCAAGACAAAAAAGTTGTAAAAAACGTTCAATCTGAGAGAGTGCAGCTTTAACATGATACATAGAAATATTCTTGATATCTTAAGTAGTTTAAGTATAATTGTATGGTGTATTGCGTTAGATGCCCTTCAATGTAAAGACTACCGCAAGAAAGGAAGACAATTTCGCAGACGCTAATGTTGACGTAAAGTATACCTTTTTTATGTGTCATCAAAAATCTTGGTTCTGCGAACCGTCGGTGAAACACATACTCAAAAACTGCCTCTCGGTAGTTAACTACTTACTTTCGTCCTTCAGGATAATCCGTGTCCATGGTAAAGAAGTCATCTTGGCGTCCGTCTGTAAATATGGCTTATTCGGATAAAGTCGGCTCCCGCGGCCGGGTCGGGGCGGAAGCGGCGGGGGTGCCTCACCGTCACTTCCGGTCGCAGGTCCAATCGACTTCCGGTCATGATCCGTCTTAGAACCTTGACACAGAACGTAAAGACAACATTTCAACATCGTCAGCAAATAATTTGTGATAATATTATTCCGGACTCAAAACAAAATAGCTAACATGAGTAGAAACATATTTTTTATGTATGCATGTGTTGTCTCTAATAGTCATAGGGTCTTTGACCGCTTGTCCGATTTTCCGTCTTAAATTCACAGCATCTGACTCCAAGAGCACTATTCTATTGAAAATGTTATTTTGTCAATATTTTATATTGGTACAAGTTGCAATCAAAATGGAATGAAAGATAGCTTAGAAAAATAATTAAGTTCAATTAATAAACAGCTTTGCAGTCGCCGACCCTATTAACCGCCATATAATTTCCATTATATTGAAATATTGATTTATGACTTTTAAAGATAGCCAATAAAAGGATGCTAAAATCCGTAAAATTAATATTTTGACTGGTTCACAGCGGACAATAGTAATAATTCGTATTCTACCCCAGGTATTTATCTAAGACCAGTCTGCTGATTGTTTTCCGGTACCAGCATCTGTCGCACGTGCTATGGCTTTTATGAAGATAACGGCTCCGCCTCTTAGAGTAATTAATAGATCA
The DNA here is from genome assembly GCF_026914265.1 of Mya arenaria. Classification (NCBI taxonomy): domain Eukaryota; kingdom Metazoa; phylum Mollusca; class Bivalvia; order Myida; family Myidae; genus Mya; species Mya arenaria. The sequence continues at coordinate 15,828,808 of NC_069129.1, read as the reverse complement.
CAAAATGATAATGCCCTTTCGTTAAAAGTGGAAAATGTTGACCTCCCCGTATTTAATGGATTCAGCCTAGGCTATCAGACACATTTGAACTTAACCTTTAAGGCCGAAGAAAATATTTAAATTGTGATTCCCACCGCCCCTGTCTGAAATCCCAGCCAATTGTTGTTTGTTAATTTGTTTTGCAAAAAAACAAAACGAAATTGATGCATCGGGCACAATTTCTTTTTAAATTTGAAATCGAAATCTGTACCCTTTTTTCTTTGGCCAAAACAGTACGTTAAAGCATACTCACTTAAGAAGTTAAGGACCCCAGTTTTGTTGTTGATCATGGCATATGGCGAAGACTTTGTACTCGAGTTCTCGAGCATTTCAGCAATACTTCGCAATTCGTGCATTTTTGCCATTAATTTATTAATCCTTTCCTCATAGGTTCTCAAAATATGCGAATGTTCCTTTTTCATACGACGCATTTGTTCTATTAATTGTTTTTCATTATCTGAGTATGAACTCTGATAGTCTTGCTGCCACCGTCTCGGTGACGTCATAGTTTCTACGTCATTAGTTGCGGATGTATCTGTGTTAACGCTCCGTGGAAAACTCGACGTTCCATCATATTCTGTGCTCGTTTGAGTTCTCTCCATGACCGGAAGTGGGTCTTCTGGGCCTTCTTCCGGTATGACGTCATGGTCACGTGAATGCGAATGCGAATGCGAATTAGAGGGTGACGTATATGAAGTTTTCACGGTTGGCTTATCTTTGTGTTTTCCGTATGCATGAGACAAAATGTCCACTGAACTTTCGCTAGATGCCGTGCTTGCTCGCTGTAAATTCCAGGATGTTTGGTAGCTTGGTATTTGAGAATGTGACGTCATGACACGATGACCATGGTTCTCTCCCACACCGTTTTGCATTTCTCGAAAGTAATTGTTCACGTCATGTGTATAAGGTACATTTCTACTCGAATCGCGAGCTACTGAATGGTCTATGGGTCGTATGGTTTCCTTTTGTTGATATAGTTCACGCTTAGTCAGAGTTATATCCGCACTAGAATAACCGTAGGATTTCGACGGGCTAGTGGTCAGATCGGAGTGAAATGATGTCATATTTTGACCATGTTGTGACGTCATGTTTGGACCATGTTGAGACGTCATATTTTGACCATGCTGTGACGTCATATTCAGACCATGTTGTGACGTCATATTTGGACCATGTTGTGACGTGATATTTGGACCATGTTGTGACGTCATATTTGGACCATGTTGAGCCGACCAGGTGTAAAGCTGTACGGAGTCCTCAAATTTGCCAGCACCAAATACTCCGCGTATAACTCCGTCGTTAAAGAGCTGTCGGCAGAATTTCAGCGCCGCTGCTCTGCTACGGAAGTGTTGGTTGTGGCGTTCGAGGACGCTGGTTACCAGCTGGGATCCCTTAAACACGTTCTCAGTTCCGCTAGTGCGCAATCGGCTCCAGTTCATCTGAAGATAAAAAGTGTTTATGTTGTGATTAATTGGTATTTTAAATGACGACGACCATTAAATATATTGCACAATGTACCGACCTACACGATTTTGCTTTTAATGTTCTATATATGAAACACACACTCGTCCATTAATATCACTGCAATAACGTCCTCCTACCTGATACATCTAATTTTTTGCACTGTCAGCATTTTAAAGATTGAAAATCACTTATATTTGCACTGATATGTATGCCAATGTAATTTCAATATTTTGACTGTACGAACATACTTCAGGTGGTTCTCCAGGCCCATTTATCAAAATATGAACTTATTAATGTTCATTTACCCCGACCTTTATCTTACGATCGAGCATGATAGTTGATAAAAATTGCCGCTTTAGGGGCTATTGATAATAAGATGAGTCTTTACTTGCATAATGCAATACATACACAGTTTACCGAGTTGTAATATTGACATTCATTGAATACCATGTTTTAAACTGTCAGCAAGAGTTGATCGAGTCATGTTTGTTTATAATTTGTATTAAAAATTGCTCTTTATTTGTACAAGTAGTTTTCGATGACCGTGTAACTGCTTATATATGGTCATAAGACCTACTACTGACCGAGACTCTTTCTGAATGAATGATTCATGGTCATTTATCGAATTGAAATCTTAATGAAAAGGTCACCATCTGTTAAGAATAACCGTAGCAATGGAAATAACAATATTTTTGTATTATTTTGCACCGAATGTGAGAATCCATTAGATACACAACGTACTAAACGGAGTCAATTTCCATGACCAAACAAGATAAAATGGCCAGATTACTTGTATTTACCGGTAGCTTCAAAACGTTCCATTTGCAAATTGGTTTTATCATTTACTGCAATTTACATAAATCATTTCAACACATCTTTACAGCCACTGAACATTGTTTTGTTCAAACTATCATCCATTTTATCTTTCTCACAGCGTGGGACATGTATAGATTTAAGACAAAAAAGTGTTTTAATAGAAATGATACCGTGACTTAAAACAGTTTACCAAGATCTGTACGACTGTATAGCGAGCTTTGAAAATGACCTGGTAAAACTAAATGAAAACTGAAACCCGATACTCTATTTTAAAGCTGACTCTCACAGATTGAACGTTTTGACAACTTTTATTTTTTGGTCATGGAACGAGCCAGTTTATGTGAAAATGCACGTAAACCATTCATGTAACACAGCTGGCAAAAACATATACACATAATTTCTTTTTAAGTTCATTTTTTTTCTTAAACCGTTAGTAACGCTTTAAGCCATAAAATATTAGTTTTCGAACTGTAATATGAAAATCTGCGATCTAATATTTTGTCAGCAGTCTTTTATCACTGGATTGCAGATATTTACGCAAAAGTTTGCTCATTCGAAGATTATTTTTTTTAAAGTTATAAAAACGGAAAATATGTGAGAGTGCAGCTTTAAACCCTTCCTAAAACAGGGAATCAACAAAAGTTTTAATAATAAAGATATTAACAATATGAACATCAACATTAGACACCGCATATCGCGTTGCTCATAAGAAGCAGTGATCGTGTTAAGACACCGGTAACAATGTTTTGTCCGGGCCCGGTCAAGCTGATGGCGCACCTGTCGTGGGCAACCGTAAATCCTTTGGAGCACACGGCTTGGTTTTGTAATTTACCGGCAGTGGTATCGGAGACCCGCGGGCGGCCTTAATCTCAGATTATATCCGACAACTGGTCGCAGTGTCGCGTGCGTGTACAAGAGGTGATGTATGAAGATATTGGAGATTTTGGTCACAGATAAACATCATACTAATTGGTGCCATAAGTGATATGAAATTAGTATTTTTGACAGGCAAATATTAAACATATCCCTATCGCAAATATTAGAGTTATTTAACAATGATTCTCATTGATTTGTGTTCTAGTGGAGAAAATAAATCAAAAGACAAAAATGACACATTGTGTACTAAATTGTCGCTGCACAAGTTCGCAAGGTGCGTGTCTTATATTAGAGGAAAAAACTCACATTCAAGACTTATCAGATACGTGATGAACACTGAGCAATTGACACGTGCCATGCATTATAAGGTATACAATCAAATAATGGTTAAATGTGGGTTTGAATGCTCGGTATTTCGTGCACCGTGCTCGTTACGAGTCCTTGTGGTTTACTGTGTCGACAGCCTACCTGTAATTACACTAGCCAATGTACCAAATTAAAATGTAATAATTGAAAATAAGTGACTCCCAAAAAAGAAATTTCATGAAAAATGCCCTCTCATTAACGGTGTGAGTACATTTTTTTATGAATATTCGTTCATAAACAAACCAATCTTAGAACTTATGTCAAAGGAACTATTTCACGTTTGTTTAGGTCAAACATTGTAAACAATAATCTCGTTTGAAATGTCAACAAAATGCTTGTAACAGTAATAAAACAGAATCAAAGGATCTATTTTGTTAATAATTATAAAAAAACTGTGACAAAAATTGAATTTTTGCCGAAACGCTTTAATAACGCTATTGTCAATTTTTGTACTTCAAACCACATGTTAATTCTTTTGATGATGTACAGAAGATCAGAGACTTAGAAAAAGCATTCATGCTGACTTTTCAATTTTGTAAATGTGTACTTTACTTGTTAGTAGGAATTATTCTTGCTTTCTTATACTTACAAATATTGACTATTATGATTATTTTGTGATTATCTGTCTATTTGATATAACATATGTATTGAATTTATTATATTATTAAAATAAAAACTGGTTAAATCAACGCGATTGAAAATTGGATTTTTTTGAAAATTGCAAATTATGTTCAAATAAGAATCTGCCGGTTTGTTCATAAAAAATAAGTAAAATAACTAAGTTTTAACAAAGTTTTAAAATTATTCCCTGCCGACATACAGGAGAACGGAGAACGAGCGCCTTGAAAAGAAGCATGACAGCATTACAAAGGCAGGAAAAATTGATAAAATATGCATGCCCATATACATAACCCCACGCTTAGGGAAGATAATGAACGACAAGTATGCTATAGGAATGTTATTATGAATTATGAATGATAAACATTGCTCTCAGATCCAATAAAGGAATGGAAAAAAATCATAAGAATAGACTGTGTATAAAGATATTAACATTTTATATTGTAGGGAAACGATTTTTGTGTGAATAAATGATGACATAAATACGAACCATTTTCTAATTATGAGAAACTTATGAACTTAAAACAGCTTATCCATGTCCAATATCAATAATCAATTCGTGAAATAATTTTTAACTGTATTTCATGTATCGTTTTCTATATCGAGGTAATTTCCATGATTCTAGGCGTACTGGAAGTTTTAACAATATGTATTCAATTACTAGTATAGAGTAAATGTATCAATTGTGTACATGTTGCTACTATACAATAATTAAAGAAAGTGGGCTTAAATATGCAAATGTAGATTTCTAATCAACACGGTCATATTAGGACGTTAAAGTCACAAATGTCACCACCTTTCCCTACAACGGCCGAGACGTTCATAGCTCAGGCTAGCCATGTGTATGGTAGGTATGATTGATGAGTTATGCTAAATTAAGTGAATATGTTGATTTTTCAATTAGGCGTTTTACAACTCATTATCATCACCGCCGCCACCACTACTACTATCACTACCACAACCAGCAGCACCATCACCAACATGATCATCATCATCATCATCATCATCATCATCATCATCAACATCATCATCATCATCATCATCATCATCATCATCATCATCATCATCTCATCATCATCATCATCATCATCATCATCATCATCATCATCATCATCATCATCATCATCATCAGTATCAACTTTAAACATTGACGCAATTTCCTTCTAGATAGACAGTCGCTTAATTAAATGGTTAAAGGCAAATTTTCAACCGTCTTTCAAAACATTTTATGACTTTATTTACATTTTGAACAAGTTTGCTTATGCAAGTCAACTCGTGATGAATAATGACATCCACTTGTAAGTGGTAGCTGTAATCATGATTTAGCAACAACCAATTTAAAATATATTTACTGTTTGCACAATCCTCTCCTACCTCATAGATAAAAACTAGAATTTGTCTTTAATGCGTTCTCTGTCCCATTTTGTGAAGGTCTGGGGGCAATGTGCCACTGCATGATAGCAATTCTCACGACAAAAGAAAATTACAGTCTCCTGAAAATGCAAACACTTGACAACCGCAGCTCAGCGTGAGCAAAATGTTTAAAGTATACCCATTTAAACGCTTTTATTGATTATACCTAAGCCATTATTGATCAATATTGTCATAAATTGCATTTCAAATTTGATTTCACTAAAGAGGCTGCCATTAAATTCATACAATCCTGGGGTTTCCAATAAAAAGTTATTCAACAAAGAGATTAGGATCTGAGAAAACATAAATTAAGCAAAAAATATACTTTATTGCTTTTTAATGACTTTTTAAACTGTTCAAAATGTTTCTTTTGATGTGCAGAAAGCGTGCACGTTATGGTGCAATTTATAAATAGTTAAAGCCGTTCAAAGTCTGCAAATAAAATTCAAGTTTCATTCAAACGTTTGCTTATGCTAAACGAATGGCAAAATAGTTTGACCTTAGCACAAATGGCTCCAATTTGCAACGTCTGTTATTTGATGTTATTTTATTCTGCAATAAAACCGATGGTTGAATTTCGTATATTTGGCAGCCAAAAATAAAAATAAAAATGCAAATAACAAGCGGACAAAGTTGTTTTAATTATTTTTCGCTGAAACAGAGGCAGTCACATATAATAATTTAATTAAGTATGCGAGTATTCTGCTTGTGTCTGAATTTAGTGTACGAATATTTAGCCTCTGAGCCTGAATTTGGTATACGAGTATTCAGCCCCTGAGTCTGAATTTAGTGTACGAATATTTAGCCTCTGAGCCTGAATTTGGTATACGTGTACTCAGCCTTTGAGTCTGAATTTGGTTTACGAGTGTTCAGGTCTGAGTTTGAATTTGGTATACGAGTATTCAATCTCTGTCTGAATTTAGTAACCTCTGTCTGAATACAGTCTATACAAGTATTAAGTAGGTAAAACAAAACAAAGATGACAGAGATGCAACACAAGCACCAAGAACGAGCCCGACCGTGAGAAAAAAATAATGATTATAGCATGCCATGTTATATCTCAATAAGAGACATCGTCGAGTTAATCATTTCATTGTATATGTTATATAACAGGGAGAACAAGATAATTGAAGCTGAATAGTTAACAAAGGCTTAAACAGGATTTGAATGGAATGTTATTTGAGCATGTTATTTAAGCTGAATGAGTTGTTAGTTGGTAACAAAGAAAGTCCTTACTTAGCATGAATTCGTTTCAGAAATATGAGCATTCAAAACTGTAATAGCTGGATATTATATAATCAGCTAACTGACGCTTGTTTTGCTGGGGTTTTTTTTGTAAGTGGTGTTGTTGCTGCCGTTGCTGATGTGTTGATGCTTTTTTCTCATATAATGAAACCATTGTGCTATGGAAAATTATTTACACTATTATTTTATGAAAACAAATCCTTTCCATAAAATAAGTTTGCTGATAAAATACATATCATTTTTCAAAAATTTAGATAAATAATTTAACATTAAGGTATGAAAAACCTACCTAGTAACTAATTTTAATACAGTCCTTTTTAACTCCAAATATAACAAAATTACACTGTACAGAAATGAAAAGAGAACATTTACGTACAAGTTTACATGCAACACTTGAACAGAATGGCTTAAATTCAGCCAGTTCTACATTAGATAATCAACTCCTATCACCTGAAGGTATCTCAATCGCATGTTCTATGGTCATTAGAGACGAGAAAATTAAGATAAAAGATAAAAAGCCAGATAAAATCATCACTTACCCATGCTAGACAAGACTTTGTAGTCAAAACCAGAATAATTTCCTAAATAAGTAATCCTTGAGTGAGAATCCAAACACTTGAAAGACTGATAACGTTAGACAACAACTTAAGAGTCTACGTACTCGTAAGATGTACAATGGGAACATTTAAAGTAGTCCTTTCTTTCACAGAATCAAAAGTATATTTGCCCTTTTTCAGACAAGTCATACACTAATAAGGTCTTTATAGAAATTGACACATTCGGGCATTGTTGGTTGTTTTTGCTTTTCGGTTTAAAGTGCCCTAGGAATGCAAACAAATATAAATATTTATGTAAATACTATAACGTCCATTCACTGTAATTGTGGCCGTACTTGTCAAAGTGGTCAACTTGATGAACGGTTTATAATGCACACATAAACCACACGCGTCAAATATCCAATCTCCAATAAATGTGCATTTAAAAGCATTCCTGTGCAGACATATTCAGTTGCAGCAGTATTTCAAGTAGCAGTAGTTTACTGGAGGGTCACAACCCCATTTAAACATTAAAACTATCCCCGCGATGCCCTTTTAGCGGCGTAAATTTAAAAAGCCAAGCTCCCATGACAAGGAATGAACTTTCCAATTGCAAAAACACTACCTGAATGGTAAACGAGTAAATATCTAGCTGGATGGCCTCATCGGAAAAGAATGTCAAATATATTAAAGCGGCGAGCAGGTTTATATTAAGGCCAAACAATTGGTTTGGTTAGGGTTACCTCCATTTCAAAAACAGGTAAGGTAGGAAGGCTTTTAATTTATAAGCCTTTATATAAGGAGGTAATTGTCATCTTTTTGGAATGGAGTTAAAGTTATATTCTGAATAAAGCTTGAAAGGTTTTGAACTACATTTGGAAACACACATTTATTTTTTTCACACTTATTTTTATTTCTTACTTTATTTTTAACCAACTGACTATTAAAACGGTAGGTTCGGCGCCTATTTCGTACGTAAGGTCGGGTAACCCGAACCAAATGTATTTATTTTCAGGCCTAACCGTCTGTCCTGGTTTGATTTAACCACATTACCACCGCTAGAAGGTCGTCCGAAGACAAAGTTGATAAAGAAGTTAATAAAACTGATATTTATGTATATTCCCTTGTTCGTGGATAATCTTAAACCAATCGATATAACATTATTTCATCAAGCACATAATTTATAAAGACGACTGAATGGATTTCAAAAATAGCGTTCTTTTGAGTCTTAAAAGTTGACATTCTGCAATCTCTAACCATCAATACGGTTAATTTAAGATGAAACGTGACATTTCGTGCTAGATCATTTTGTATGTTTGAAAAAGGGGTCAAATTAACCGCTAGTTAGTGCAAACAACATATTTGCTTGAAAACAGTAGATTCTTATGTCAAACGCATTAACGAAGGAAATGTTCCCTCAACTTTATATGCTCGCATTACAATTTGATTTTTTTTTTGTTTAAGAACCGTTTTAACTTGGTGAAATCAAAAAGAAGGATAATGCAATGTCAAATATTTTTTTTTAGATAACATACGTGGTCAACAACATATTTTTTCCAAAGGGAACATAGTATTTCTTAAGTCATCCAATACATTTACTTCGGTAAATCGGCAGTCAACCGTTATTGATTTATCAGGTAAAGCGGTAGATTTAAACTGTGGCTGGCCTAGTTAGTGCGTTGTTAACACAATATTTTGTACATCGCTTAAAGATTGTCAGTATGTAATCATTTATTTTTAAAAGTACATAACAATCTTCAACCATTAAAACATGAGCAAATACCCCAATATTTAAATACAAATATGTCTATCAAGTTATTCCAATATGTTAAAATCCTATCGTAAGAGGTAATAAATCGAAACTTTACGTGTAATTACACTTTGAAAAAAAAGTAAGATAAACTGTTTATGGGTGCAATAAGTCGCTAGGGTGTTATCAATATGGCCATAAAACACAGTTGCGAAGACTTTAAATAAATCACCATAAAAAGATACAGTTTTTGTTGCAATAAATTCAGTACAGTGTAACCTTATATCGAATGCCTTCAAAAGGCATTTTTCAATCGGAACAGTCCTCGGCCAGTATCATACAGAATTGACTATCTCGAAGCTTGCCGGAGATGGCCGAGTTGTTTAAACTGACCAGCGCATTTTTAGGAATATATGTTTCATTATCATTTTCTTTTACTGAAAACAACATTAATAAAAGTCTGATCTATCAAGGCCTTCAAACAGTTTTAAATGTGTGAAATGTCGATATTGAAATTGTTTCGTCCAAAATTCCACGCCTCAGTGAAGAACATATTTTCATGACAACTTAACTTCGAAGGGAACTAACTGTACCAAAATATAGTACAATGTAAGCAGACATATTTTATTTTTCAAGTGCCAGGCAGCCAGACTATCATTTACTTGCTTAAGATAAGAATATATGAATTCTAAATAATTTATATTTACCATGAACAGTAGAGCATAATGTATATAATGTATAATTCACAGAAATATTTTTTTTTGTTTTCTATTAGAGACCAATAGCTAATTCAATTCAAAACAATTCATTTTTTATAAAAAAAAAAATATTTTCTGATAAAAACTGTAGCACATGCAATCGACGAGTTTGAAATCGACAAAAAGTATAATTATCCAAAAGAATATCGATTATGCTATCAATTTGCCTGTTTGGAATCTACCGCGAACATACCTGATTATTCCTGCAATTAAGTATCCAAAGAAAACAGAAAATCCATCGATTTACGATTTACATTTTTGTCAAGAAAAGCTCGGATTCTGATGACGGTGTAGTCGGTCTTACGTCGATCACGTGATCGTCAAAACCAACGTTATATACATTGTACCTCATTTGTACATGTTTAAAAAAGGCAGCATTATTTAAAGTGACTCTTATTCAAAATCAATAATACATATGTATAACAAACATACATTTTGGGTAATAAACCTTTAACTACTTACTATAATGCATTTATGGAAAATATTAACTACTGATAACAAGATTGTAACCGTGTATTTAATAGCTAAAATGCAAAACTATTAAATGACTGGTGAGTGCTAAATATAAATTTCTGTGATCTACTATCGTCTCATAAGGTAGAAATACCGAGTTTTCTGTACCTTTCTTTCAAATTAAACTCTGTATCCTTCATAAGAATCATTGTTTTTGACGTTTATTCATTCTTTTTGGTATATTTGAACAATTGTATTAATTGTCACAATGGGGTAAATCTTATTTAGGAGTAAGAGTGTATCTTTAAATCACTTGTATAAAGTGTATGGCTTATAAGATTTAAAAGATAACGTGGAATTATTGACAAATTGAGCCAGTAAATACCGCAAAGTCAAATAAGCAGAAATTTTATTAAACAAAAATGGGACTATAAATCATATGGTTTATTAATTTTGACTCGCTTAAGTAATAGCCCTGAGAAGTCGGACTCAAAATTGACTTTTGTTTCCTGTCAACATTCTGTCATAACTTAAATATTCAGATCTAATCAAACGGGACCTGTGGATTGAAGTTTTGACATTACTTTTATATGAATGCTAATATGATATGATTAACTGACTTCAGACATGATAGACCATTTCATGATTGAAAATTGACATAAACTGTTTTCAATGTTCACGTCGTTTGTAATTCGATGAATCAGCTGATCTATTGACTGAAGCATTGAACCGCGTAAACCATTTGCATTTTTGAATAAAATTAATTTCAATAAAGTATAATTGTAAGTCATGCTATAACATTATTTTGAGCATTTAAATATTATGGTAAAATAACAAAAACACACGACTTACGCTAATATTTTCCAGATATATCTAAATCCAATTTGTTCAACTGAGGTGTCTGTATTTACGTTAAACTCGATTTTTTCTTCAGATAATCTTTCTTATCCAGGAAGATTTTCACTAATGTAAACATTTCATTGAAACCCCAGGTATTAATAGTCACCGAATAAGTCGTTTGTACATGTAATCGTTACCGTATCAAAATGCGAAAACGATATCATATATATGGACCAACATTTTCAACGATTTAAAAACAGGTAACATTATCTAATATCGGGTGAAGAGTCATAACCGATCAGACATAGAATTTCAAGAAAAAGGCACAAATACCGCTTAAATACTGCTTATTGTGTGTTTTGTGTCTCTCTATCTTCGCAGACAATCAGAGAATATGATAGCTATCTCTTATCTTAAATAACACGTAAATATGCAGTCAGCATTTATCTGTTTACTTAATGTAGGTAATTGTAGATAATTGACATTTGTCATCTTGTCAGAAGATAAAAGGAAATTAATTAGAAATTTAAATGGTTTATTATCATGGAAATTAGAAATTTAAAGGTTTATTATCATGAGTGATGATAATTAATAAAAAAGATAACAAATGATGTAAAAGGCACTTGAAACACAGTTGATGTTCAATCCTTTAAAAGATTTAAAGAAATGTATGTAGTGTTTTGCATGAAATTTATACGTTCATTTAAAGGTACCCGCTCAGGATTCTGGTAAAATGCACTTTTTGGGGGGTATGACGAAGTAAAGTGTGACCCTTCAGCAATTGATGATATTTGCTCAAATATCGTTTAAAAGAACACAATTTTCATTAGCGTTAAAAACGCGATTGATCGCTTAATTACGGCTTTGTTGGTACGTGATTGTTTGACATTATCACGTAATGTTATCAATGTATTGTTAAGAGCTTAAAATATCCAACCCACCAAAATCAAAACACTTTTTTAATACAATAGCAGTATTTTTGCTGCAATTTCGACATCATAGAGTTCAATTATGATAAAACGAGTGTTTTCAGATGCGTTATTTATATTGGTCCAAAAAATGAGTGAGTACCTTTAATCTTTATTTAATATACACTATTATGATTATGATGGAAGTGTTATAATCGTATGCTAAGACACTCTCGTTGGCACGATGTTGTGCGAGAGTGTGATCTTGTTTTGCGTGTGTGGGGGGGGGGGGGGACTGGAGTGCCCGGAGAAATCCCACCTGTCCAGCTTGGTGACCTCCGAGCAAAACTTTCTAACGCCCAGGCCGGGAATCGATCCTTGGACGCTTTGGTGAGAAGCGAGTGCGCTAACCGGACAGAAAACATATATTACAAATTCAGGGCTAAATTAGCGTGTTCTTTGATGATACACAAACAAAAAATCGTCGGGTTTTGTCTGAAGTTTTATCCCACGCAAAAACATCCTTGTAATTAAAACACCTACAAAAGGAGACCTAAGTCTCAGTCACATTGCCTACTTCCCGTCCGAGCCCAAAACAATTTGGTTACATAACAAACCCATGAGAAATTAGATATCCGAATTGCCCATCTAAATTCTTTACCCACAAATTTATGAAAAACCCTTTGAATTCTTATCTGCAATAATGTTTTTCTCAACAATGGCCATTTTGTTCACCTAATTGTCGTAAATCACGTCACAGGTTTTTTTAAAAAAAGATTAAAAGCCAGACATATTGCTCCAATGGCGCAATTTATTACATTTCATATTTATTTCCTATAAGAATGTCTAAAGTGTTGTAACACGAACAGTCGATATTTTAACGCTAAAATATTCTTGAAGTATCAACTATGAGAATAAAAATAATGTAAAATACCATAGTATAATAAGGATTACCTGTCCTTGTGGATTTAAATAATGCAGCTTTAAAGCTGCACTCTCACATATTGACCATTTATACAACTTTTTTTATTGTTTGTCTTGGAAAGAGTAAATTTTTGCGTAATAATATTATTGACAAAAAATCGGATCGTAGATTTTCATATTTTCGTTTAAAAATTAATGTTTTATGCCTTAAACCCTCAGTAACGGTTTAAGAAAAATGCATAAAACATCAATTTTTAAAATCTGTGGTCTGACTTTTTGTAAGCAGTCTTATATCACTGGTTTCCAAGGATTTTCGCAAAATTTGGCTCTTTCCAAGACAAAAAAATAAATAAAAAAAGTTGTAAAAATGGTCAATCTGTGAGAGTGCAGCTTTAAGATGAAAAACAAGCAGTTAATCTATACGTTATTTACAGTACTTAGAAAATTGTCAACATGTTAGTATCAAATAAAAAAATAACGTCCAGGGATCGTTTGCATGGAGCTGAATAACTTAACCACAGGTTATCTCTTGGTTAATATGCATAGGCATGTCAATTAAATGTCACCATTGTCGCGAATGTCATGAATATTGAGAATGTCGCGAATGTTGTAAAATGTCGTGAAAATCATTAACGACATTCACGACATTCATAACATTGACGATAAATGCGGAGAATGTCATGGACATTGCGAATGTCGCGATTTTTTCTAATGAAGAGAATGTTGTGGATGTTGTGAATTATAACTTGTGTTATGTCGATTTGGGAGTTAGAACGCGATATGTCGCAATAACAATATTGGCGTATCTAGTTAATAACTGAACTTGTCGACATTAAGTATTGCGACATGACGAGTTAAAACTTGTTAACATAATCACATTATCTGTATATACGATAACCTTCCATAGTGACATCAGTTTACTGACTAAAACTTCTTTTGAATGGGCAAATAAACATTGTATTCTCCAAAATTGAAGGCCTATATAAGGCAGGTTTAATATACGCCTTAGGTGATCCTAAGCAGATTTTGATAAGTATAGGCATACAAGCAAGGTTTTGAGATTGCAAATGAAGGTAATGCACGGTTTTTAAAAATCTAAACTATAAATATAAACTAAAAAGGCCATTTAACCATCTTGATTACAAAGAAGCTAATAAACATATAAAGATAATAGACTGAATTGACTTAACTGTTTACAACACCCATTTAGATTCAACTGCAAAATGAATGCAAATTAGCCTCAATTTCGTATAAAATCTCACTCAATCAAATTAAAACCGATTAACTCCGGTAGCAAGGGTTGACAATACATAGACAAGATATGATTAAAGGGCTCAACTTCCTTAGTGTAGGAACTATTTTGTCCAAACTGTGTTAGATATAAAGTAGAAAAAAGAATTTTGAAACATGTAAAGCAAACATTGCGGTAAATTTCTCTGATAAGAGTCAACATCAATTGAAGGAAATGTTTCCACAGGGGGGTAAAATGACATAAATATATCATTCTGATTAAGGGTCGTTTAAGTTTAAACTATGTACATAACTGCTGCCTGAAGTATCTATAAACATTAAGAGTCTATAAACAAATGCAAAAAATAATAATCGAAACCGTTTTGTAAGCTCTCAGAACGTTGCATTTAATAAACATCTGTTTATTGATTTTTGAAAGGCCTTTGACAACATAGATCGTGTCATAAAACTTTGGCTTTCCGATGAGTTCAAACATTTTTTCACATGCCGAGAGCGTTCCGGAACAGTTTTGTGAACTTAAAAAATTGTATTTATTGATTTTTGTTAAGGCCTTTGAATAAATAGACCGCGTATTTAAACTTTTGCGTTCCAGTGAGTATAAACATCTTTCCACATGCCACGAGCTTTCCGAAACACTGTCATTTGATAGCTCTACATGAATGTTTAATGCTCATATCATAATTAATTCATTATGCTCACGTGAACTGACTTTGAAAGTACTTAGGCAACCAACACCATGCAATTATCAACACTTTGCCCAAAGCAATTCGCGTGAGGATAATTGTTTGTCTGGGTAATATGATTAATCACACCTTAGGTTTTGTTTTATTTTGAATCTCCTAGCAAGGACCAAATGCGTAAAAATGTAAAACGCTAGGCTTAGATTCAAGATTCAAACATATTTATTAAGTAACGTAAATAGAAATGTGCGTTTAATCAAAGAAAACTAAAATAAGTTTTATATATTATATAATTGAATAATCTCTGAATTAAGAACTGAACTTAATTCTTTTGTACTCAAATTTCCATTTTAGTTTGTTATACACACAATACAGTGCTGATGTTGTTTTGTTTTAAATGCATGAATGTAACTCACTTTTTAACAGTGTTGTCTATAATGTTATTTAATGGAGCCTTGTGAAGAAACCGATTATTGTTTTGTTTTTTCCTTTCACATGTTTTTGAATCGACTTATTTCAAAACATTGGTTATATTATCGAACAAAACGGACACATTTTGAAAAAAGTGGAACTATTTTAGCTGGCAGTAGTATTAATACAAGTGTAAACTTTGGCGTCAATTGGCGTCAATATCATCTCTCATAATGCATCAATCGTATGTAGTAGATCCTCGTGTACAAAGAACGTGAACAAATCATATATAGAATATAATTGTTTGTTTCAGTAAGATTTCAGTGTAAGATTGCAAAATATTTCACAGAGTGAGCTTCGAAAGTTATTTCACGAGTGACGTAGCCATGAGGCAAATATTTTCTTTTGGTGTCCACGAGGAAAAATAAATTGCATCTTACACTGAAAGAAACATTTTTTTCTTTTAATCATATGACTAAACCTGGTAATGCATTTTCTAACATTTTATTTAAAAAACGTGCTAATTTGTCTGCGCACGTAACGTAACTTTGGAAATGACGTTGATGTTTGATTTGGATAGCAGAACTAGCTAAACATTTCATTCAGTGAAAAATCTCAATGTGCTGTTTTCACTGTTTGAAACAATGAAATATCATTTTCATTTCACTGACATTTCTTTATAAACCACCTTTAAGCATTAATAAATATATATTTATAGATACGACAATGAAATAGCATTACCTTGATGAACTTTTCTTTATTCTTGATTGAAATATCCATTTGACTTCTTACATCCATATCCTC
Organism: Mya arenaria; assembly: GCF_026914265.1. Taxonomy (NCBI): domain Eukaryota; kingdom Metazoa; phylum Mollusca; class Bivalvia; order Myida; family Myidae; genus Mya; species Mya arenaria. Next base: position 15,812,659 of record NC_069129.1, on the reverse strand, counting down.
TTATTCGAATCATAAAGAACATGTAGTTTAGTCTAATGTAATGATATAGTTTAGCCGATGTCAAACAGTTTGTAAAACATACAAGGACACATCACGTATGATACTTAATTTAAAATACACGTCTTTATCAATTTGAATGCCTGTCCATATTGTACACATTTTTAAAGTTAACATTAACATATTTTGAGTACAGTTGGATGATTTTTTTACGAAAAAGAAAACACTTAATCCGTCACAACTGAAGCTTAGATGGTTTATATAGACACGGACTATAATATATCATAACATAGACGTATTCATCATCTTTCAAGTATTTATGCATGGTATCTGCTTTTTGTAAAAAGCAGTTAAGTAACCACAAAGATTAATACACTCAGGAGATGGGAAATTGAAACCATGACACATTTGAGTACAGAGATACAGTTTCATGAGGCTTAGAGTTTTCTTTGGTCCGGAAAAGCCATTTAGTCCATACATTGCACCGTTTAGCATTGAAAATGGTTATGCATATCAGTGGCATATTATTCAATAACATTAGAGGATCGGGGGAGGGGAGGGGATGTACCCGGCGCGTCCCCACCCCTTAAATATTGCAAGTTTACTTTCTATTTCAATAAAAGAGAAAACAAGTAATAAAATCTGCCCCAAATGCACTATTTCGGAGTAGAAATTTTAAAAATCGGGGGAGTATCCTCAAAAACCCTGCCAACACTTTCAACCAATTAAATTTCGGTTCTGAGGGAGGGGCGCAAGTCAAATGGATACGACCCTAAGTTACACCCCCTCTAACGTCGAATCTTGGATATGCCCCTGGCAATGCTATTTATGCTATATAAAACTAAAACATATTAAAGTATGAAATTAATGTAAAGGGTTGTTTGGTTTATTGCAGTTGTTTCTAGAGTTAAAAAGACATGAATTTACTCCTTTTTAAAACTACATATTTCTATAAATTGATATATTGCAGTCAATTATAGCTTTTTCTTATTAATCTGAATTGAAAATCTTACTCTTTTCTGCAATTATGATATTGGTATTCCCCCACTTTTCGGATTTCAAATTTTAACCAAAGTTATTGACGAGTGTCAGAGTGACTCAAGCACAAGTTAAGTCATCAATATAAATACCTGTGATCTTAAGCAAATATCTGTACTCAGTAGTTTTTTGTTAAGCTTTCACATTATGTAATTCTAGCTTACGTATATACCTATTTCGGTATAAATTGTTTTCTATACGAAAATTGGAAAACTTAAAGATGCACTTCAACTCCCAAATAAGATTTACCACACTTAATACAGTTGTTTCAATATACCATAGTAGACGATAGTATATCACAGTAAACATTTTAGCACTCACCAATCATTTAATATTTTTACGTTTTCAGCTTTTAAATACACGGTTACAATCTTGTTATCAGTAACGGATGTTTTCCATAAAAGCATTATTTAGTAAGTAGTTAAAGGTTTATCACTCAAAATGTATGTTTGTTATACATGTGTATATATTTATTGATTTTGAATAAGAGTGTCACTTTAATTAATAATACTTGGTTGTTTCAGAGGAGTCCACAAGAAATTGAAATTCACGAACAGCATTGAATATGTATGGTAGTAATGTTAACTTTAGATATTTGAAAACAAATCTCTTCACAAGCTTTTTTTGCCAAGTGCTTGTTGAACACTTAAAAGAAAACTTAAAAGAAATACAGTACGTAACCCTCTTATCTTAAGCAGTTTTAAGAATAATTAATGCACAGGTGTGTATATGAATACGACAGTCACATATAAATATATAGTGAATGATTTGATATACTTGAAACTTCGATTATATTTATATGTCAAATTTCCTTATTCTAACATTGCCACTTATATTTCATTTTTATTTATATTGCGAATACCTTTTGTACTTCCACGATCACATATAATACTATGATGAATGGCCTATAACGTCATTTTCATAAATAATTATATTCTGAATGGCTTATTTTGGCATTTTCACATATAATTTTATGCGCAAAGCCTTATATTGGCGTAGTGAAATATGTCTTTATGCTGAATGCCTTTCACTGTCATATCCACATAATTACAATTCTACTCTGAATAGCTTATATAGGTATATTCACATTTAGGTCTATGCGCAAAGCCTTATGTTGGCATATACACATACGAATTTATGCTGAACGCCTTTCACTGTCATATCCACATATAATTCTACTCTGAATAGCTTATATAGGTATATTCACATTTAGGTCTATGCTCAATGCCTTATGTTGGCATATACACATACGAATTTATGCTGAATGCCTTTCACTGTCATATCCACATATAATTCTACTCTGAATAGCTTATATAGGTATATTCACATTTAGGTCTATGCTCAATGCCTTATGTTGGCATATACACATACGAATTTATGCTGAACGCCTTTCACTGTCATATCCACATAATTACAATTCTACTCTGAATAGCTTATATAGGTATATTCACATTTAGATCTATGCTCAATGCCTTATGTTGGCATATACACATATGAATTTATGCTGAACGCCTTTCACTGTCATATCCACATATAATTCTATTCTGAATAGCTTATATAGGTATATACACATTTAGGTCTATGCTCAATGCCTTATGTTGGCATATACACATACGAATTTATGCTGAATGCCTTTCACTGTCATATCCACATAATTACAATTCTATTCTGAATAGCTTATATAGGTATATTCACATTTAGATCTATGCTCAATGCCTTATGTTGGCATATACACATACGAATTTATGCTGAATGCCTTTCACTGTCATATCCACATAATTACAATTCTACTCTGAATAGCTTATATAGGTATATTCACATTTAGGTCTATGCTCAATGCCTTATGTTGGCATATACACATACGAATTTATGCTGAATGCCTTTCACTGTCATATCCACATATAATTCTATGCTGAATAGCTTATATAGGTATATACACATTTAGGTCTATGCTCAATGCCTTATGTTGGCATATACACATACGAATTTATGCTGAACGCCTTTCACTGTCATATCCACATATAATTCTATGCTGAATTGCTTATATAGGTATATTCACATTTAGGTCTATGCTCAATGCCTTATGTTGGCATATACACATACGAATTTATGCTGAACGCCTTTCACTGTCATATCCACATATAATTCTATGCTGAATTGCTTATATAGGTATATTCACATTTAGGTCTATGCTCAATGCCTTATGTTGGCATATACACATACGAATTTATGCTGAACGCCTTTCACTGTCATATCCACATATAATTCTATGCTGAATTGCTTATATAGGTATATACACATTTAGGTCTATGCTCAATGCCTTATGTTGGCATATACACATATGAATTTATGCTGAATGCCTTTCACTGTCATATCCACACAATTACAATTCTACTCTGAATAGCTTATATAGGTATATTCACATTTAGGTCTATGCTCAATGCCTTATGTTGGCAAATACACATACGAATTTATGCTGAACGCCTTTCACTGTCATATCCACATATAATGCTATGCTGAATAGCTTATATAGGTATATACACATTTAGGTCTATGCACAATGCCTTCTGTTGGCATATACACATATGAATTTATGCTGAATGCCTTTCACTGTCAAATCCACATAAAATTCTGTGCTGAATTGCTTGTATTGGCATATACAAATACAAATATATGTTAAATGCCTTATATAGATCATAGCCACATATAATTCTATGCTGAATGCCATATACAGTCATGGTAACATATAATTATAGTATGAATGCCTAATATTGCCAAACTCACATATAATGTTTGCTGGATGCCTAATGCTGGCAAAGGCACATATAGTTTAATGCTGAATGATTTTCAATGTCGAATTCACATCTACTCATATCGTGAATGCTTAGTGCTATCGTTGTAAGAAAACTGTTTGATTCAATTATGAAAACATATAAAAAATATAATAACTCAAAGTGGATCTCTATGGCCAATATTTATTGAAAAAATGTGACAGAAAATGATATTTTTGCCGAAAAGCTTTAGTAACGATATTGAAAGTCAAATAATTTAAGGCTTGCATTTACACAATTCCGTTCAAGCGAGTGTTATTTTCACAGTAGTTTGATGGGAATTAACTCCTCCTTTGGTGTCCTATGTCGTGTATTGTTTTAGTGACATTTAACCTAATACATTTTTTCAAATTTATCAAAAGGGTCACAAGGGGTCGAGATTTTCTGACATAGTTAAACTGCAGAAATTCATAGTCATGCTGTGCAAGATCGTTGGTATACGAGTGACCCCTTTGAAAAATCTGATGAAAAACATAAATATTTTAGGTTAAATGTCACTAAACCTTTGACAGGTCATATGACACCAAAGCATAAGTTCATTTCCTTCAAACTACTGTGGTGTTTTCCAGTTGCTGTTTGTGTTAGGTCATAACATTAATGCACCAGTCATATGTAACCACGCCCCTCCAAGGCCCGGGGGTATACCGGAGAGACCCGGGGAAATGGGCCGTGATTGTACATTCGATGTGGCCCCGCAGTGCCGGGTGAATGCAGGGTTTGTGTCTTCGCACGTAAAAAACAGCGGGGAATGGGCCTTACCTATGGTCCCTGGGGTGCGGGGGATCGGGGGGGGGGTGTTGTTACAATTGACTGGTGCATAAATTAAAAAAAAATCATTTAAAAAAATCGTTGCTAACATAAAACCTGTGAACGACTCCCTTTAACAGACATCAGGGCCAATGAGGGTTAACATGGTCTCCAATGCATCATAAACTTTGATTAATACGACAGGAAGGCTCGTCCATGATCAATATCATGTTTTGTTATTCTGTTTACACTTAACATGTAACATGTGTTACGTTTTAAATACTCAAAGCATAAATGTACTAGCTCACCTTTATGGTTGATGAAGTCAATCGGATCCCTTATACACTGGCCAGTGTCTGTTTCGTAGTTTCGTTTTCAACTTTTGTTTTCAAGTCAGTTTCATTTTGTTTGCAATAATAGCTATATTCGTTAAAGGGTTTGCCAGACATCTTGCAATCAGCTCGTTCATCTCACTTGGCAGATCGTTTGGTACGGTATATCATTTAGAAACATACAGCCGTATTACCGTTCACCCGAGCGTTCAGAAAGTCATCCTGGTTAAAGTAATTTTCTATTCACGGTCTTCTCTTATTCCATTATGCACGATAAGTTTTTTTCCCTGTATTTAGTTGTCAAGTTTTCTATCCTCTGTTATTATTTCTATTGTTGCAATATAATGTATGTATCTCATGTGTTCACAAAGCTGAAATATCTTTAACATGCACTTTGTTAGATATTTTCGGTGTTTCTTTTCAGATGGTATTAACTCCTTTTATGATGCATTTCCTCCACAAATAGAATTTTGAGTCCACACTATTGATCCAACCACATCCTAACAGCATTAACCATCAATATGTAATCGCTATTAGACTGTGAAGTGAATTCATAATAAAACCATCGTTACGTATAAAATGATCTGCCGTTTAAAGTTGTTTAAACTCATGTGTTTTTCTTCTTTTGGGGAACATGTTCACCTGATAAGGTTACTACAGCTCGTGAAACCGCAAAATGTGTCCTTAATTTGTTTGCATTTGTAAGCAGTTTTATACCAATGTGTACAGTTCTACCTTGGTAGTGGTTATCAACCTTAAATCTGTGATTTGACTTTCTTGTTGAAATATCGAGTATTAGAGCTAAACACTTCCAGTCTTGTTTTAATTGTTTGCACAAAGAAATATAATACGTTCCTCAATAACTAGCTGTACTTCAAGACTATTAAGGCACTGGTCATTAAAACTCCGACAAGTGTGTCCTGTTTTGCGGAGTTGAAGTATAAGTATATTTATATTAGTGTATATTTAAACGTTATACAGAAAACAGAAAGTGAACATTTTAATAATCCTCAATCCACATTAGCCTACACATACACACAGTGACTTATGCGAACTGCTACATTTCAATATACATTATATTTTTTAATGCTCACACAGAAAATGTCAAAGATGTTCTTAACGATTTTAGAATAACATTCTCGTATTAACCTCCGTATTGTACAATGTTAATTAGCGTCATTTTTGCACAATCCAGAAAATCGAACCACACACAATGAGTACTGCACTTCTTTGTGTGTGAGCTGCTTTCAGCCCTAATAAATCAAAGCTTATGTGCAAAATTCATCCTTGATTTGAATTACCGATCTAAATCATAACTAGACGTCTCAAATTCTTTTGAACTCCCTGACAACGCTTAAGATATCAATATAAGGTTCGCAAGTATTATCCTTTTGAAACAAAGAAACTTAAAAAGGATTGCATGCTACACTATAATCATTGATCAAAGCAGTAACGTACTGATAACCACTTAAATATTCAAGGCAAAAACAAATTGCTGTCAAAGGCTTAAAGTAACTCGCTCATGTTTTTGGACCAAAATTAGTTTTTCCGGTAATGCATCTAAAACACTTGGTGTTACCATTATTTTACTCTATGATATCGAAATTGCAGAAAAAACTACAGTTTTCGCATAAAAAATATTATGGTTTTAGTGGGGTTCGAACCCACGCCGGTTTAGTCAAGAAAAAAAAGAAAACAGCCTGCTTATCCACACGACCACCGATACTTTATTGAATGTGTTATGTTGACCTGTTAAGGATACATTGATAACATCACGTGATATTGTCAATCAACCAATCACGCAACAGCACAGCTGTAATTAATTTTCAATCGCGTTATTAACGCTTATAAAAATTTTGGCCTTCAAAGACGATATTTGAGCAAATATCAACATTTGCTGAAGGGTTCCAGCTTTTATATTCCTGTTTTAACACTCCTTGTGATCTGCCACACTTTATTTCGTTATTAAAAAAAGTGCATTTACAAACCATGAGCGAGTTACTTTAGCCTTAAACTAGCTAATTCCATAAAACATCAACTTTAAAGCTGAATCTATCGGTATTGAAAAGTAAATAAGTTCAGTTCCAACCAATGCATTTGACCTCTAACTGAGCTTTATCTAATGTCAAACTGATTTATTTCTACCAATGTCATATCGATGAGATTAAAACACTCTCCAGCTCTTACTATTGACACAATACTCAGATCTTACTATTGATACAATGTTGAGCTCTTACAATTGACACATTATTTTGCTCTTACTATTGGCACAATGTTGAGCTCTTACTATTGACACATTCTTGAGCTCTTACTATTGACGCATCAATGACCTCTTACTATTGACACATTGCTGAGCGCTTACTATTGGCACAATGTTGAGCTCTAACTATTGACACAATGTTGAGCTTTTCCAATTGACAAAATGTTGAGCTATAATTATTGATACAATGTTGAGCTCTTACTATTGACATAATGTTGAGCTCTAATTATTAACACGTTAATGAGATCTTACTATTGGCATTATGTTGAGCTCCTACTATTGACACATTATTGAGCTTTTACTATTGGCACAATGTTGAGCTCTAACTGTTGCCACAATGTTGAGCTCTTACTTTTGACACATTGTTGAGCTATTACTATTGACACATTAATGACCTCTTACTATTGACACTTTGTTGAGCGCTTACTATTGGCACAAGGTTGAGCTCTTACTATTTACACATTATTGAGCTATTACTATTGACACAATGTTGAGCTCTAACTATTGACACAATGTTGATCTCTTACCTTTGACACAATGTTGACCTCTTACTATTGACACAATGTTGACCTCTTACTATTGACAAACTGCTGAGCTCTTACTATTGACACAATGTTGAGTTTATACTATTGACATAATGTTGAGCTGTTACTATTGACCCATTGTTGAGCTCTTATTATTAATAAAATGTTGACCTCTTCCCTTTAACACATTGTTGAGCTCTTACTATTGACCCATTGTTGAGCTCTCACTATTGACACAATGATGGTTTAGCTGTCACCATTGACACATTGTTGAGCTTTTATTATTGATACAATGTTGAGCTCTTACTATTGATACAATGTTGAGCTCTTACTATTGACCCATTTTTGAGCTCTTACTATTGACCCATTTTTGAGCTCTTACTATTGATACAATGTTGAGCTTTTACTATCGACACAAAGTTTAGCTCTTATAGATGGCACACGGTTCATTTTAAGTCAATTTTAAACAATCATCGACCATTGCCACATTCCTAAGCTCTAAGTTATATCATAATGTTTATACATACCTAAGCCTCTAAATTTAGTTGAGCTCTAACAATTGTCACATTGTTATGCTCTTACTAATGCCATAATATTGAACTTGAACTAATTTTAACTCTACCAATGTCACACAGTTTAAATTCAACCATTGCGACACAATTCAACTCTAGCGAATTTCAAAACTCTGCAATGTCATACATTTAAACTCTGACCAATGTCACACATTGAAACGCTGACCAATGTAACACAGTTAAACTCTGACCATTGTAACACAGTTCAACTCTGACCAATGTAACACTGTTAAACTCTGACTAATGTCATATAGTTAAACTCTGACCAATATCATATAGCTAAACTCTGACCAAAGTCACACATTAAAACTCTAAACAATGTCATACATTTAAACCCTGACCAATGTCACACATTAGTTCAACACAATTGGCATACAGTTAAACTCTGACCAAATGACCAGTGGTACATTTTTGTCCGTGACCAATAAACAATGTCCCACGTTTTAACTATGACCAATGCCACACTGTTCAGGTCTTCCATTGTCACAAAGTTACGCTTAAACCAATGTCACCATGCTAAGCTCTAACTTATGCCACTAAGTGCAACTCCACCTTAAGCCACAAGGTCCAATCAATACCTCGATGTTTCAGCATTAACCAGTGTGATTCAGTTTAGCTCGAATCAAACCCACAATTTCAGTTGAACTAGTGCAAAAAACTTCTAACAAATGCCGTAAAAATGAGTTCTAAATATTGCTTCAATTTGATTTTTAACAAAGTTAACAAATTAGCTTACCTTGAACGTTCTTCTCACATGAAGCCGGACTTTTACTCATTTCATAAACATCAATTGTAAGAAATGCCACAAAATATTAAGACGCAAACGTTAATCAATTCCACAATATGAACCTATGGTTGTGAGTTCCTTGCGGTGACAATGAAGATAGCCCGATTGTATGACAGAATCAATAGCAGTTCAAACATTGTCATATGGCTTCGAAATAATAAAATAAATTGTAACTGATGTACTCAGTGCATATTCAAAAATATGTTTCATTAATATGAATGCACATTATTATTTAACGATATTGTTAATTGATAAGATGCTACTTTCTTATCGGTTATGGGAGTGATTACACATATCGTCCCTGTGTAAAAATAACAAAACACTTCATTATGTAAAAAAACATATGTAGCTTTAGTTATATATAGTATCAATCAATTATTCTATTTACTAATTTTACTCTTTAATGATTATTTAATGTGACGAATACATGATTCTAAAGCGGTCTAAAAAATGAATCATTTGAGTGATTTTGCATTTCGTCCCACTAGCGGATCCAGTGTGGGGGTGGCGCAACCCGCCCCCCCCCCCAAAAAAAAAAACAGTCCACGTTTACTTTTTAATTCAATATAGTTGAACAAAGTTATAAAATCTACCCCAAATGCACTTTTTTTGGACTAAAAATTGTTAAACAAAATCGGGGGAGTTCCCTAAAAAGCCATTTTTAACTCAAAAATGTTAAAAAAAATCCCTAAACACCCTGCCAACACTTTCAGCAAAATAGATTTAGGTTCGGAGGGAGGGGCACTAGATAAAAGGATACGCCCCTAAGCTACGCTCACTCCTTCGTCAAATCCTGGAGCCGCCCCCGCGTCCCCCTATTGCACTGAGGTTCAATATGTGACCACACTATTACAAGTATAATTGCACTAATTGTTTTTGAAGCGATTGAGTTGAATAAGAAACTGTAACATGTTGCGGAATGAACAACGGACTCGGTGGATTTTGTTACGTATTCAGATTACATAAAATGCGTTAGACATGACGCTGATTTATTATTATTTATATATTTGCGATGTATATCTTTTCAAAATTTAAAGTTATTGAAACTTAAAAAAAGAGTTGTTTCGGTATCTTTGTTGCACATAAAATCTACTGCAAGTAATGATTACTTGTATCTTTGCTGATGTTGTTTTGCTATTCTTGATAACGTCACTTATCTCTTTTTGCATTTAAAAATACGCCCCCCCCCCCCCCCCCACCACCACACACACACCTATTTTTTTTTAAGCCACCCTTTATCTCATCTTGTTACATATATCATCTGGAAGGCAAAAAAAGTCCTTAGAATAAAACCTACATTTTCAGCCAATGAAATTGCAGATAGGCAATCATTAAGTATTTGGCTTAATCATTAAGAATTTCAACCTCAACTTCCGCGGGTGTTTAAAGGTCCGCCTACTGCCACTCATCCAATATACAATGCCTGCGTCAGAGTTTACATTGCCAATGCGTCAGTCATTAAGATAACATGAATTAAAATCTGAACGATTAAGAAGGGCTATTGCGCTACGCTCACTCCGCCTATTCTTAATCATTAAGATTTGAATTCATGTTATCTAGCTATTACATTTTAAGGAATTATTTCTCGGCATAATACGGGTTGTTTTCGGTTTCCGATATGGAGGGGTGCATATTCTAAAATAAAACTCACCAGAGCATCAAACCCTGAGCCAGCCACGATATGGTATGTTATCAAATGTATAACGTGGAAGATGAATAAATATTGAACAAAATATTTGTTGAATCTATTAATAAGCAACAACGGTACTTTTAATTACCTTATGTTCAAATCTATCCTTGCATCCTCTGTCATAATCCAACTTTCCAATGCGTTCAGAATAACGATCGGAAAACAACATTGTCACACAGAAATTAGCCCGTATTCCGTAAAACCCTATAATCGTCCCAGACTTAACCCATTAGAAAATCGAAACAAAAGTTTTTAAGGGAACTTAAATGCAAAATTTTCTGACCACAAAGCTATACAAGTCTGGAAAACATGATTTACAGGCGTCGTTGTAAATATCAGATTTAGAATCAAAGTAATCAATTGCAGTACATTCACAGATTACCAGGTCTAATTGTCCGTTTAAATTAATTGGTTACAATTTTAAGTTAATACGATTAGATTAGGGAATTAACGTGATTAGTACTGGTCCTATTAATGAACATAAAATCGGTATTACAAGTACTTATCAGTTAAGGTCATTTTAATGATATATTTCTGAAGTGAAATAATGCATATGAACGGACCAGACGGACGGTTATTACATACATATTTGTTCTATCTACAACCATTCAAATTAAATTAAACGATTAAGTTTGTATACGAACGAACAGACGGACGGATATTTCATATATTTTTTTTATATTTAAGATCGTTCAAATTAAATTTAAAGATTAAGTTTGCTAAAATTAGTGACAATCATTTATACTATATATATACGTGTATATATGAAATAAAAATAAAATGAATATGAACAAACAGACGGACCGACGAATGGATGGATAAAGACGGACATACATCGTTACATAAATGTACATCTTATAAATGTATGAGAATGCATTCTTCAAATAGCGTTGTGCTTATATGGGTATTTTCTTAATGCGTGACTGTATTTTCAACTCTTGTAAACATGAAATATAAGAATTAAAAGCAAGACATATCTTTAAAAAGAGATAATGGACGTATTCTTAAGAAACATAACTGACTTTACCAGAATGCTATTGAAGGGGATGTTGTGGTATTTTCAAGGCACACGACAAAACTATTGTATAGCTACTTGTTAACTTCTTCACACAGACTATAAACATTCAAAACATGAGCTTGTTAGTAAATAGTTATGAATCTTTTGATACATATCAAGAGTAATTCTCATATTATTAGGTGACATAATGGCAGGCTTGGGTGACACAGGTGAAGTTATGTATTACGTTTAAAATAAGAAGATCATGAGGGACCATTCCATTTCAAGGAACAGTTGAATAAACAATGATATGTTGCAAACGACAAACTGAATATAATTAATCACCTGTATTATTATGAAAATATAAGTATATGAAAGAAACAGAAAAAAAATCAGCAATCATCGAGATGGTCAGCACATATATATTTGCTTTTAAATGTGATCAGTTGAATGTTGACCCATTTGCATGTAGGTTTATAATGTGCAATGCAGAATTATCTATAAAGACGACCAACGTTAGTTGGGATTCCACGAGGGCTTTTAAGCAGTTACCTATTCAGAAAAGAATAGAACAATTCTAACAAAATATAATGCAATTAGTTCACATACCAAATCTTGAATCAGTGAAGTAGTAAATTATATCCATATTCATAGAAATGAGGAACCCGTAGAAACATTGATCTGGAAGACAAACCGTCCGTTTTTGCCTGTTTCAAACAAACAATACAACTGCTCAAAATAGAAGAGAATGAATATTTCAATTTCTAAAACGCAGACGAATAATAAAAAAATCCTAAAACCTTAATCGACGCTATCTCTTCATGATTGTAGTTATGATATAACCTTATGAAACGATAAGCCGATTAATCTCAACTAGTGCTAGATGTGGCAACTAGAGCGGCTACAGTTTGACAGATTTCGGAGATACGCCTATTGTCTACTATGGAAGATATGGTGACCTCATCAGTGATAAGTCGGGTCTTCATTATGTCTTGGTCAGAGACCGCCACCCTGATATTATTACCACTGAGCGGAACCATAACACATCTAACGCGATAAGATTTAAAGAATACAGCAGGGTCAATCAAAATTAATCAGATATGGATGGATTATATTCGATTTTGGTAAAAATGAAGTGCAGTCTAAATCCGTTGCCTAGAAGACAAATATTACCATTTAGGAAGTGACTACTCAGTGTAACATGCGTTGTTTTTTCAATTATTTACACATGACAATGAATGAAAGCCCGGTTATTATATCAGACCACTGGCTTTTTCCATTCTTGTCGATTTTGAAGCTAAATAGTTTGTGGTTGGAAACACTTGCACTCACTAACATCAGTTTAATTTCGCGTGCAAATTGGTCAAATCACTATAAAAAAAAATATAGGACATTTATTAAGTGGCCTTTAACCTCGAATTTACCGGACCCCCCCCCCCCCCAAAAAAAAAAAAAAAAAACCCTCTTCAAAATAACGAGGTTGTGTATTTTAGAATAGCCGTTTCGGTACGAGAACTCTTGCATGCATTTGTCTTGCTAAAGAGGTAGTATTTTTTTTCATGAATGTTCGTGTTACTGAATTGATGAAGAAAAGAAGGCATCTTAGGATAAGTTAAGAGTATTACCGACATATTACAAGAACTTCGAAGCGTTTGCGGCGAGTTCAATTGATCCCCATAGTTGACGACGCAACAAAGGTCGCAGGGGCTCTATAAATATCACGGTTACATTTAATTGTTCCATTGTGGGCCCAAAGTATATCCTTTAATCAGCCCCGATAGACCCTTGCTGAGATAGCCCATCAAAACACTAGCGCCCATATGAAAGGAATGCGACGGATACCGCCGATAACGGGTGTGAAATGTAGCCCGTCATTAGTAAAGAATGGGTGATACTGTGACCAGTCTTATCTAAGCTTTGCTTAATGTAGCAAATATGCACAAATTTGACAAACTTACGAGGTATCACCCTAAACATTGGGCGGTGATACACACGTCCTTAACAGGTTGCTTGCGTACAGTGGCTACAGTTTTAACGGGTTGATGGATAAATAGAAGTTCTTTGTATCTTACAAGAGCTGTTCACATTTCAGTTTTAGAGAGAGAGAGCATTTGCCATCCCCTCACCCTACCCAGAACCGAAATATATATGGTTTATATGAGGGTGGAGGGATTCGGTCCCTCCCCCTCCGCGACTAATTTAAGTTTGAAATGGTGAATTTTTGTGTATGATATTGCCAACCGATATCGGTAGAAAACATTCTTTGGATATTAGTAGGTGGGGCATGGCAGGTTCCTCTCCATATATCCGCTATTCCATAATATAACTCAGTAGATTTGGGTTTCAAGCAGGATGATATCAGGTATTTAAGCAAATTTCAAATTCTACAATGTCCAATTTAGCTTACACTGTAACAATTAATACTGACTCGAAGTTTGGTTTAACATAACTGTTAGAACATATTTGCTTCTATACCTTTCTAAAAACGTAAAGTTTGATCGAATTTGCTTAATGTATTAAAGCAATAACATACCCATTGTAGTCCAATTATGCAAGCTATCCAACAAAGAACTTTTCACGGGAGAACACAAACAAAAACTAACAAAACACAGTCACAAAGGTTTTAAAAGTTAACCCAAAAAAACTCGAGACGCTGTTAAAAGTTTTGGGTGTCGTTTGCAAGCTAGGAGTCATAGTAGGTGATTTGTTGGAGCCCAGCGCACCGCCCCTAGGTATTATGAAGCCCCCATCCGTGTCTTATAACCCTAAAATAGGTGACATCGGGGTTGAAAGACCATTTAAAACGTTCACTTGACCTCACTTGACCCCACGGACTCAAATTTGTGTTTTTGTTCTGTTTTGTGAATAAACGGCTATTAACAAAGTTACACATCGTATTCAATACATTAAGACGCCTTTGTTCCGTCGTAACAAATACAATAATTTTGACATCTGTATATAACAAAACAGCTTTAAGAGGAACAGCATATTAACGCATATCTATAAGTGTATATGTTATAGTAGTATGTATTCTATAATCGGCGAATATAAGAGAGAACAATACAGAAACACACTATTGATTATCAGAATATAACCTGTTATGTTAATGAATTATCATTATAATGTGTAATGGAATTTGTTAAACATAAATTAGTTATAATAGCCAAAAAGATCAGAACAAATAACAGCAAAAAAGATCATGTTCTTTTTTAAGTTTTATGATTCAAAAATAAATGTAAAACGATGAAATGACATACCAAATAGATTCGCACATCCGACGAAATCCAGGTCTGATTTTCATCATTTAAATTTAAACCATGCACTGATCAAATCTAGCTAAGATACAAAAAGTAGCAAATGCATGATCCTATCGCTCATTCTACCCCGGAATGTAAGGACATATCCAGCCGATTGTAGTCCTCTGTCGCCGAAATATAGACGACTTTTCGTTCGGTTCAGAAATAATTGAAAAAGCTTAACACATTATTGAACATATTATTAACGATAATTTTCCCTAAGCGATATCTGTCAAACTTTAATTGCATTTAAATACTTCCGATATTATCCTTTGAAAATGTGGCATGTGGAATTAATGAGAATCTTTTCTAAAAATAAGAATGGGACGAACTGATATACTTATCTTTTTAAAAGAAATTCTATGGACTTTAATGAGAAGGGAAATAGAAAAGGTTGCACCATATTGCATATTATGACTAAGGCCACTCCTTTTTTATTTTTTGGTTTACAAGAATTTTTGGGAAAAATGTCCACCGGGCGGTCGAAAAAAAAAAAAGAAAAAAAAAGGAAAAAAGTCACAAAACATACTCTTGAAGGGTAAAAATCAGAGAACAACATAAAAACATTGAAAATTTATATCATTTACATGACATTTTAAATTTTTAAACTGCTATTAATGCATGTTTTAATACACTCAAAGTTTCAAAGTTCTAATTAAACACACAGTTTAAATCTTACATACTGTGCATATAAAACATCAATGAAATTGACTATAAAACATGTTTACATGTATAAACTACACTTTTTATCAAAGATACATTGAATATCACTCAGCAAGACATTTGTTGAGCTTCAAGGGTATGTTAAAGCAAAAGTGAATGCAGAACACTAAACTGAACAATATTAAATTGAAAAAAAGAGAAGGCAATTTTACGCATTAAAATACAAAAAATTGCACTGTATTAAAACAATACATACTATTTTCTAAACATTGTTTCAGTTATTTCAATATTGGAAAATGCCAATAAAGTGAAATAATTACCAATTTTGTAAATAAGGAAGTAACATTTTATGAAGACATTTGAGTTTTAACTTTGTGAAAGCAATTCCTGAAAAACTAAAAACCAAACTAGACCTAGATTTGAGTTTTAATAACCTTTACCATGGTGGGTCCTAGTTGTGTGTAACTCGATCCATGCTAAGTTCGGATATTTTCGGACCGGGATATTTACCATGGGATGTTCACCAAATCCATTTCAAATTCAAATCTTGCAGCAAATTACCACATCAGTACATAAAAATCACATAACAAAATAATAAATCTAGTATGTGACTTAACTTTATGTACCAATGATAGTAACAGAGAAATCCATAATTATGTATCGGATATTTTCATCTTCTTCCAACTCCGCCATTTTGTGTCTACACGAGTTCACAGAGCATCTATACTTCATGCTTGTTTATTTTTCATTTTTAAGAGTATTCCTTGGTTACAACAACAAATCTCATTTATAGAGAAATGTCAAGTTCATTACAAATTGAAATGGACTTATTCAAAATAGTTTTCCGTGTTATTTTATCTAAATGTTTTGCACACAACTCTTGGCATTAGTATTAAAATGTCATTGAGACATGTGTTCAACTCTTTCATTGTTTTTACTCTACTATTAACCCAAACATGAATAAACATGTAATCTAGAATAAACACAAGCTTAACATTGACTCAATAACAAGTATTTCCAAACCATTTTGTGATTTCAAATCCATAAACACCATCGACCGAACTTGTGAAACTAGGTCACCGGTGTCAACGTAGAAAGTTTACTTTCGATTTCACCACTCACACTTAGTGCACTGTTATTTGATATTTAACCATAAAATGTTATAAAATGTTTTTCTCACACATAATTTACAGATATTTGTGTCTACTAATTCGATGGCAGCCGCTGACAATTTTATTTTTTATCTATAAACAACAATATTTTCATGACCTAAATTGGCGGGGAATAACAACAACCACGTGACAGTTATTGTTTGTGTCGGCTGTTAAATTTGCCAATGTTAATTGCTATTGTTATTTTAACAACTCCCGCATATTTTAATTAATTATTTCACACAAAGAATGACTGCTATCGTCAATTCCGCCATTGCCATCAGCGCTGCCATAACAGTTGACTGGCTCACATGCTATCACTATAAATTGGCAAATACGGCCACGGAACAACAAACCAGTCGAGATCTACTGCATTCGTACTCTTATCTGTGCGTTTTTCTTTCGTTTCGCACCAAAATCAATACGGTCGGGAAAATAATTTTGAAAAAAATAGTGAAATTCATTTTTTTATTTTTTTTGTACTTTTCGGAAAATTAGACCCGCCGGTTTTGTAAACCAATTTATATAAAAGTAGTGGCCTAAGTGATAAAGATTGTCCTAAACATTCGTTGATAATTATACAGCTAGGTACCGGTACAAAATGAGAGGTAAATACCCTTTTTAAATACAATTAATCAAAATGTGTTCACTTGATGTGCAATATTTAAAAAAAAATAACTATATAATAAGGTTTTGCAGTAACAATAATTTAAATTCCACAGGTAAATGACGAAGAAACGAATGAAGTCTTAAAGATGCACTCTTACTACCAAAGAAGATGTATCACAATTAATGCAATTGCTTTAATTTACCGAAAAGGATGAATAAATATTGAAAACAATAGCTCGGATAAAGGAAACCGTGTTTAATTTGACAGAAAAGTGCAAAAAACACAGTATTTCTACCTTCTGAGACGATTTTGAATACTGTAATACGTTAAGAACCCATCAATCATTTAATATTTGGGCGTTTTCAGCTATTAAATTCACTGTCTAAATCTTGTTATCAGAATTTTTTTCATAAATGCTTTATTTAGTAAGTAGTTTAAGGTTTATCACTCAAAATTTATGTTTCTTAATTTGGGCTGTGTATCGCCGGACAAAAGGCGATCCGATTCGAATCGCGATCTTTGACTTGCGATCCACGATTCACTTGGTTATATAAAGCAATACATATTTTGAAAGTAAATGCAAAATAGAGGTATAACAAAAGCTTCATTTTTGTTTAGTTTTTACATTTTTGTCATCCTTTACATCAAACCCAAAATATTTCCAGAATTTAGAAGTATAGAATGCTGGTTCATTTCTATATAGCGCTGGATTTGATGTTTTTGTTGACGGGGGTGCCATGTTGACTTTGAAATGCAGACGAAAATAAATGAAAGCTGTACATAAGTTTCGCATTCTATTTTATTATTGTAGATCTTCTCTTTATAATTTCTTTAATGCCCTTTGAATTTTTATTTCTTATTTCTATATTTGTATTCTTTTTAAAACATTATATTCCCTTAAAACCTTGACAAGAAGCATTCTTCATTCGAACACCGCGCACTGAATTGAATGCTAGCTCTGTATGAATTAACTTCCGGTTGCGTCAGTGTAACGTATTTCGGACATTTCGGATAAACAATGCATTATATAATTTTTTTTTTAAAAAGCCACAATAATTGCTGGAATTGAATTAAATCATTTTTATTTATTCTTTTAGTTAATTTTGAACTTGAATCGCGATCCAGCGATCTTAGCCCTGGCGAGTATTTGTGTCAAATATTTTGCTTTGACTCGCGATTACTCGGGTACACGTTACAGCCCTATTTCTTATACAAGTGTATGTATTGATTTTAAATACGAGTGTCACTTTAGGTAAAAGAACTACAAATATGTATAACAGAAACTTATTAATTCTTCAATCAATAGATAATTGTTCATAACCAAGAAACTAGTCGTTTCCCCGAGTCAAATGTATGTTAAAGAGAAGCAATCAGCAAAATCATATCACATCAATCCCAAATCAAGCACCATGAAAAACATGCAGGACAAAGAATCCAATCTATCACGATCTGGATTAAAAATTACACATCCTTGATACAAATGTTTACAAATCTGGATCCAATCTTTTACAACTGTTCATTCTCTGTACATATTCATAGGTACGGGAGCGTAACGCTGTTTTATGAGCGATTCCATGTCTGAGTCCATATCGCTTCCAGCCTCACTGTCTTGCGTTTCGTCAGTATCCGATGATGCAGATGAAGAGGTATAAATATCCTCGGTGACCAGATCTAAACTTTCGTTATATCTTCTTCCTTCGTTGTTATGATTCAGTGGTTCGTCTTCAAGGGTACTGAACTCTTCATCGGAGTGAAAATCTGTGTCAGAGTAACTTTTCCTTGACTGGTAAGAAAAATCTAAGTCGTCTGTATCTATGGACGAGCCCGATGTGACGTCATCGTCACTTGATGACGTAATGTTCAACGATCGCCTGTTTCGAACACGATTATTATATTCATTTCCACTTAATTTTCGATGTCCGCGTCCTTGACCGTCAAAATAAAAATTGTTCCCAGAAATATCTATTAATGTATCACCAGCAACATCATCGTCTTCAGTTGCCTCGGATGAGGAATTAGAATAATCTCTCGACTGCACTTTCCTACGAACGTCCAACTGCAAGCCAACTGTCGGTCTCATTAAATTATATTCCCTAAATTTATCGTGCATAACGTAACATCCGCTGACATCATCACAATCATACATCCGGGACTCTCGCTCAATGGGTCTGTTCATATTGACGTTTCCCGGCATTCCAAACTGTGTACGGAACTTGGCCATGACCTTGCTGGGGCGTTTCTGTGCCTGTATTTCCTGTAACCGTTTGTCACGTCTCGCCTTTCTCTTTTTCGCTTTCCGTTTTTGACGTACATCGATGCTGGAGTCTCTGTATTAGAATAAGGTAAGGGTATTTAAAACAAGATATAAATTGTATATAACTTAGTGGAAATAGAATTTCATTTTTTATGCTTTTTACATGGATAAACTGTTGTGGACCGGCAAGTTAGGCCAGCAGGTGAGCGGTGAAAGTGGTATACTGGTTAAGGTGTCCCCTTCTCAACCACACGGTTTCCGGTTCGAGTCCCACCAGGTATACTTTTTCATGGCTTGTCTAAATGGAAACCCAAAGCTGGTTTCTACCCAGGAAGCGGACTCGGGAGTGATAATTTAAGCTATTAATTCTCGCCAAAATAAAATAGATGACATATAAAGGAAAACAGCATACACCATTTAGGTAGCAAATTATTTGTTATTGTTGTTTTATTGTTGTACAATTACCATTATTGTGAATCGAGATCATGTGAAAGCGGATTTTTTCCATTATCGCTGAACCACATGTTTGTGTTTTGTCACATTCGTATATCTTAATATTGACTATATATTATTTTAGTACGGTTATCAAGCTATAGTCAAGCTAAACATTTTATCATATGTCCGCCTCAACCATCGCCGATATCAAAACTATGGCAAGTCCTCTTCGTGTTCTCCCTTAAAAACTTTTGGCGGATCCGTAGTATAATAATTAAATACCTGACCGTCAACTCGGGGGTCGCAGGTTCCTCCCCCTACCCTACTAACATACTTTCATTATTCCAGTACTGACACTAAATGGAGTCGCTATCGCCAGAGCTATATATCGGCACAATAAAGAGCTTTAATCAGGTTTGCATTCACTCACACAACTTTACCGTAATGCCACTCTCTCTCCGGGGCTAGACTAACATGAATAATCTGGTTGCGTTGAAAAATAAACGTAGGCATCCTCAACAGTGTGAACATTACACGTGGTTTGTGACGTAACTTTTGGTTATAACATGAAGCAAAATACATCCCGATTCCGATAGGATTATCGCTGTAAGTTCGTTATTTTCATATCAATGTTTACATATCACTTTTGTACACAGCCTTAAGGACTGCTTCATTCTTAAGCGAGACTGCAAATCACATAGAAATTTAGATATATTACATGTTACCAACTTACACCTCATCCGAGTCCGAGCCGATGTTGGCCACCTGCACAGCATTGTCACACACCGGACATTTGTTGTTTAGATCCGCGTAACACTCCAGGCAGTACACGGCTATAGAAAATACAGGTAATAAGATTTTATGTACCTATTAAAACATTCTTAAAGTGATAACCAAGCGAGTTTAAGAAAGTTCGTTTTATTCCTATTCGTATACTGATATAAACTTGAAGCTGCACTCTCACAGATTTACCGTTTTTGACAACTATTTTTATTGTTTTGTCTTGGAATGAGCCAAATTTTGCATAAATATCTGCAACCAGTAATAAAAGACTGCTGACAAAAGATCAGATCGCAGATGTTCATATTTCCGTTCGAAAATTAATGTTTTATGGCTAAAAACGTTCCTTACTGTTTAAGAAAAAACCCCATAAAACATCATTTTTTGAACTTTGATTTTTTTGTGTTCAGTCTTATATCACTGGTTTCCATGCATTTTCGCATAAATTGGCACGTTCCAAGACAAAAGATAAAAAAGGTCAAAACGTTCAATCTGTGAGAGTGCAGCTTTAAAAATATGGTCTATATAGGTGAATTCCGGTATTTAGAAAGCTATAAACATGCATTCAATGATGAATTGATGGTATTTCTTGAAAAGAAAACAAAGCTAGATCATATCTTAATATAACTCTCTAGCATAAGAAAATGCCATACAATAGAAAGTGAATTCGTTTGCTAACGCATTTAATGCTGAGGAAAGTAATCTGGGAACAATTGGATACAGTGTTATGATTCTAGATCTAGGAACATGCAAGAGTTCGACATTTGATTGCTATTTTTGAAGACAACATGTTCGTTTTTATTCACCTCTTCCCATGTGTACTAGTTAGTGCTTAAACATTGTTCTCGTATCAAGGGTGGCAAGTCTGTAACAATTTTACCAACACAGTCGTAGAAATTACAGTGTATTAAGTTTCAGTTACCATTCCAATCGTAGAAGTCTTAATGTATAAAATTGTAGTAATTGTAGAAACAGGTGTTTCACCATTACAGTCGTATAACATGGCAGTGTATGAAATAGTAGTGCATACATGTTGTTTTTTTATCCATGGCGGTCGTAGAAACAAGTGTCCAGTGATTTTTTGTTGAATAATTTTTACCGCCTGAGCCTTGCAAATTGGGAAGAAAGTCGACTTTTGGAAAAATACAAAATCAGGCCAAAATAGCTAATATAATGTAAAATATACATGTTTTAACTTTTTATGCATACATTATGCTGTGAAAAAGAAAGTTTTGTCAAGATTTTGTTTATATTTCAAGAAATTCATTGCTTTTTTAGTCATGAAAGTAATCTGCATTTATCAAATTGGGAAAAAAATTATAAAATTTTGGGGAAAATGGACAGTTTTTCGCAAGGGGAAACGACCTTTAAAATGCAGTAAATTACGCCATTTTATTTCATGTAAAGCGGTTTTAAAAATCGCAGTGAATTGACATATTGAAAACGAAGAGGTTGGCAACAAAGTCATAGAAAATTTATTTTACCATTGGGATTGATACTAGAATTAATTTACCATCACAGTCATAGAAGTCACAGTGTATGAAGTTGTAATAGTCGTCCGGCTTTCCCTCTCGGCCACAGTAGAGGCACGACTTCACCTCCCAGCCCATGAACTTGAGCAGCTTCTCACATATTGCGTAGCTGAAGTGGATGGTGCACTTTGTGTGCATACTCCATATGTATGCATTTTTGTAGCGCGAAAAAACGTGTGTTCAACAATGTCGATGCTGGTTATATCTTGTTGAAAGTTTTAGAAATTGTTGTTGCCGCCAGGACATACATTTAAAGGGATCTCAATATTATTTACATTATAAATATTCTAAAATGTATAAAGCATTTCGGATTAGTCTGAATATATTATTTAAAATTTAAATTAGGGGCAGGACTCACTTTGCAGCAAGTCGACCTTTAAGGCTGATGTGGTCGGGTGCCGCGTTTCCCAACTTGCGTGCCTTGATCTTTTGCTTAGTCTGCTCCATGAGGCCTCCGCGCGTCTTCATGATGTGGTTGAACAGCCATATAGCGCGGCGTCTTTCCCGGCGCGGCTCGTAACACGCCATGATCACGTGACGGCACCGCAAACCGTAAGCCTCGCCAATAGTGAGGAGCAGACATAAAAAGTAGATCAACCCTGAAATTTTTAGCGTTAGTCAAGTAGATCAACCCTGATATTGTTAGTGTTAGTCAAGTAGATCAACCCTGAAATTGTTATCATTAGTCAAGCAGATCAACCCGGAAATTGTTAGCGTTAGTCAAGCAGATCAACCCTGGAATTGTTATCGTTAGTCAAGTAGATCAACCCAGAAATTGTTAGCGTTAGTCAAGCAGATCAACCCTGGAATTGTTATCGTTAGTCAAGTAGATCAACCCATAAATTGTTAGCGTTAGTCAAGCAGATCAACCCTGGAATTGTTATCGTTAGTCAAGTTGATCGACTCTGGAATTGTTAGCGTTAGTCAAGCAGATCAACCCTGGAATTGTTATCGTTAGTCAAGTTGATCAACCATGGAATTGTTAGGGTTAGTCAAGTTGATCAACCATGGTATTGTTAGCGTTAGTCAAGTTGATCAACCCTGAAACTGGAATCGTTAGTCAAGCAGATCAACCCTGATATTGTTATCGTTAGTCAAGTTGATCAACCCTGGAATTGTTAGCGTTAGTCAAGCAGATCAACCCTGATATTGTTATCGTTAGTCAAATTGATCAACCCTGAAATTGTTAGTGTCAGTCAAGCAGATCAACCCTGAAATTGTTAAGGTCAGTCAAGCAGATCAACCCTGGAATTGTTATCGTTAGTCAAGTAAATCAACCCTGAAATTGGAATCGTTGGTCAAGCAGATCAACCCTGAAATTGTTAGTGTCAGTCAACCAGATCAACTCTGGAATTGTTATCGTTAGTCAAGTAAATCAACCCTGAAATTGTTATCGTTAGTCAAGTAGATCAACCCTGGAATTTTTAGCGTTAGTCAAGCAGATCAACCCTGGAATTGTTATCGTTAGTCAAGCAGATCAACTCTGATATTGTTATCGTTAGTCAAATTGATCAACCCTGGAATTGTTAGTGTCAGTCAAGCAGATCAACTCTGGAATTGTTATCGTTAGTCAAGTAAATCAACCCTGAAATTGTTATCGTTAGTCAAGTAGATCAACCCTGGAATTGTTAGTGTCAGTCAAGCAGATCAACTCTGGAATTGTTATCGTTAGTCAAGTAAATCAACCCTGGAATTGTTATCGTTAGTCAAGTAAATCAACCCTGAAATTGGAATCGTTAGTCAAGTAGATCAACCCTGAAATTGTTAGTGTCAGTCAAGCAGATCAACTCTGGAATTGTTATCGTTAGTCAAGTAAATCAACCCTGAAATTGTTATCGATAGTCAAGCAGATCAACCCTGGAATTGTTAGCGTTAGTCAAGTTGATCAACCCTGGAATTGTTATCGTTAGTCAAGCAGATCAACCCTGGAATTGTTATCGTTAGTCAAGCAGATCAACCCTGGAATTGTTATCGTTAGTCAAGTAGATCAACCCAGAAATTGTTAGCGTTAGTGAAGCAGATCAACCCTGGAATTGTTATCGTTAGTCAAGTAGATCAACCCTGAAATTGTTATCGTTAGTCAAGTAGATCAACCCTGGAATTATTATCGTTAGTCAAGCAGAGCAACCCTGATATTGTTATCGTTAGTCAAGTTGATCAACCCTTGAATTGTTATCGTTAGTCAAGTTGATCAACCCTGGAATTGTTATCGTTAGTCAAGCAGATCAACCCTGATATTGTTAGCGTTAGTCAAGTAGATCAACCCTGGAATTGTTATCGTTAGTCAAGTTGATCAACCCTGATATTGTTAGCGTTAGTCAAGTTGATCAACCCTGGAATTGTTAGCGTTAGTCAAGTAGATAAACCCTGGAATTGTTATCGTTAGTCAAGTAGATCAACCCTGGAATTGTTATCGTTAGTCAAGCAGATCAACCCTGGAATTGTTAGCGTTAGTCAAGTTGATCAACCCAGAAATTGTTATCGTTAGTCAAGTAGATCAACCCTGGAATTTTTAGCGTTAGTCAAGCAGATCAACCCTGGAATTGTTAGCGTTAGTCAAGTAGATCAACCCAGAAATTGTTATCGTTAGTCAAGTATATACACCCTGGAATTGTTATCGTTAGTC
Organism: Mya arenaria; assembly: GCF_026914265.1. Lineage (NCBI taxonomy): Eukaryota > Metazoa > Mollusca > Bivalvia > Myida > Myidae > Mya > Mya arenaria. The sequence goes on along the minus strand of NC_069129.1, from coordinate 15,787,537 downwards.
AAGTTGATCAACCCTGATATTGTTAGCGTTAGTCATGTTGATCAACCCTGGAATTGTTAGCGTTAGTCAAGTAGATCAACCCTGGAATTGTTATCGTTAGTCAAGTAGATCAACCCAGAAATTATTAGCGTTAGTCAAGTAGATCAACCCAGAAATTGTTATCGTTAGTCAAGTATATACACCCTGGAATTGTTATCGTTAGTCAAGTTGATCAACCCTGATATTGTTATCGTTAGTCAAGTTGATCAACCCTGGAATTGTTAGCGTTAGTCAAGTAGATCAACCCTGGAATTGTTATCGTTAGTCAAGCAGATCAACCCAGAAATTGTTAGCGTTAGTCAAGTAGATCAACCCTGGAATTGTTATCGTTAGTCAAGTAGATCAACCCTGGAATTGTTAGCGTTAGTCAAGTAGATCAACCCAGAAATTGTTATCGTTAGTCAAGTATATAAACCCTGGAGTTGTTAGCTTTAGTCAAGCAGATCAACCCTGATATTGTTATCGTTAGTCAAGTTGATCAACCCTGGAGTCAAGTTGATCAACCCTGATATTGTTATCGTTAGTCAAGCAGATCAACCCTGGAATTGTTAGCGTTAGTCAAGTTGATCAACCCTGGAATTGATAGCGTTAGTCAAGCAGATCAACCCTGATATTGTTATCGTTAGTCAAGTTGATCAACCCTGGAATTGTTATCGTTAGTCAAGTTGATCAACCCTGATATTGTTATCGTTAGTCAAGTTGATCAACCCTGGAATTGTTAGCGTTAGTCAAGTTGATCAACCCTGGAATTGTTAGCGTTAGTCAAGTTGATCAACCCTGGAATTGTTATCGTTAGTCAAGTTGATCAACCCTGGAATTGTTATCGTTAGTCAAGCAGATCAACCCTGATATTGTTAGCGTTAGTCAAGTTGATCAACCCTGGAATTGTTATCGTTAGTCAACTAGATCAATCCTGGAATTGTTATCGTTAGTCAAGTAGATCAACCCTGAAATTGGAATCGTTAGTCAAACACTGCGGGTTTTTTTCGGAATGCGACGTATATAATATACATGTATTTCTCTCATTTTCTTAAAGATAATCGTTGTCTTGTTTGATGTCACTTTTCTTTTGTATGGCTGTTTTTGACATATCAATTTATCCCAATATATAATGAAATCTGCTTAAGAAAACCGTACACATGTTGTGACACTCTTTCCTATAGCCTGCAGTTACTAAAAACATGTTCGTTGTTCTTTAAACTGTATTTAACAAAAAGGACCAACTTCGATTTCTCACCAATAGTTTTGTAAACACCCCAGTCCGGCTCCGAGGGGTTGGGCACACAGGGGGAGACGTCCAGTGTGACACCCGCCTTAGAGATAGGGTCAAACATGCCGACAATGGTCTTGTACATGTCCGCCATCGGGCCCTGTCCCACCACGTGCAGCTTCGTGTGAGGCGGCACTGGGGTAATACAGAGGGAATATGGGCTGGTATATGTACGGAATATAGTAGATTTGTATACAACATGTACACTACTTTACGTTAAAAAACATCTGAAAGAAAACAAAGGTAACAATGGAGAATATAAACAATGGAGAATAAAGACACGTCGTGTTCCGATATGACCTTAAAAAATAAAATAAAACGATATATAAATAATTCACAAATGTGTAAAAAATAGCGCATATTTACGATGACTAATATAAACATAAAAATGATCAATCATGGCATATAAAATATTTAGTTGTCATTTCTCAATGTATAGAGGAGAAAGTATTTTCATTATATACCATGGGCCCACAGACACACATCCGCTTCATTAACATGTTTTAAATTATATGTTATAAAACATCATTATGTGTAAAAAGTTTTGATTTTTTTCCTTCACTTATAAATACGTTTTCTTCAAAGGAAGAATTTATATACATGTACTTGAATTTGAATGATGCTTAATGACAGTAGACAGCTCTGATCTACATTGTGTTTTATTCCAGACGTTCATACTGACGTTTATATGAAAACGAATCCTTGATATGGTTTGAACGAGCAATTTGTTCATGACTTGAAGCTGACCTTAGTGTACAGTACTCATCATTTGAAAGTGGAAGAAGATCTGACATGTTTGATATCTGTAAATGTTTACCAATTTAATCTTGTAACAATCGACAAGACGATGACTGCTTCGGTCTCCTAAATGCTATTGTTGCCACTCTTCTTTGCCAGATGTTAATTTTATTTATTATAGCACCATTGCCTTTGCCCCAAACATGACAACAACAATCAAGTAACGGAATTATATATGAATTATATAATATATCATCTCATCGGTGAGATAGTAAATAACTTTCTTTAATAGCGAGATTTTGGAGGTTATAGTCTTACTGACAACGTCATTCTGGGAATGCCATTTGAGACTACTATCGTTATATTTTCAAAGAAATTCAATATTATTATTTTCATGGTTAAGACGTTCCATGTTACTATTGAAATGCTAGACGTTGGTTAAAAGCTCGTTGTGTTTTATAGGCTGTTCCATCCTCACTTATCATGCAATTCGATTTAGAAGGATGAAACGACATACATTTTTTTCGGGAAAGTTTGTGAAATTATGACCTCGAGGGAGTCATAAGGTTTTGTGAATGATTTTTGTATTTTGGACTGGCTTTGTTGCTCGACTCCTCGACTAATTTAGGTTTCGATGAAGCGTCAGTATATTTCATATGAAAATAGAAGGAATAATGTTCGGTACTAAACTTCGACCTCAAACGAACGCCTGTTCGAACGACCGTAGCTTTACTGTATTTATTCTTAACACCATTAATTTATGCACATTATCCGGAGGCGCCGGAAGGTATTTTGTATAGGGGAGGCGGGATGACCCTTCCTGTTGCGCGTATTTTTTTTTAACCAGGTGGCTTATTGTAACGCATTTTTAGGACTCACATCAATCGTTTGAAACAGCTTTAAAATAAAGAAAACTGCAGATTATACCAATTATTTTAACTACTTTGATTTTAATATCATTAATTATCCGGCGCCTCTGTTATCAAAAAGCTTATGTTAAATTTCCGTTGAACTAACGCCATTTCACGCACCTTTTAATCATCTGCAAACAGGTACATATATATTTTATTTTACCTCTACATAAAGCAATATTTTGATAATATGAGAACGGTCTCAATATGGAACCTTGTGGTACACCTGATGTTAGAGTTAGCAATTATGATCGCTTATAACCGACTTAGAGTTAATGTTGCCCGTAAGCTAAATAAGACTTAAACAAAGTATAATGCAGTGTGTGAAAAATGGTACAACTTGAGTTTATGGAAAGGATCTCGTGATCCACTATATCAAATGCTTTCTTTAAGTCAAGGAAAACAGTTCAATAACTTCGCCACTGTTTTCATCTTTAACCCATGTATATATCAGACTTGTCAAAGCGGTATTACAAGAACGTTTTTTTATAGCATGTACATATTTGCTCCTGAAAATAAGACTGAATTTGTTTAGCAACATTCCTTTCAAAATTCATAAAGTTTTTATTAGAATAGGTCGATATGGTTGGGGTCCTCTTTCGAATCTGATATAAAAAATGGTAATACTCGTGAATTTTAGTTCATCAGGAAAACGCCTCTGTTAAAACTTATGTTTATAATTGAGGCAATACATTGTATGAATGTCCCCAAAATTCATTATAATCGTTCGACAAATTACATCAAGTCCAATAGATTTGTTTAAAACAAGGGTATCTATGAACAGAAGTTTTACCGTAGTATGTCCAAGTTTTGCACTGAGTGTTTTCTTTAGAGTATAAAAGTGTCCATGGCGAAACTGTTATTTTTTTAAATGTATTTGAAATATCTAAATGTTTATTTAATTCAAATAATCGTCTATCAATGTATCATTTACGAGCAAGAGTGGTTTTAAGCTTATTGTGTAATATTTCTTCAAACTGGTAATTATTTTAAATTTTCATTTTTTTTTTCAAAAGCTTACTTAGAAAACTTAACTTTACTAAACAATGTAATTGTTTCTTAGAACTTTAATTGGTCATAGTCACTATTTATATGGCATCTTTCACTTTAGTAATCATTTTTTGTTTTAGTAAAACACGTCTATGGCATAGTTTAGTTTCACCTGTCTAGATGTCTAAGTACATTACTTTATTTTAAAGTACCTGTTCATTAAAACGTTAGTAATAAGAATGTCAAAACAAACTTATTTCCATACACAGATGAAACTCATTTCGAAAATGTTTGTATTTACAAACGCTGATATTAACGTACCCGGCGCCTTTGACACGGCGGCGAAGTTTTTCTGAACGATTCTGAGTGCGGAGTAGAGCCCGAAGTCGCAGAACAGGTAGAAGGCGGCGTTAAACATGCTCACGATGAAAACGACCAGCCCGAATCCAAGCCGCCGTCGCTCCCGTCGCGTAATCGGGCCTAATACTGGAATAGATAATAGAGAATACTGGTAAGTGTTGGATATTTAAGTGTATCATGAGATGTTCAGAAAGGAGAAAAAACACGAGCCTTAAATTACATGTGCGTATTGTCACTTGTAACATACGTGTGAGTATTTCCACTTGTAGCGTGTGAGTATTTCCACTTGTAGCATATGGGTATTGCCACTTGTAGCATATGGGTATTGCCACTTGTAGCATATGGGTATTGCCACTTGTAGCATGTGAGTAGTGCCACTTGTAACATGTGAGTATTGTCAGTTGTAGCATATGGGTATTGCCACTTGTAGCATGTGAGTAGTGCCACTTGTAACATGTGAGTATTGTCAGTTGTAGCATATGGGTATTGCCACTTGTAGCATATGGGTATTGCCACTTGTAGCATGTGAGTAGTGCCACTTGTAACATGTGGGTATTGCCACTTGTAGCATATGGGTATTGCCACTTGTAGCATGTGAGTAGTGCCACTTGTAACATGTGAGTATTGTCAGTTGTAGCATATGGGTATTGCCACTTGTTACATGTGAGTATTGTCACTTGTTTAGCATGTGAGTATTGTCACTTGTAGTATGTGAGTATTGTCACTTGTTACATGTGAGTATTGCCTCTTGTAGTATGTGAGTATTGTCACTTTTAGCATGTGAGTATTGTCACTTGTTACATGTGAGTATTGTCACTTGTAGTATGTGAGTATTGTCACTTTTAGCATGTGAGTATTGTCACTTGTTACATGTTAGTATTGCCACTTGTAGTATGTTAGTATTGCCACTTGTAGTATGTGAGTATTGCCACTTGTAGCATGTGAGTATTGCCACTTGTATAGCATGTGAGTATTGTCACTTGTAGTATGTGAGTATTGTCACTTGTTACATGTGAGTATTGTCACTTGTAGTATGTGAGTATTGTCACTTGTAGCATGTGAGTATTGTCACTTGTTACATGTGAGTATTGTCACTTGTAGTATGTGAGTATTGTCACTTTTAGCATGTGAGTATTGTCACTTGTAACATGTGAGTATTGTCACTTGTAGTATGTGAGTATTGTCACTTTTAGCATGTGAGTATTGTCACTTGTTACATGTTAGTATTGCCACTTGTAGTATGTGAGTATTGTCACTTGTAGCATGTGAGTATTGTCACTTGTTACATGTGAGTATTGTTGTTTGTAGCATGTGAGTATTGTCACTTGTAACATGTGAGAATTGTTACTTGTAACATGTGAGTATTGTTGTTTGTAGCATGTGAGTATTGTCACTTGTAACATGTGAGTAATGTCACCTGTAGCATGTGAGCATTGTCACTTGTAGTATGTGAGTATTGCCACTTGTAGTATGTGAGTTTTGCCTCTTGTTACATGTGAGTATTTTTACTTGTAACATGTGAGTATTGCCACTTGTAGTATGTGAGTATTGTCATTTCTAGTATGTGAGTATTGCCACTTGTAGCATGTGAGTATTGCCACTTGTAGTATGTGAGTATTGTCACTTGTATAGTATGTGAGTATTGCCATTTCTAGTATGTGAGTATTGCCACTTGTATAGTATGTGAGTATTGTCACTTGTAGTATGTGAGTATTGCCACTTGTAGCATGTGAGTATTGCCACTTGTAGTATGTGAGTATTGCCACTTGTAGTATGTGAGTATTGTCACTTGTATAGTATGTGAGTATTGTCACTTCTAGTATGTGAGTATTGCCACTTGTATAGTATGTGAGTATTGTCATTTCTAGTATGTGAGTATTGCCACTTGTATAGTATGTGAGTATTGTCACTTCTAGTATGTGAGTATTGCCACTTGTAGTATGTGAGTATTGCCACTTGTAGTATGTGAGTATTGCCACTTGTAGTATGTGAGTATTGTCACTTGTAGTATGTGAGTATTGCCACTTGTAGCATGTGAGTATTGTCACTTGTAGCATGTTAGTATTGCCACTTGTAGCATGTGAGTATTGTCACTTGTAGTATGTGAGAATTGTCACTTGTATAGTATGTGAGTATTGTCACTTGTAGTATGTGAGTATTGTCACATGTAGTATGTGAGTATTGTCACTTGTAGTATGTGAGTATTGTCACGTGTACTATGTGAGTATTGTCACTTGTAGTATGTGAGTATTGTCACTTGTAGTATGTGAGTATTGTCACTTGTAGTATGTGAGTATTGCCACTTGTAGTATGTGAGTATTGTCACTTGTAACATGTGAGAATTGTCACTTGTAGTATGTGAGTATTGCCACTTGTATAGTATGTGAGAATTGTCACCTGTAGCATGTGAGTATTGCCACTTGTAGTATGTGAGTATTGTCACCTGTAGCATGTGAGAATTGTCACTTGTAGTATGTGAGTATTGCCACTTGTATAGTATGTGAGAATTGTCACCTGTAGCATGTGAGTATTGCCACTTGTAGTATGTGAGTATTGCCACTTGTAGTATGTGAGAATTGTCACCTGTAGCATGTGAGTATTGCCACTTGTAGTATGTGAGTATTGTCACCTGTAGCATGTGAGAATTGTCACTTGTAGCATGTGAGTATTGTCACTTGTAGCATGTTAGTATTGCCACTTGTAGTATGTGAGAATTGTCACTTGTATAGTATGTGAGTATTGTCACTTGTAGTATGTGAGTATTGTCACATGTAGTATGTGAGTATTGTCACTTGTAGTATGTGAGTATTGTCACTTGTAGTATGTGAGTATTGTCACTTGTAGTATGTGAGTATTGTCACTTGTAGTATGTGAGAATTGTCACTTGTATAGTATGTGAGTATTGTCACTTGTAGTATGTGAGTATTGTCACTTGTAGTATGTGAGTATTGTCACTTGTAGTATGTGAGTATTGTCACTTGTAGTATGTGAGTATTGTCACTTGTAGTATGTGAGTATTGTCACTTGTAGTATGTGAGTATTGTCACTTGTAGTATGTGAGTATTGCCACTTGTATAGCATGTTAGTATTGCCACTTGTAGTATGTGAGAATTGTCACTTGTATAGTATGTGAGTATTGTCACTTGTAGTATGTGAGTATTGTCACTTGTAGCATGTGAGTATTGTCACTTGTAGTATGTGAGAATTGTCACTTGTATAGTATGTGAGTATTGTCACTTGTAGTATGTGAGTATTGTCACATGTAGTATGTGAGTATTGTCACTTGTAGTATGTGAGTATTGTTGTTTGTAGCATGTGAGTATTGTTGTTTGTAGCATGTGAGTATTGTCACTTGTAACATGTGAGTAATGTCACCTGTAGCATGTGAGTATTGTCACTTGTAACATGTGAGTATTGTCACTTGTAGTATGTGAGTATTGTCACTTGTAGTATGTGAGTATTGTCACTTGTAGTATGTGAGTATTGTCACTTGTAGTATGTGAGTATTGCCACTTGTAGTATGTGAGTATTGCCACTTGTAGTATGTGAGTATTGCCACTTGTATAGTATGTGAGTATTGTCACTTGTAGTATGTGAGTATTGCCACTTGTAGCATGTGAGTATTGCCACTTGTATAGCATGTGAGTATTGCCACTTTTAGCATGTGAGTATTGTCACTTGTATAGTATGTGAGTATTGTCACTTTTAGCATGTGAGTATTGCCACTTGTATAGCATGTGAGTATTGCCACTTTTAGCATGTGAGTATTGTCACTTGTAGCATGTGAGTATTGCCACTTTTAGCATGTGAGTATTGCCACTTGTAGTATGTGAGTATTGTCACTTGTAGCATGTGAGTATTGCCACTTTTAGCATGTGAGTATTGCCACTTGTTACATGTTAGTATTGCCTCTTGTAGTATGTGAGTATTGTCACTTGTAGTATGTGAGTATTGTCACTTGTAGTATGTGAGTATTGCCACTTTTAGTATGTGAGTATTGCCACTTTTAGCATGTGAGTATTGTCACTTGTAGTATGTGAGTATTGCCACTTTTAGCATGTGAGTATTGCCACTTGTAGTATGTGAGTATTGTCACTTGTAGTATGTGAGTATTGTCACTTGTAGCATGTTAGTATTGCCACTTGTAGTATGTGAGTATTGCCACTTTTAGCATGTGAGTATTGTCACTTGTAGCATGTGAGTATTGCCACTTGTAGTATGTGAGTATTGTCACTTTTAGCATGTGAGTATTGTCACTTGTAGCATGTTAGTATTGCCACTTGTAGTATGTGAGTATTGCCACTTTTAGCATGTGAGTATTGTCACTTGTAGTATGTGAGTATTGCCACTTTTAGCATGTGAGTATTGCCACTTGTAGTATGTGAGTATTGTCACTTTTAGCATGTGAGTATTGTCACTTGTTACATGTTAGTATTGCCTCTTGTAGTATGTGAGTATTGTCACTTTTAGCATGTGAGTATTGTCACTTGTTACATGTGAGTATTGTTGTTTGTAGCATGTGAGTATTGTCACTTGTAGTATGTGAGTATTGTCACTTGTAGCATGTGAGTATTGTCACTTGTTACATGTGAGTATTGTTGTTTGTAGCATGTGAGTATTGTCACTTGTAACATGTGAGAATTGTTACTTGTAACATGTGAGTATTGTTGTTTGTAGCATGTGAGTATTGTCACTTGTAGTATGTGAGTATTGTCACTTGTAACATGTGAGTATTGTCACTTGTAGCATGTGAGTATTGTCACTTGTAACATGTGAGTATTGTTGTTTGTAGCATGTGAGTATTGTCACTTGTAGTATGTGAGTATTGTCACTTGTAGCATGTGAGTATTGTCACTTGTTACATGTGAGTATTGTTGTTTGTAGCATGTGAGTATTGTCACTTGTAACATGTGAGAATTGTTACTTGTAACATGTGAGTATTGTTGTTTGTAGCATGTGAGTATTGTCACTTGTAGTATGTGAGTATTGTCACTTGTTACATGTTAGTATTGTCACTTGTAGTATGTGAGTATTGTCACTTGTAGCATGTGAGTATTGTCACTTGTTACATGTGAGTATTGTTGTTTGTAGCATGTGAGTATTGTCACTTGTAACATGTGAGAATTGTTACTTGTAACATGTGAGTATTGTTGTTTGTAGCATGTGAGTATTGTCACTTGTAACATGTGAGTAATGTCACCTGTAGCATGTGAGCATTGTCACTTGTAGTATGTGAGTATTGCCACTTGTAGTATGTGAGTTTTGCCTCTTGTTACATGTGAGTATTTTTACTTGTAACATGTGAGTATTGCCACTTGTAGTATGTGAGTATTGTCATTTCTAGTATGTGAGTATTGCCACTTGTAGCATGTGAGTATTGCCACTTGTAGTATGTGAGTATTGTCACTTGTATAGTATGTGAGTATTGCCATTTCTAGTATGTGAGTATTGCCACTTGTATAGTATGTGAGTATTGCCACTTGTAGCATGTGAGTATTGCCACTTGTAGCATGTGAGTATTGCCACTTGTAGTATGTGAGTATTGCCACTTGTAGTATGTGAGTATTGTCACTTGTATAGTATGTGAGTATTGTCACTTCTAGTATGTGAGTATTGCCACTTGTATAGTATGTGAGTATTGTCATTTCTAGTATGTGAGTATTGCCACTTGTATAGTATGTGAGTATTGTCACTTCTAGTATGTGAGTATTGCCACTTGTAGTATGTGAGTATTGCCACTTGTAGTATGTGAGTATTGTCACTTGTAGTATGTGAGTATTGTCACTTGTAGTATGTGAGTATTGCCACTTGTAGCATGTGAGTATTGTCACTTGTAGCATGTTAGTATTGCCACTTGTAGCATGTGAGTATTGTCACTTGTAGTATGTGAGTATTGTCACTTGTAGTATGTGAGTATTGTCACTTGTAGTATGTGAGTATTGTCACTTGTAGTATGTGAGTATTGTCACTTGTATAGTATGTGAGTATTGTCACTTGTAGTATGTGAGTATTGTCACTTGTAGTATGTGAGTATTGTCACATGTAGTATGTGAGTATTGTCACTTGTAGTATGTGAGTATTGTCACGTGTACTATGTGAGTATTGTCACTTGTAGTATGTGAGTATTGTCACTTGTAGTATGTGAGTATTGTCACTTGTAGTATGTGAGTATTGCCACTTGTAGTATGTGAGTATTGTCACTTGTAACATGTGAGTATTGTCACTTGTAGTATGTGAGTATTGCCACTTGTATAGTATGTGAGAATTGTCACCTGTAGCATGTGAGTATTGCCACTTGTAGTATGTGAGTATTGTCACCTGTAGCATGTGAGAATTGTCACTTGTAGTATGTGAGTATTGCCACTTGTATAGTATGTGAGAATTGTCACCTGTAGCATGTGAGTATTGCCACTTGTAGTATGTGAGTATTGCCACTTGTAGTATGTGAGAATTGTCACCTGTAGTATGTGAGTATTGCCACTTGTAGTATGTGAGTATTGTCACCTGTAGCATGTGAGCATTGTCACTTGTAACATGTGAGTATTGTCACTTGTAGCATGTTAGTATTGCCACTTGTAGTATGTGAGAATTGTCACTTGTATAGTATGTGAGTATTGTCACTTGTAGTATGTGAGTATTGTCACATGTAGTATGTGAGTATTGTCACTTGTAGTATGTGAGTATTGTCACGTGTAGTATGTGAGTATTGTCACTTGTAGTATGTGAGTATTGTCACTTTTAGTATGTGAGTATTGTCACTTGTAGTATGTGAGTATTGTCACTTGTAGTATGTGAGTATTGTCACTTGTAGTATGTGAGAATTGTCACTTGTATAGTATGTGAGTATTGTCACTTGTAGTATGTGAGTATTGTCACATGTAGTATGTGAGTATTGTCACTTGTAGTATGTGAGTATTGTCACGTGTAGTATGTGAGTATTGTCACTTGTAGTATGTGAGTATTGTCACTTTTAGTATGTGAGAATTGTCACTTGTATAGTATGTGAGTATTGTCACTTGTAGTATGTGAGTATTGTCACTTGTAGTATGTGAGTATTGTCACGTGTACTATGTGAGTATTGTCACTTGTAGTATGTGAGTATTGTCACTTGTAGTATGTGAGTATTGCCACTTGTAGTATGTGAGTATTGTCACTTGTAGTATGTGAGTATTGCCACTTGTATAGCATGTTAGTATTGCCACTTGTAGTATGTGAGAATTGTCACTTGTATAGTATGTGAGTATTGTCACTTGTAGTATGTGAGTATTGTCACTTGTAGCATGTGAGTATTGTCACTTGTAGTATGTGAGAATTGTCACTTGTATAGTATGTGAGTATTGTCACTTGTAGTATGTGAGTATTGTCACATGTAGTATGTGAGTATTGTCACTTGTAGTATGTGAGTATTGTTGTTTGTAGCATGTGAGTATTGTTGTTTGTAGCATGTGAGTATTGTCACTTGTAACATGTGAGTAATGTCACCTGTAGCATGTGAGTATTGTCACTTGTAACATGTGAGTATTGTCACGTGTAGTATGTGAGTTTTGCCTCTTGTTACATGTGAGTATTGTCACTTTTAGTATGTGAGTATTGTCACTTGTAGTATGTGAGTATTGTCACTTGTAGTATGTGAGTATTGTCACTTGTAGTATGTGAGTATTGTCACTTGTATAGTATGTGAGTATTGCCATTTCTAGTATGTGAGTATTGCCACTTGTATAGTATGTGAGTATTGTCACTTGTAGTATGTGAGTATTGCCACTTGTAGCATGTGAGTATTGCCACTTGTAGTATGTGAGTATTGCCACTTGTAGTATGTGAGTATTGTCACTTGTATAGTATGTGAGTATTGTCACTTGTAGTATGTGAGTATTGCCACTTGTATAGTATGTGAGTATTGTCATTTCTAGTATGTGAGTATTGCCACTTGTATAGTATGTGAGTATTGTCACTTGTAGTATGTGAGTATTGCCACTTGTAGTATGTGAGTATTGTCACTTGTAGTATGTGAGTATTGCCACTTGTAGTATGTGAGTATTGTCACTTGTAGTATGTGAGTATTGCCACTTGTAGCATGTGAGTATTGTCACTTGTAGCATGTGAGTATTGTCACTTGTAGCATGTGAGTATTGTCACTTGTAGTATGTGAGAATTGTCACTTGTATAGTATGTGAGTATTGTCACTTGTAGTATGTGAGTATTGTCACATGTAGTATGTGAGTATTGTCACTTGTAGTATGTGAGTATTGTCACTTGTAGTATGTGAGTATTGTCACTTGTATAGTATGTGAGTATTGTCACTTGTAGTATGTGAGTATTGTCACTTGTAGTATGTGAGTATTGTCACTTGTAGTATGTGAGTATTGCCACTTGTGTAGTTTGTGAGTATTGTCACTTGTAGTATGTGAGTATTGTCACTTGTAGTATGTGAGTATTGTCACTTGTAGTATGTGAGTATTGCCACTTGTAGTATGTGAGTATTGTCACTTGTAGTATGTGAGTATTGTCACTTGTAGTATGTGAGTATTGCCACTTGTAGTATGTGAGTATTGTCACTTGTAGTATGTGAGTATTGTCACTTGTAGTATGTGAGTATTGCCACTTGTAGTATGTGAGTATTGTCACTTGTAGTCTGTGAGTATTGCCACTTGTAGTATGTGAGAATTGTCACTTGTATAGTATGTGAGTATTGTCACTTGTAGCATGTGAGTATTGCCACTTGTAGCATGTTAGTATTGCCACTTGTAGTATGTGAGTATTGTCACTTGTAGCATGTTAGTATTGCCACTTGTAGTATGTGAGTATTTTCACTTGTAGCATGTTAGTATTGCCACTTGTAGTATGTGAGAATTGTCACTTGTAGCATGTGAGTATTGCCTTGTAGTATGTGAGTATTGTCACTTGTAGCATGTTAGTATTGCCACTTGTAGTATGTGAGTATTGTCACTTGTAGCATGTTAGTATTGCCTTGTAGTATGTGAGTATTGTCACTTGTAGTATGTGAGTATTGCCACTTGTAGTATGTGAGTATTGTCACTTGTAGTATGTGAGTATTGCCTTGTAGTATGTGAGTATTGTCACTTGTAGCATGTTAGTATTGCCTTGTAGTATGTGAGTATTGTCACTTGTAGCATGTTAGTATTGCCACTTGTAGTATGTGAGTATTGTCACTTGTAGCATGTTAGTATTGCCTTGTAGTATGTGAGTATTGTCACTGATAACATGTGAGTATTGCCACTGATATCATGTGGGTATTGTCAATTGCAATATGTGAGTATTGTCACTGATAACATGTGAGTATTGTCACTAAAAACATGTGAATATTGTAACTGATAACATGTGAGTTTTGCAACTTGCAACATGTGAGTATTACCACTGAGAACATGGAGTATTGTCACTTATAACATGTGTGTATTGTCACTGATAACATGTGAGTACTGCGAAGTGGAACATGTGAGTATTGTCACTGATAACATGGAGTATTGTCACTGATAACATGAGAAATTGTCACTGATAACATGGAGAATTGTGACTGATAACACAGAGTATTGTAACTGAAAACATGGAGTATTGTCACTGATAACATGTGAGTATTGTCACTGATAACATGTGAGTTTTGCCACTTGCAACATGTGAGTATTGTCACTGATATCATGTGAATTTTGCCACTTGCAACATTTGAGTATTGTCACTGATAACATGTTAATATTGCCACTTGTAGTATTTGAATATTGTCACTTGCAACATGTGAGTATTGCCATTGATAACATGGAGTATTGTCACTGATAACCTATGAGTATTTCCACTGGTAACATGTGAGTATTGCCACTGATAACATGTAAGTAGTGTCAATAAAACATGTGAGTATTGCCACTGATAACATGTGAGTATTGTCACTAATATCATGTGAGTATTGGCACTGGTACCTTACAAGTATTGTCACTTATAACATGTGAGTATTGCCACTTGTAACATGTAAGTATTGCCACTGATAACATTAGAGTATTGTCTCTAATAACGTGTGAGTATTGTCATTGATATCATGTGAGTATTACCACTGATAACATGTGAGTATTGCCACTGATAACATGTGAGTATTGTCAATGGCTAACATATTATCAGTGACAATACTCACATGTTATCAGTGACAATACTCACACGATATTGAGACAATACTCACATGTTATCAGTGGCAATACTCACATGCTATCAGTGACAGTTCTCACTTGTTAACAGTGATAACATGTGGGTAATGCAACTGATAACATGTGAGTATTTTCTCTAATAACGTGTGAGTAATGTCATTGATAACATGTGAGTATTGCCACTGATAACATGTTAGTATTTCCACTAATAACATGAGAGTATTGTCACTGATAACATGTAAGTATTGCCACAGATAACATTTTAGTATTTCCACTAATAACATGTGAGTATTGCCACTGATAGCATGTGAGTATTTCCACTTGTAACATAGGAGTATTTCCGCTGATAATAAGTGAGTATTGCTACCGATAACATGAGAGTAATGTCGCTAATAACGTGTGAGTTTTGTCACTGAAAACATCTGAGTATTGCCACGTGTTATATGTGAGTATTGCCACTGATAACATGTGAGTTCGTCCACGGATTACGAGAACTTTGTCGCTGATAACATATGAGTTTTGCCACATTTTGGGGTAGTTCTAAGATTTATGTTAATATCTAGAACATGTTTTGTGTTAATATTAAGCACAACGACGACACCGCCGCCGACACTAGTGGTGTTACAGTTCACTGTACATCGACATGTTCTCTCAAAAAACAGAGCAGTTTATTTAAATGCATTAATTATAAAAAGTGTTTCTTTAATAAACAATAATACTTTCGAGAATGAAACTCGATAAATCTATTTATTAATGGGTTATAGCCATAATCTCAAACACTGAACGTTTTAGTCAGCCAACTTTTGTGGACTTAACCGTGATGTATTATAGATGTAGGTTGGTTCGCAAGTGGGTTTCATAAACGTACGACTGCCGATGTATTTCCGTTCCTCCTCGTACGTCAGGGGAACGATCCCGGGCTTGCTGGCGTCCTTACGCCGCTCGTCTAGGTCCCGGACGGTGAACGTTATGTGAATGTTGTCGAACCGGTCGTTCGATAGCCATCGCTGACGGTACATAACTGCCCTGGTGGAAAAGAGTGGGGATTGGTACAACTTTTAATCATTCGACATAAGATCTTAACAAAAGAATTGCTAGAATAGATAACATGTTGTTGTTTCTTTATTGTACTATAAAAATATCATTCATGTTTAGTTTTTAATGATTATAAATCTACCCAATAAATTCTAATTTAGAAATTAGAAATACCATTTATATCAAATGGGTACCTAACTACCTATTAATGTTACACTGCTTGTCAAGTATTATTTGTACTTGAAAATGTCCATGAATATTTTTTTTTACTGAATTCACGTTTTACATGTTTACGGTGAACGTAATGTACAGACCGTTTGAAGGGAGATTATGGGTGCCGTTGACGTAAAAACCTGTTTAACCGTTCACCTCTCCAAGTGGAACATTGGCTTTTACTCAATCAATTGAAAGAAAAATTCCATGAAAAGTAAGTGTTTATTTTTATAAAATCGTTGTCAAAAATTAGGAAAGTACATGTATCCCAAAGTTGAAAAATAACACTGCGATTCTTAATGAAAGTTTGGCGCCTGATTTCTTCATAGTTGATGGCTCGGAGATTGATTATAAATATCTATCATGTGTTACCGGTACGGATAGAAAAATCCGACCCGAGGGCACGTGCGTAAGCCGGTAACGAGGCTTGCCGAGTTACCGGCCACGCAGCGTGCCCGAGGGTCGGATTTTCTATCCGTACCGGAAACACATGATTGATATTTTTTCTTGCATATCTTAATTTATCAATTTGTGGAAAAAATGACGTTGAAAACGAACTTTTGTACAATTACACCAAAAAGCGCGTGCGACGTTGTTTACTGACGTCATAGAGCGCAGTAATTTTAAATAACTAAAACTAGCGTTTTTTACGATTATTTATTTTCAGTTTTAATTAAAAGTCTTGCAAACATATATATTTGACTGCGCTTAATTGAAATGGCATAATATACTATTCATAAATCATACAATAAAAGAAATAAGTAGTATCGCGTTGTTACGCGCGACTCATCTTACATGGGGTATGTAAGATGGGGTTTTCCAGCACTGGTCACATGACCGGAAATACACGTCCGGTATGCAAGAATTAGGATATCCAATAGCTTTAAATTAATGGTAATAAACAACGGTAGTTTTTAGACTATCTGCGCATGCGCGACGGTAGTCTTAAGACCACAAACTCTAAAGAACTACTTCTATTCATGTCGTTTTAACCCATTTTTTTTTGTCTCAATGCGCTCTATCTTTAGCAGAATGACGTCGAAACCATACAAATGGATTGGTCGTGTTGCAGTCCGAATATGAGTTTTTGCTTGTTCGGCTATTTCCGCGCTGTAATTATGTATCCCGGCGTTTTATTTTTAGCAGAATATAACTATTTTTAGATCGTTATATTTATCAGATCAATGAGGGTGAAGATAATGGAGGCTCTGGTAGGAAGATAACATACAGTATTGATATTCACTCTAGTTTAGCCCATGATGTTCCAGAAATTATTACCGACCGCAAGTGTCCCATCGCCTGCAGGATTTGTTATTTAAACCTGACGTGACCCTGAAGCACGCTTATTTGTAATGGTGATTTTTTATTGACTTTTATGAGATAAGAAAAAATATTATTGTCTTAGTGTTAAAATAGTTGTATCTCAGGTTTCGCATTGCTAATGCTTCAAATACTATACATTATAATTTACCTCAGCTACACAATAACAAGATACTATTCATTCTATGATTTTAGGCGTTTATATTTCTTATGAGATGTTTTCATTTTTGCATAAAAGCTTCGTTCCGGTGTATTCTTGGCATAGTTTTAGACATTAGGCTTTCAATTTAGATAAGCACACATGCCCTGATACGACAATGAGTCATGCATACGTTTGGTGAAGCAAATAAGTAGTTCGGATTAAACCTGTTTAACATCCAAAGAGTAGGAAGCATTTATAACAACACTAGTACTGTTTTTACACAGGTACTTATATTAAACATAAATAACATTAAATTTATTAATAAACTTTAAAAAGCACAATCCTATTCTAATTCATAAAAACAGAATAGTTCCGATAATCTAAAAATAGTTTCAACTTCATTAACTGACCTATATTCTAAACATAGATTCTACATACATTAACTGAACACATGTTTGTCCTCACCGCGGGAAAACGACCATCTGATAAAGTCTGCATTTTAAAAGGTATTATTGCTAAAGTTGCTCGTAAAAATAAAACCATTTTCCTTAAAGAATTAAAACGTGTAAGTTCATAAAATTTGTCTAACGTATGCTATCTAATCAAAGCACCGTGGGCACAAGCGCTGTCGGCATATTTTTCACTTTTATTTATGTGCTCTTCACCCATTCCCATAGTTCAAATAAAATTTGCAACTCTCACATATTTGCCCGCAGATAGTCTTTCAGCGCCTCGCGCTTTGATTTAGTTATATTGTTATGGGATGATTCGCGTATCATAACATATCCGAAGATGTTGCGTTCATCGGATAATAACAGCACAGGGGTGTAGAAATGGGCCGGGAGCCGGTAAAATAACCCGGTTATTTTGGCATCTTCACCCGGTTACTTTCCCCGCATCAACAAAAATAAAATCTGTCATTTTTTTGTCATGTTTTTTATGTTTACATTCGTTTAAATCCCAGATTGTTGGTATTGTTTATTTTGGTTGCCCCGCGTACCGACTACAATACAGCATTAGCTTAATATGTGACGTCATTAGTCTCATCCCCCTCTGGGATGTTTTTAAGTACTAGGTTTGGGTTTTCCAGCATCGCAAATACAATACGACATTAGCTCGATATATGACCTCATTTGTTGCATCCCTCTCTGCGGATGTTTTTTTAAGTTAATGATTTGCAAAGAATAATCAAATAAGCGTAGTAAGTTTGCAACATGAGCGTGTCTGGCTTTCTGTTAGTACTATAACCATTTACGCTATGGTCCTTTAGTTATATATATATGCGTGTTACCCGGGTGTAAACAAATTGAAACAAGCTTGTGGTGATGTCATTGCTAAAAATAATCCATAATTTTGCTGAATTTGAGCACGTTGTGTGTAATTTTGTACGCCTTAAAAGTCACAAAGTGTCTAGATATTTATTTTGGTTTTTAAACCGAAATAAGTTAGCTGCAGGTGAAATATCTAGTACCACAGAAAATGAAGTTAGATGTTTAATTTTCAGAGCCTCAGAGTGATTCAGTGGTTGAAAGTACCATTGCCAATGGTAAAGAAGAAAAAACATATATATATATATATATATATTATTAGGAGGGAATTAATAGCAAATTGCAAGGCATGTGGTCTGGAATGTTACAATATTATCCTGAATCTGACGGTAATATGGTTTATTAGCTAGCCCTCACTGGTGGGGGGTGGGGGTGGGGGGGGGGGGGGTAAGGGGTGAGTACTCAGATTCAGTATCATATATATTCAAGTACATTTTGGTAAGGTTCCCTGTTACAAAATAAACATGCACCAGAAGACTAGGAATTTTGGTTGAAAAAGGTTTAAAATCATCCCACAGTGGTCATAATGCCCCCTTGACCCTAACTTGGGGAGGACATCCAGACCCCCCCCCCCCTCCCCCGCCTACTTTTGGGATATCCCCTGCTACTTAAATTAATTTTTACACCCCTGACAGCAATTGCCGACAGTTCATTCACAGTTACTCGGTATCTATTCAAAGATTGTATGAACTATTAAAATATTTAATATGTAAAAAATAAACGACTAAAAGTGGATTATTTGTTTATAATGTGAATCGTGGAGTACTAGAACACATTGTTTATGATTCTCATTCCAAGAGATCACCCTAGGGACCAATCGCTCGAATCAGGTAGATCGACTGGCCAAAAGTGCAGTCCAAATACCAAGTAACTGTGAGTTCATCTAAGGAATTGAAGTCGAGGTGTAAATATTGCGCTTTAATTTTGCTATGAAAACCATTTAATGGCAACTAGTTAAATAATCCCAAGCTTAATCAGACAACGGGAAAATCATTGGTCCGACGGTCCTGACCGGTAAACCTAAACCCGGTCCGAGTAAACCCGGTCCGAGTAAAATTGTAAAAGGTTCTGTCCATTTGACCGACAGAAAATGATAAACATGTAAGCTTGTTGTTTACAGCGTTAAGTACGCATTTTACCTAAAAATGAGTGAAGAAATCAATGGTTATCACTAAGTACGAATATATGTGTAAATCAGTATGTGTATACTACGTGATTAATTACGTCACATATATCAGGGGGTCCAACGTGTTTTGTGTTTGCCGAATTTTAAGTGAGGGAATTGTGTGGAGCAGAATAAATTGGCGGCGTTTGAATGAATTTCGGTGTTTCAGGAGGGTATTTTCACCTTTTAAGTAAGTTACATCACCTTTCTCGCAATATACGTGTAAATACGCCTACCCGGAGACCACACGTATAAGCGTCTCTCGGTTTTTTAAATTTTGTTTGTGGAGGCCTTAACAAAAAAGTTATTGACTGTATAAGCTGAGCGATTGATTGTTTACAAAGTGAAAATAGAAAAATGCGTGACTTAAAACTGTGTTTCCAGTCCAAGTGTACCATTCTTGTACCTATTTTAGCTATTTGTTATTGATTTTTTTGCATTATTTATCTTTTCGACGGCTTATGCACTTACACGGGCACTATACGGATATGTATAAACACCTTTTATGTTGGGCGACGAAGTTTTATGCAGTTTTTGTGCGAAGGAGAATCAGAATATACATGCATAAAAAAATTACCCAATAAGAACGTACCGCAAATTTATTATGCAATATGTTAGTGTTTAGTAAGTCAGAGAATTTAAAAATGTGTTAATTAGATGATATCACATTGAATTAATGTTTAAAGATTTTGTACGAAAGTATTTTTTATATCACATAATTATTTAAAGTTTAATGTTTGCTGTTGTTTGCAGTGAAGTATTCGGTTTTGCAGTGAAGTATTCGGTTTTTATCAAAAGAAGATAAGCACAATTGATTTTAAAGTAGACTTAATAGTTGCAAAACTTGTTATTTGACTGATAAAACTAACTGAACAGCATGGTAGAACATGTTATTTATAACAGATACGTACTTGATGATAACAAACAGCGCAGTGAGGACCATGACGTTCCTGAAGACCCCGATGGCGTCAACAAACATGTCCAGGTGGGCGTGTATTTCCCTGCTTATGTCTTCTTTTATCTGATTAGTCATAAATATTATATGTTATTAGCATAGCAAATTCAGATTCTTGTCCATATGGTAAAACAAATATGCATAAATAACAATGTTTTTCTCAGGGCAAACCTCAGTAGAAGCCTTTTTAAGATTAAAAGGAAACAGAGAGAGAGAGGGGGCACGCCATATGCTTCTTTCTTAAGCGTAAAATCCTTGAACTGCCCCCATATGACGCAAAACATGTAAACATGTTCATAATAATATACACAAAAATGAACTAATGCAACATAACCTGCTTGAAGGTACAAGAATGGCTTAACGTGAAGTGAAATTTGTAGTTTATGGAAACAATAACAACAACAACAACAACTACATGTAGGCGTTGAACTATTTGAATGTGTTGAACATGCAGCTAAGGAAAACAACAAAAACAACAACATTAACAACACCTAATTGTAGGAGAGAGACTGGCTGAAGGTGTAGTGGAATGCGTTGTTTAGGGAAACAACAACAACAACAACAACAACAACAACAACACCTAATTGTAGGAGAGAGACTGGTTGAACGTGTAGTGGAATGCGTTGTTTAGGGAAACAACAACAACAACAACAACAACAACACCTGCTTGTAAGAGCGGGACTGGCTGAACGTGTAGTTGAAGGTGTAGTTGAACATGTAGCTAAGGGATACAACAACAACAACAACAACAACAACAACAACAACAACAACCTCTACATCAACAACACCTGCTTGTAGGAACGGGACTGGCTGAACGTGTAGTTGAAGGTGTAGTTTAAGGAGACGTTGAAGTAAAACATTTCCTCTGCGTCCTTCAGCACACGCTGAGTAGCTGCAGTGATAATTTGTGTATATGGAATCGCGGAAACCCTTATATGTTAATTTAATTTAAACTTATTTTTTTACAACGATTGTAAAACAATTGTTGAAACTTATATTAATCTCTCTCGTTAGCACGATGTTGCGCGAGAGAATGGTGCTGTATTGTGGGGGAAACCGGAGTACCGGAGAAAACCCGCTTGTCCGACCACAAACCAAACTCGCATGTACCCAGCACGGGAATCAAACCCGGGTCGCCTAGGTGAGAAGCGAGTTCACTAACCACTGCACTAACCGGACAATCTCGTGTTGACAAAACATTTCACAGAAAACCCAACTTCAAGTGAACATTTAAGAACCAACTTCACGATTCCAACACGGTAACAGTTGTTTAAATAGTTTGAATTTTATTTGTCAGATTTGTGGAGAATGCTATAAATTAGTTTGTGGATTCAATAAGAAACAGTCCATGTACATTTGTACATCAATGGTCACAATGGCTGAGCATAAACTACGTATGCAACATGCCTTCAAAGCTTAATATTTAATTTCTTTAAAAAAGGAGAGAAAAAATCATCCTTTTACTATAAATATACCAAGTATTTTGGTTAGCACTTCCTTCCTTGAATGACAAACGCTTTGTTATGAAGCATTGATGTAAACAAGATATTACAGGGACTCGCTCATGTTTTTGGTCAAACAATAGTTTTCCCGGTAATGCATCACAAAATACTTATCATTATTTAACTCTGAGATATCGAAATTGCAGAAAAAAAACCCATTCAGGTATAAAAAATTAGGATGCGAACCTACGACATTGTGAACATCACGTGATGATGATAACCAATCACGCAAGAACGAATCACTCAAAGCCGTTAGTAATGCTTATGAAATTTGTGGTCCTCAAAGACAATATTTGAGCAAATATAAACATTTGCAAAAGGGTTTGAGCATTCAGTATCTTATTTTTAACACTCCTAATGATTTGCCACACTTTATTCCGTAATAAGAAAGTGCATTTTACAAACCATGAGCGAGTCACTTTTAGATATCAAATTACACTTAGCCACAAATAAAGCACCAAAGCCACGGACATTACATGTCTGCTATCAACAACACAGTCTCTCAAATGGCCCATCATTATGGCTATCAGCTCTGCATTTTTACATGTATCCCTGGCTAAGTATACATAAGAGTTCATTTTGGCGATCCACAGAAAAGGAAGCGAGCGCAGCGAGGGTCCGGGCCGAGAAAGTTCCGTAGAAAAACAAAATGAACTGATGAACTTATTTGGTGTTCGGACTTATTTGACTCACTAGCTCTCCCTTTATGTAGCCAAGAAGTATTTTGCCTCAAGTTAAACCGCTCTGCGTGTTATTGCTTAATTTCAGGGCCTTCCGTTGTTCAAAAGTGGGTGGGGAAGGCCAAAAATTAGAACGTTTAAACCGCTCGTGTTTTATTTGATTTTGAGGAGCAATCTTAATCGGGAGTAAAATCATCACGGTCTATCTTGAGAAAGATAGCGAGGATGGGGGACTTACGAAGGTCAATAGCCGACTCCAGCAGTCGTCGTATGGCGTCTACGATAAAGCACAGCAGCTCACCGACTGTAATATGCATGTAAAAAGTAAATATATAGTACATATACAAACTTTATACTGCATTTAGTATAAACTGGATTTAAATGTTTATTTTTTCATATATATATTTATCATAGTATTAAACTTTGTTCATAAAATGTATTGATACCTTTTTCACATACTTTATAATGAACCAGCTTAACATTTTTCTTTTGCAAATAAACGGTTAAAGAAAGGTAATCGATTTCCTTGGTGTTTTACCTACCCCTGACAACGTTGCACACTTTACCAACTAAGCTAGCTATCTCGCACAGAAATCCCATTGCGCCAAGCTTTTTCCTGAATAAAACATTAAATAGTATGATACAAGCACTGGCACAGGTTTTTCAAACTCATTTTTTTTAAATAAAATAACATAATCTTACAATTCCAAATTAAAAATGAAGATGCCAAAAATGTGAACAAATCTCGTAAAAAACATTTGTTCTGTATTGATATATATAGATAGTACAGAGTGCATATTAATGAGATTTTTTTCAATAATCTTTTACATTTTTGGCATCGTAATTTTAAGTTTGGAATTGTAAGGATTTTTTATGTTTTTTTTTATTTGAGTTTGAAAATTATGACCCCACCATTTTTCTTTGAAGACACGAAAAAGCAGCAAGGGGAAGATGTAAAAGCATCGTGTTCCCTGGAAAGAAGAAATGGTTTTGGTTTTTGAGAAATAATTAGTGTTTTGTTTGCATCCAACTAAATAACATAACTAACATATAAATACGTAAAACCATGTGCATCGCAATTTTCCATTACAATTTCAGTCACGGAAAACCACCCGTTGCGCGCCCTCCCCTAAACTCGTCCAAGTTTACTTTTTATTTCAATATAGGTGGAAAAATAGTAATAAAATACGCCAACGATGTACCATTTCGGACTAGCAATTGTTTAAATCTTTTTGGAGGAGTACCCTCAAACGCCCATGCAAAAATTGAAACCAAAATACTAAAAATTCAGATCTGAGGGAGGGGCGCAAGTTAAAAGGTTACGCCCCTATGGTACACCCCCTTTTGACGTCGAATCCAGGATCCGCCCTTGGTGTGTGATAGGATAAAACTGAAATAAATCTACAGCCGTTAGAAAACACGATCAAATAAACCGCAAAAAAAACCCCGAAATTTTTAAAGTGACTTCAGAGAAATATAAAATGGTTGAGTTGCAATACTCTCATTGATTGGTCGTACATAATAGATCATTCTCTGACTAGTTCAATAATGAAAATTCATAACATCTGGGGGTTTTAAGTGGTGTCACGTCCGCAAATGATCTTCATGTGCGTGAAAAATCGCTCAATGCTCGGTTTTTCACGGAAGCGAATGGATCGGCGCAGACGCGCACACGAATCATGGAATATCGTCAATGAGTTTTCGTTTCGAATTTTGCGGATACAGAACACGTACACGGAGTGCGCATACGAAGTCATGGAATATCGTCAATGAGTTTTCGTTTCGAATTTTGCGGATACAGAACACGTACACGGAGTGCGCATACGAACTCATGGAATATCGTCAATGAGTTTTCGTTTCGAATTTTGCGGATACAGAACACGTACACGGAGTGCGCATACGAAGTCATGGAAAATTAGCCTTACTATAATGCACCATTCAATTGTAACCACGCCCCCAGGTCCGGCAATACCGGGGATAGTGGTGGAAATGGACTGTGTTTTACCTTTCAGGTGGCCCCGCAGTGCTGAATGAATGCGGCGGTTTTGTTTTAGCTCCGAAAAAAATAGCGGGGAATGGGCCTTCCCTATATATCCCTGGCTGCGGGGGCATTTGGCGGGGATTTAACCAGCAGTTTTCCCCGCAGGACGGGAATTTTACCCGGGATTGGCTGGACCGAACGTCCCCGCAATTAACCGGACCTGGGGGAGCGGGGAGGGGGGGGGGGATACAATTAACACCTTTAATCCGTCAAAATAGCAACTTCAAAGTTTTTACTTGCAATCGTTGTATGCGTCTTCAAACAGGTTTTTACACTTCCGGTATGGCGAGCCCATCTTTCTATTACACGTGTCCACCGTACTCTTAAGCCATTGAGCCACACGCTTGATAACCGCGCCTGTTGAAGGAACATAAGATGTGGTAGTTTTAGTCAATCGGAACACTTCGACCATCTCCGCAATACGACGAGCATCGATGTATGCCAACTGGTTCATTAGTAAAAGTAGTTCGTATAATTAATAATAATAATATATATTAATTGCAGTGTTTTGACTTGTAATTTTTAAATAATAATTAGTTAAATTGATTGCCAGTGACGTGTTTAATTGCATAAATAATTAAGATTCCTAAGAGTAAAGTCATATTCGTGTAAGGCTTAACATTACTGCTAAATCGAAATTACTACGCGAGCTAATTGCAGCCACTTGCAGCGTAGTTAAACGTAAAGAATTCTGACATTGTAAAATGTCCATTTACATCCGAGTTTGTTTTCTATGAAAAATATCCGAGGTGTGGTGTTCCGAATGTTTAAGAATGTCTAAGGTATACCCTTTCCCATTGGCTCTATTATTGCTTAGACCCACCGCAGAAGTGTAAAAGAGAGAACCATTCGGAAATTCCTCGGCCATTTTCGATCGAAAACAACCTCGGATGTAACTGTGTGGACGGTTTACAATGTCAGAAATCAAAACTCTTCAACTACGCTGCAAGTAGATCGCGTAGTAATTTCAATATAGCAGTTAAAATTAATGACTTTACTCTTGGAAATCATAGTTATCTATGCAATGATACACTTTGATGGCAATCAATTTCATGGAAAATTGCCGAGGAGTTTCGAATGAGAGAGAACAAAAACCCATACGAGGGAAATTTCGGAACTCCTCGACCTTTTTTCTTCGAAAACAACCTCGGATGTCATTCGGAGCTCCTCGGCCATTTTTATCGAAAACAACCTCGGATATATATTTGGACGCTTTACATACTTAGAAATCGGTATGTTTAAGTCCGTTGCATGTAGATCGCGTAGTAATTTAATTTAAGCAGTTAAACTTAATGACTTAACTCTTGGGAATCTTCATTATGTTTGCAATAATACACTTCACTGGCAATCAATTTAAACTTAGATCAATAAATACAAGCTTAAACACTACATTCTATTAATGATAAAAATTTAAAAAAAATCGAACTACTTCAACTGATGTACCGGCATACATCCGAGGTTGTTTTCGATAAAAATGGCCACGGATTCCGAATGCCTCGGATGTATGCCGGTACAAACCGTACATCAGTAGAAGTAGTTCGTAATAAATTAAATGATAGTATTATTGAACTGTAGTGTTTCAATGTATTTTACTAAGTCTAACTTGATTGCCATTAAAGTGTATTAATGCATATATGGTGGGTTAATTCTACGTAATTCATATACGTATCTCTTTAAATGAATTAACTGAAATGATTATAAACTAAACGAAACTCATATAATTATACATGAATGATATATTTCACGATATATACGGAAGACATACCAATTTCGGATACCGTTTTCTTCAACGTTGTGTATGTTGCTTTTAACGTGTTGGCGAAGTCGGTTAGTTTTCCCAACACCTTGTCCACGCTGTCCATTATTCCTGAAAGAACCAAAGTGCAACAGGGTGACAAGGCTTCCCGTTAAATTTCCCCTATCAAAAATTAACATACAGTGCTCAGTGACTGAACAGTTTCGAGTATTGTGTTCAGGTTAGAACAAAGCACAACAACATCAGTTACAAAATGCAGCGCTACAATAAATAGGGTGGTTCAGGATAGGACATAAGGGGTCACACTTTAGAGGCGCAACCTGGGGCAAGCTTGATCAAACATGGCAACACCTTTGTACAGTGATTCATTGTGTGTGCTTTCCCAGTGGTCAACTACTGGTTTTCTCAGAAACCATTTTTTTTAAACGCACGCATACGCAATTCTGGAAACGCTCATATTTTGGAACAGGTCATGGTTATGAATTATGTGTATAAAGCATGCAATTAACTATAAAATGAATCAATGCATGTACATCTACATCAATGTTCCACTAATCTCGGATTGGCATACTTGTTTATAATAATTATTTACATTTACATACGGTATGGCTTCGTAAGATTGCAGACAAGTGGCCGCAGGGTTTAAATTAGACAGGTCTTCATTCAACAAATATATGTTCTTAGGAAAGTAAAACCGTACGGGTGAAACTTGCAGTTGCCGGTTACAAGAGGTGTCCGTTAGAAACAGGTGGACGGGCGAACAGGTTATACTGTAGTGACTGTACCTTGCATAGGTGCAACGGCTGCTTTAACGAGCTCCTTTGTCTCGTTGAGAGCCATTTCTTGCCCGCACGTCGTACTCTGGGACATGACGTTAATGTTGCGGTTAACGTTCCGTAACGGATTGTTCATGGCTAGGATCAGTGCATATATGAGTAGCAACATACGGCCCTTACCTAGGGTACAATGTAAATAATATTGGTATATACAAATATTTACATGTACTAATTGTAGAATATACATCAAGCAGAGTTGGACAAACATGAATTTGCAAACGATCGAGGCTAACTTGTAAATAAAATGTATGTGCATAATAATTTCGGCCATCTACAATCAATTCAGCATAATTTTAGACCTTCAAAACAAATCAACAAAGGTAAACCATTAAATAAGAAATCCTTGAAAAATGTACAATATTCAAGAATAACTCACTGGAGAATAACTGCGGAAGCATCAAGAGCACAAGACAGCGGGCGAGTTGTGAAAAGGCGAGGAAGAGCGTCAGTGCCGCTCCTAGGACTGCAGAAATGTACGCTGCCTTTCTGGCCGGAACTTCTAGCTGGAATATCATCATGAGATAGACTAGCAGCGTCAGCAGAACCCCGCCAAGGAAGCCTGAAATCATGAATGAAACGTTACAGCATCATATCCTCCCTTAGAACTACGGAGGTGAAAACCGTCGATCCCGTGGGTACGGGCTGGCCGAAAGATGGACAAGAGAAGGGCCACCATACGTGAAGTAGCAATCCGCCTTGGAATCCTGCAATCAGGGCCGGAAAGAATAGTTAAGTGTCCATAAAAAGAAGGCTGCTAGCTCCATTGTAGCGTATTGCTGGTACTAGTATTTGAGCATAGACTACGTATAGACTTCTAGGTAGCGTCAGAACCACTCCGCAAAGAAAGCCGGACCCTCATAAATCGCTCGAGACGAAAGCAATCTTAGCTGTAAAGGAATATATATATATATATATATATATATATATATATATATATATATATATATATATATATATATATATATACCAACATCATATATAGGAATGATTCCTTATTCTAGCTTTGACTGCGTTGTGTACAAAAGCATAATTATAATTTGAAAATGTGTTTTTTATTTCGGTCTCATTTACCTACAAACTCCTTGAGAAACAGGCTGTTCCAACACGAGGGGACTTTCTGATGGCGGTTCCGGTCGTACATGCAGCACGGGCAGAACACGAGACACAGCTTATCTTTGATACACATGCTCACGGTGGACGTGCAGTCATCGTACCTGGCATCGAATACATGGGCTTAGTCGTCGTATTTCATTAAACATGAAGAAGTCAGATTTTGCTATCTTAAGTATGATTTTCAAGTGCTTTTCTTCCGAATCTAGCAAGGTATTCCGAGCATTCTTCTGAGTATACAGTGAACTGAGTTAAGTACAGGAATTGGATTTGTTATTGGGCGGGGTGATTCGAGAATAAAGGAGTGAATGACATTACTATTGGTTTGCTTGTTTGTAAGATTTAAAGGGTTGGAAATGCTATAAGGTAGGATTGTTTTAAGGAAGCTGTGGGGGGGGGGCACCAATCACTATTGGGAATTGGTGTGACAGGTTTGGGGACGGTGAAACGGTGTATTGCTATACATGTATGTAGGGTTTGGTTTCCTGAGGTTAAAGGGAGGAATTGTTTTGTCATTAGATGAGGTTGCAGGCTTGTTAAGGTTCTATTACTATGGGTTGGTTTAGTTATGTTAAAGGGATGAGTGGTTTTCCCAGTTGATGGGGTTGGTTTGTTAATGAAGGAGATGGTTCTAGTATTGCTGTTGGATTGGAATGGTGTGTTAATGAGGAAGGGGTGAGTGGTTCTGCTGTAAGATGAAGTTGATTTAATAAAGTTGAAGTGGGAGTGGCATCGTTACCAGCTGGGGTTGGTTTGTTGAGGTTAAAGGTATGAATGGTATCAATATTGAATGGGGTTGGTTTAATGAGGTTGAGGGGGGGGGGAGTATTTTTCTTTTTGTTTGTTGAGGATTAAACGGGAGAAGTATTGGTATTGTATGAGGTAGGTTTGTTGTGGATTAAACGGGAGAAGTATTGCTATTGTATGAGGTTGGTTTGTTGAGGATTAAACGGGAGAAGTATTGGTATTGTATGAGGTAGGTTTGTTGTGTATTAAACGGGAAAAGTATTGCTATTGTATGAGGTTGGTTTGTTGTGGATTAAACGGGAGAAGTATTGCTATTGTATGAGGTTGGTTTGTTGTGGATTAAACGGGAGAAGTATTGCTATTGTATGAAGTTGGTATGCTGTGGATTAAAGAGGAGAAGTAATGCTTAGGGATGAGTTTATGTTGAGGTAGAGTGTTGGAGTGGTATTTCTATTGAATGGGGCTGCTATTGGATTTTTGGGATTGAAGAGTAAATTTGATAACATAACATAAAATGTTAAGCCGTTTTGCTACTTAAAGAGAGTAGCTGACTAACCTTGCTGTGTTGTGGTTAAACGGGCAATGGTATTGCTATTGAATGGGGATTGTTTGTTGAGGTTGAATGGCGGAGTGTTAGTGTTGTTAGAATGGGGGATGGTATTGTTGTTAGATAGGGTTGGTTTGTTTAAGGCTAAATGGGGGATGGTATTGTTGTTAGATAGGGTTGGTTTGTTTGAGGCTAAATGGGGGATGGTATTGTTGTTGGAATGGGTTGGTTTGTTTGAGGTTGAATTGGGGAGTGGCATTGTTGTAAGATAGGGTTGGTTTGTTTGAGGTTGAATTGGGGAGTGGCATTGTTGTAAGATAGGGTTGGTTTGTTTGAGGTTGAATTGGGGAGTGGTATTGTTGTAAGATAGGGTTGGTTTGTTTGAGGTTGAATCGGGGAGTGGTATTGTTGTAAGATAGGGTTGGTTTGTTTGAGGTTGAATCGGGGAGTGGTATTGTTGTAAGATATGGTTGGTATGTTTGAGGTTGAATTGGGGAGTGGTATTGTTGTAAGATATGGTTGGTTTGTTTGAGGTTGAATTGGGGAGTGGTATTGTTGTAAGATAGGGTTGGTTTGTTTGAGGTTGAATTGGGGAGTGGTATTGTTGTAAGATAGGGTTGGTTTGTTTGAGGTTGAATTGGTGAGTGGCATTGATGTAAGATAGGGTTGGTTTGTTTGAAATGGGGAGTGGTATTGTTGTAAGATAGGGTTGGTTTGTTTGAGGTTGAATCGGGGAGTGGTATTGTTGTAAGATAGGGTTGGTTTGTTTGAGGTTGAATTGGGGAGTGGTATTGTTGTAAGATATGGGTGGTATGTTTGAGATTGAATTGGGGAGTGGTATTGTTGTAAGATAGGGTTGGTTTGTTTGAGGTTGAATTGGGGAGTGGTATTGTTGTAAGATAGGGTTGGTTTGTTTGAGGTTGAATTGGGGAGTGGTATTGTTGTAAGATAGGGTTGGTTTGTTTGAGGTTGAATTGGGGAGTGGTATTGTTGTAAGATATGGGTGGTATGTTTGAGGTTGAATTGGGGAGTGGTATTGTTGTAAGATAGGGTTGGTTTGTTTGAGGTTGAATTGGGGAGTGGTATTGTTGTAAGATATGGGTGGTATGTTTGAGGTTGAATCGGGGAGTGGTATTGTTGTAAGATATGGTTGGTATGTTTGAGGTTGAATTGGGGAGTGGTATTGTTGTAAGATATGGTTGGTTTGTTTGAGGTTGAATTGGGGAGTGGTATTGTTGTAAGATAGGGTTGGTTTGTTTGAGGTTGAATTGGGGAGTGGTATTGTTGTAAGATAGGGTTGGTTTGTTTGAGGTTGAATTGGTGAGTGGCATTGATGTAAGATAGGGTTGGTTTGTTTGAAATGGGGAGTGGTATTGTTGTAAGATAGGGTTGGTTTGTTTGAGGTTGAATCGGGGAGTGGTATTGTTGTAAGATAGGGTTGGTTTGTTTGAGGTTGAATTGGGGAGTGGTATTGTTGTAAGATATGGGTGGTATGTTTGAGGTTGAATTGGGGAGTGGTATTGTTGTAAGATAGGGTTGGTTTGTTTGAGGTTGAATTGGGGAGTGGTATTGTTGTAAGATATGGTTGGTTTGTTTGAGGTTGAATTGGGGAGTGGTATTGTTGTAAGATAGGGTTGGTTTGTTTGAGGTTGAATTGGGGAGTGGTATTGTTGTAAGATATGGGTGGTATGTTTGAGGTTGAATTGGGGAGTGGTATTGTTGTAAGATAGGGTTGGTTTGTTTGAGGTTGAATTGGGGAGTGGTATTGTTGTAAGATATGGGTGGTATGTTTGAGGTTGAATTGGGGAGTGGTATTGTTGTAAGATAGGGTTGGTTTGTTTGAGGTTGAATTGGGGAGTGGTATTGTTGTAAGATATGGGTGGTATGTTTGAGGTTGAATTGGGGAGTGGTATTGTTGTAAGATAGGGTTGGTTTGTTTGAGGTTGAATTGGGGAGTGGTATTGTTGTAAGATAGGGTTGGTTTGTTTGAGGTTGAATTGGGGAGTGGTATTGTTGTAAGATAAGGTTGGTTTGTTGGGGTTGAATAGGGGAGTGGTATTGTTGTTGGATGAGGTTGGTTTGTTTTAGGTTGAATAGGGGGGAATGTTATTGTTGTTGGATGAGGTTGGTTTGTTGAGGTTGAATGGGGGAGGGCATTTTTAGTGGAATTAATTCGCCTGTTGATATGTTTCGAGTGGTAATGCTATTGGATGATATTAATGTTTCATTGGATGGATACTACTACTACTACTACTAATAATAATAATGGTAGTAATAATAATAATAATAATAATAATAATAATAATAATAATAATAATAAGAATAAGAATAATAATAAAGGCATATGAGTTCACCGAGAGTTATCAAATAATTTGGACATTTAATCCAAACATATTTGGAATTATTCATGTTGTTATGCTAATCTGTTAATTAATGATCATGTCCCCAAATGTAGTATTTGGCAGTCAGTATCGACTATCGTTCGTGTCGTTTGTCAAACTCAAACTCAAAGATGCAGAATTATAAATTACCATGACATTTTAGGAGGCAATCCAAGGAATTCTCTCATGGCGTTTTCCTTTGCCTTCGATAAGCGATTCAATATCAATTTTATCTTGATAGCTTGAATGATTTTCTGTATAGTGGCCATGGTTTTCGTTTATTTTGAAACATAAACAAAACATAGTTTCACGCGAATGTGAAGAATGACGTCATCGTGTTAAAACGTAGGCATTGGTAGTTTATTATGCGGCACCAGAGAATCTCCTTAAATTTAGAAAACAAAACGGATACTAATAAAATACTAAATTTGTCAAGGATAATAATATTTTGCGCTTTGATATTTTTTTAAACATTTGATCTTGCTGTTCATGAAAAACGCATGCACCAAGGTCGTTTACAACTGTTGACTTTACATAATATACAACATATCCATGACGATATTTATCTTTGTGCGGCAAATATGACCACAAATACACGCACATATAATATCCACTGGTATAAGTTTGATCTCGGATGCAAATATTTGCAGACGAACGCAAATACCTACTTGGGCAAATTAACCTTCGGTGGCGAATTTGCCGCATGTCTGGAGGTGGGTTGAATTTCCTCTCATGGGTAGTTCATGTTTTATAAACGCAAAACCTGACGTGGTATTTCAATTTTGACAGAGGTAATTTTAATGTCAGTAAATATTCATCATTATAACAAACTCATAGGCAGAACTTGTTTTTAATACACATTTTTTTTATCAAACTGTCGTCTTAAAAACTTTGCAAAATGTTTCTAAAAGTAATTGATTCGCTTGGACTTTAGCTACAGTCGAACCCCGTTGGCTCGAACTCCTAGGGACCGGCAAAAATACTTCGAGCTTCGGAAAAATCGAGCCAAGCGAGATTGTTAACCTTCAGTATAGAGAAATCGGTCCTCTAAATCAAGTTCGAGCCAACGAGGACTTCGAGCCAAGCGAGTTCGAGCCAACGGGTTTTGACTGTATTGAATCTCAGTTGAGGCTAGTATATCAAAATCAATACGAAGTGTAGAGTCGAAAATGAAATAAGTAAAAATTAAGCTACCGCAATCCATTCAGTATGCATTGAACTTTAGAAGTTATTATTTTTAAAACATCCTGGAGTTATATTGTATTTCATAGTTTTCAAATTGCCAACTTTGGAGAAGTCCAGTGTAGCGAAAGTGCCCGTAGAACTATATAGAGGAAGTGGTAAAACAGTTCTCACGAATATGTCTTTCAACCGATCAACTTACTTCTTACATATATGTTAGGATAAATCTGGTCCTTCAAGATCGTTTTTGTTATAATTTTATGATTATAACATTTGGTCCTTTTTCAGGGTTTTGTTGGTCACCCAGTTACAATAACTTTGGAAGGAGTAAAAATTTGTTTTGTTTCTTTTTAGTTATTTATAGACATCCGATCGCTTAGCTTCTAGCGGATTACGGTGTAGATTTCTCATTCTTTCAAATGCACTATGAGAAAAATATGAATCAAAATTGTATGTTGGTCTTTTGTTAACATTTATGTAACAAGAGTTGTTCGACAACGCCGCTTTGACTTAGAACTAAAAACAATAATGATGTAATATGTGCCTGTCATAAGCAATAAAAAAACCCAAATTAAATTAAGTAAACAAGAATCTTAATGTGACAAAATCGGGTTTTTAATGACTGACAGAAGAGATCAGTTTCAACTATTTTTTGTAACAGTGACCTTGATCATAGGGGCCCCAAACTCAATCGTATGGAAGTCCTCCATAAACTCTTCCTACGTCATAAATTTGGTGACATTATGTCAACCATAACTAAAGTTATTCAATACCGAACAGTAATCTATTTTTATTAACAATGACCTTGACCCTGTGGGGCCAAAAAGCAATCCAATGAAAGCTCTGCAAATACATGCCCTATATACCAAGTTTTGTCACACTATGTCAACCCTTTCAAGTTATTCAGTACTAACCATACTTCTATTTTTAGCAACAGTGACCATGACCTAGACCATAATTCTCGGGGCCCAAAACACAAGCCCGGGAAAGGGCTCTATAAACTCTTCCTAGAAACCATTTAAGTTTGGTCACCATATGTTGACCCTTACTTAAGTTATTTAATACCAACCATTTTTCTATTAATAGTATCTTTGACCTTTACCTTAAAGCTGCAGTCTCACAGAACGTTTTGCCAACTTTTTTTTATTTTTTGTCTTGGAACGAGCCAATTTTTGCGAAAATGCATTGAAACCAGTAACTAGTATATCAGACTGCTGGCAAAAATTAGATCGCACATTTTGATTTTTATGTTCAAAAATTGATATTGTATTCGTTTTTTCTTAAACCGTTAGTAACGGTTTAAACAATAAAACAGTAATTTTCGAACGGAAATATGAAAATCTGCGATCTGATCTTTTGTCGGCAATCTTTTATCATTGGTTTGCAGATATTTACGCAAAAAAGAGCAAATCTTTCCAAGACAAAAAATAAAAAGTTGTAAAAACGGTATATTTGTGAGAATGCACCTTTAATCCTAAGGGCCTCAAACATATTCCAATGAAAGGTCTCCATAAACACATACATGTAAGGTGACCTTTGACACTGCCGCCCCCCCCCCCCCCGCCCAAGGGACATACTTTGTGTATAGGGTTAAAATGGAGTGTGTGACCTTATTGTAAGATGGTTTTCATTAATTGTGCGAAGTATTTAGTGAATTGAATGAAGGGTTTATAATTTATATATTAAAATCCCAACTTGCCCTAAAACTTTAACCTTCCGCAAAACTTCCACCAAAGTTCCTAAGTCAATCAGAGGCAAGAACTTGTACTAAGGATAATATGGAGTTACGTAACCCCATTGCGTGATGGTCCTAAACACTTTTTTGAAGTATTATGTCTATTGAATGAAGGGTATAGAAGTTATTAATAAATATCCCAACCTGCCCTAAAACTTCAACCTAAGTTCGATAGTCAATAAGGGGCCATACTTTGTTTAAATGGTTATATGAAGTTATCTAACCTCATTTTGTGATGGCCCTGAAAAACTATAG
The DNA here is from genome assembly GCF_026914265.1 of Mya arenaria. Lineage (NCBI taxonomy): Eukaryota > Metazoa > Mollusca > Bivalvia > Myida > Myidae > Mya > Mya arenaria. The sequence goes on along the minus strand of NC_069129.1, from coordinate 15,752,154 downwards.
GAAGTATTAAGTGAATTGAATGAAGAGTATTGAAGTTATAAGTGAAAATCCCATCTTGCACTAAAACGTTAACCTCCCCTGAAACCGAAGTATTATGAATAATATGGAGTTATGTAACCTCATTGTGTGATGGTCCTGAACGCCGACGCCTGTAGTAAAGACCTCCTTATTCTACGAATAGTCAAGCTAAAAAAGAGAAGAAAATCGATGCCCAGGAACGTTTATATTCTTGTGTATTCATCTGCACATGATCGGTTTTATAGCCCATCCGCTGAAGAATAATAATAATCCATCGGCAAGTATGTCATGTCCAACGGAGTTGGTCATTTGAAGTAATGAAATCATTTCATAACGAAGTTAAAAGTTGGAGTTTTTTTATTTTAACCATATAAACATACTCTTATGTAATTAAAATTCATGCAGTACATTAATCATAATGGCAGTTTAAAACAGTACAACAACAATAAACATACAATGTATATTGTAACTTGTTAACTTTAACACAATAACATGGCAATAATATGCTTAGGTAAACAATCACTACTGTACTGCACATTGCAGTACTTAATTTCATTAATGATTATGTTTACCTATATATCTGTAATATAATAATTAATAATATAAATTATTACACATACACAGTTCTGTAGGTCAACAATCACCAAGTACTGTACAGTACATTGCAGTACTAAATTTCATTATGTATACCTATATATATGTAATAAAATAATAAATAATATAATTTATTACACATACACAGTTCTGTAGGTCAACAATCACCAAGTACTGTACTGTACATTGCAGTACTAAATTTCATTATGTATACCTATATATATGTAATATAATAATCAATAATATAAATTATTACACATACACAGTTCTGATATTTGGTAACATTATTTATTAAAAAGGTGTAAAAATTTAAAATTCATCTTCAAAAACATGCCTTATCACTTAATAAATAATCATTAAAAGTATACAAACAAATGATTTTAAATGTAACACCAATATTCAGTGTCAGTTAGGCCTAGGTTCATTTCTGAATTCACGAGGTAAAAACAAAACACAAAATGTGATTTGGGTACGCCTAAAGATCTTTTTTAAATAGTGGTCTTATTGCATTAGTAAGCTAAACATGCTATCACTTTAAAATTACCAGTTACCCCGTTTACTTGCTTCTGTATTGCTTCGCTAAAAAATGTGAAAATTGAAATTCAAAAGGCATAGCTGATGATCAGCACTATTTAGACCATTTCTTGAAATGCATGTATCCTTTCAAATTCATTCAGAGCAATTTTTCTTCATTGCCCTCAATATTCTAATAACAATCATAGCTTTCGCTACATTCATTTATGATGATTCATTCAGTAAATGTTCTCCTAAGAAAATTATTTGAACATCAATCATCCGCTGGTTTCATGAACTGTTTCTTAGATTTTTTACTGGATGTAGGAGCCTCTTGCTGGGACATTTCAACTGATGTGCGGTCTCGCTTCTTTGAAAACTTCTTGGCCATTGTTCCGACTAGCGTGCTGTACCTAAAAAACAGAGAAAAGCCCCAATTACATTTAACCAATAAAGTATGTTCCTATTCAAATGGCATAACAATTTTCTTCCGCATTAAATAATGCATAAATGATGCCATTTTCTTATTCTTCTTTACATAAAAACCCACATTCAACTAACTGTGTTAAAGCTGCACTCTCACAGATTGAACGTTTTGACAACTTTTTTATTTTTTGTCTTGGAACGAGCCAATTTTTGCGAAAATCCAATGAAACCAGTTATATAAGACTGCTGACAAAAAGATAGATCACAGATTTTTATATTTAAGTTCAAAACTTGACATTTCATGCATTTTTCTTAAACCGGTTTAAGCCATAAAACATTAGTTTTCGAACAGAAATATGGAAATCTTTGATCTGATTTTTTGTCAGCAATCATATATCACTGGTTTGCAGATATTTACCCCAAAATTTGCCCTTTCCAAGACAAAATATAAAAAAGTTGTAAAAATGGTAAGTCTGTGAGAGTGCAGCTTTAGAGCATTTCAAGATTTAACCATTTTTAACTGTTATTTCCTGAATTTAGTTTTATAGACATTTTTTCTAGATTTTATATCCGAGTTTAAAGCTTCACTCTCACAAATTGACAGTTTTGACCTTTTTATTTTTTGGTCTCAGAATAAGCTCATTTTAGCATTAGTGCCTTCAAATCATGTAAGATAACTAATTATAGAACATCTCAAATTATTTGGTAAATTGTCTAAAATTTCATTCTTAACCATTAGTAACGCTTTTAGACATAAGACATAAATGTTCAAACATAAATACTAAAACTCTGATCTGTTCTTTTGTCAGCAGTCTTATACCACTTGGTTTTCTGACATTTATGTAAAAAATTGGCTCATTCCAAAACAAAACAATTAATGAAGTTGCCAAATCAAATAATCTGTGAGAGTGCAGCTTTAAGATTTTGTGATTGTGACAATATCAATCAGTGTGCTTGATTCATTAAGTGACAACAGCAGACAATTTCAATAGGCTTTCTACAGTGTTCTTTCTTCTGACTATTTGGGGCTGAAATTTAGCCCGATTATAAATTCCTCATGCCAAAACGTATACTTTATTCCCCAAATCATTGTAATGTGAAAATATTTGTTCATATATGTTTAGGAAAAACACACACTATAAAAGAAATTGGGCCACTAAACTGTTTTTGAATGGAAGAGTTGGAGTGTTCAAAAAGAAAACAAGCATATATCGCATTTAGATTCTTCTTTGAAGTTTTCTATCTGTTCCAATTATAGTCAAATGAATGCATTTTTCCCAATCAGAAAAGCCTGGCCCAAATCCTAAATGAGGAGAAATAAGCATAAAGGTATTAAATATTTAGTACAGTTTGTGCTAAAGGTAAAAGATCCATAGGTCTTCTGACTTCTCTTTAAATCTTTACTATATACATGATTAAGCAAAAATTCATAAATAGTTTGACTATTTGTGGCCAAGGCACAAAAATAGCTGCGAGACATTCTATTTTTATGCCTCTCTAGTGGTCATGTTTTTTGTGCTTCCTTCATATTATGGAAAAAGGGCTAGGAAGTTAAAACAAAAAAACAAAAAGAAGAAACTAACTTCCCAACATTGGTATGGAATCAATTGCCAAACAATCTTTTATACTAAATGTGGCTATGGGTAAATACTGGTTTTAGGCAACATTTTTTAGGTAAACATTCTAATTATCTAATCTAAATTGTTTTTAATCTGTAGTTTTTATATTTATAAAGTACACAATGTCTCACCTTTCAGCCATTTCCTGGTCATTGACGCTGTTCTCATTTTCTTTCCTCTCAGCTTCATCAAGGGCTAACTGGTTGTTGTGAAGTTTCATGAGTTTCTGCAAATAAAGTGATAATCAGAATGATGAAAGAATGGCCTAATGCTTTGTTAGGAAATTAATTTAACATCTTGCATTCACGAAAGTACACGATGAACATTGAAAATATCATCATATTATAAATATGTGCATTTCAATTAACAAAATGTATGTCTTATACAAATGTATGTCTTGTACATGCTTGTCTTATATAAAATCAATTATCATTGGCAGGAGTATTTCGAACAGAGTTGGGCCATTCTCATTCACCAGAGGTTTGATAATGTTAAATCTAAATCTATGTTGTACACATAGCATCATCACTCTGGTGTACGGGAATGAGTAGAGCAAAACTGTCATGTGTTACTTAACTTTTATAGCCATAGCTTAATGCTTAAGAAATAAGTTAAGATAAATTGATCATGTCATACTTATTACAGTAAAATCAGAATTTTTATTTTTATTTTTAAAGAAATATCGTACCTCAACTTCTGGATTACAACCTTGAAAAGACATCCTTCCAAACAGCAGGTTTTCACATCTTGCTATGCTTGACTCTATCACATATTTGCTTCTGAAATTGGGAATGGATATAGATTGATAAAAATGATATAAATACACAGAGTTTTTTTTTCTCAGGTTTAATCTTTGCCTGCCCATCAGAGACCTCCATCCTCACCACTTTTTATAAGTTACAAAAATAGCCTTTATAGTAAAGAGTGGTCAAAATTCAGGAAAATGAAAACAGCATTTCAAGTGGTATAGCTACATGTATTAAATAACATAATAATAGTATAAACAACAACCAAATCTGCTCATGCACCACATTCTCCTCTTAGAATCAATAGTGAATCTTGCATTTTTTCCTGGCCTTTGATTTCAGTTGAAAACCATTTCATGTATAAAATGTGATATTAATTTATTGAATAAAATTCCAGGCCTTTAAGTTCAACTGAAAAACAGTTTATTCATAAAATGTGATACAAATTTATAATTGTAATTAGTGCTTTTCTACCGGTACATTTGATAATTTGCATGAACACAAGTTAGTATCATGTAACCTACTCCTTGCCCTCAATTTTCGGCAGGTCTAGGACCCAGTGTTCGTCATCAATTATCAGCTTGCGTTCTTCTTCACTCTTCTCTTTTTCAATCCTTAGAGCACTTCTCTTCATAAACTAGGAAATAGAACAGATCTTTGTAACTAAAAGCCATGATAAGATTTTTATTAGTAAATGTTGTATCAATGACATACTCATAGTCTGATAGAAATACAGTACAGGTGATCAATTAACGGGCTTATTAGTCAATTAAAAGCAAATGAAACTACAAGGACAAGTCAATCATTGATCTGTTAGCTATTTATTAATAGAAACTCTTTAAAAACTTAAGCTTTCAAGGTTTATTTTTGACACCTATTTCAATGTCTACATTCATAATGATGTGACATTAGCCCACCTAAATGGCCGTCAATGAGTCTTTTGATGATTTTTTTTACTATGGCATACTTGAGCTACAGGGATACATATGAAATATCAAGTAGCTAGATGTGACATTAACATGCAATTTTGAATAAGCTGTTTTTGTGTGTGAATGTGATTATCATCATTAAATCAATCAATGGGCCAATTGTTCAGAATTTTGTGTTTAAATTTACAACCTGGTTAACGTCATCAATCATTGATAACTTTCAAAATTTTAATTGTTACAACTTTGGAATTAGAACGATATACTTGGGATGTGCTGTATTTCTTAAAAGATTTGTGAAAGACTATTCAGCTGTACTTGTTTAAAAATTTCATTTTTAAAAGTAAGCAATCATGTCTTTAATTATGTTGTTAACTTTAACAAAGTCCTGAAAAAGTGGCACAATGTTTCAGATCTTAAAAGCATTACAATACTTTAATGCACACGTAATGTGTTTGTCGCCTTGTTAATATTTACCTACATTTCTTCAATTATCAGCACACGTAATGTGTTTGTTGCCTTGTTAATATTTACCTACATTTCTTCAATTATCAAACTTTTTCACATAAATGCAGGCAAAAGCTAGATGACAAGCAACTTGTGATGGCCCATGTCTGGCAATGGTTAAACCATTGCTTCTAAAACCCATATAAACAGCCGCTTCAGAGTCTTTTCCAATTTTTTATTTGGGAACTCTACGCGTCCATATCCCACTTGTTGTTTTCCTAGCCAAGAATGACAGATCCCAGTGCTAAGTATATTGAGCGGAAAGATAACGGGCATCTGCTAGATATTGCTAAAATGGCGATGCTTTGTTGACAGAAGTCGTTCTGAATTTGTGTTTCATGAACACTTAAGTGTAATAAGAGAAAGGTATTGGCAAAACATAATTAATCAATGGAGTGTTAAGTTTTGTGGAGTTTCAATTGAAGAATATATTTTACATTGGTATATGGATCAGTTGACTTGTGGCCTTTAGGGGACAGAATGAATATCCAGATGTTAATAAAAAAGTTACCTATACGGGCATTATTGTGGCTAGTAAAACCCAAAAATTTGGGAGATGGGAGGGGTGGGGTCATAAATTAGCTGGCTAATGGGCTAAGAAAAAGTCCAAGATACTTGCCTTCATCTGCAGAACATTCCCAGAAAGACTGGTTTTCGATTCGTCCCTAGCCATGTTGATATGTTGGGGCTATAATTAAAAGAAACAAATGTAGAATTATTTCGTAGATTTATGCCAGAAGTATGGCCTTCTACGTATTTGAGCAGATACAGATGCAGAATATTTTTAAAGAAACGTTTTGGGCAACAACGTTTTGATGCATTTCGCCCATGTCGGGATAAGCAATTATTTTGCGATGTATTTGCTGTGATATTTCGATATATCAACATATTCAATCGATAATTATTTAAGATGAAACTAATTTGTATTCAAATGATAAACACAATATTAATATATTCATATAAAAAGTACAGGGTGTTAATTACATTGTTATATTAATATGTTTAAAAGCTAGTCCCTTAAAAGTAGCACACAACAATATTTGCAAATCTCCTAGCGAGAGTTAACGCTCGTTGCCTTAGAATCATAAGCCTGCAGATTATTTATTCATCTTAAAAAATCGCATTTATATAATTATTTTCACAATATCGATTAAAACTTATGCACACGCCAACCTTCGAATAGCTTTTTACAAAATATTCATGTTTATCTATGTAATTTATGTAAGATTATTAACCTTTTTTGCAAAACAAATTGCAGTTGAAATCATATAGGTTTGACTAACAATATATTTCGCACAAAATGGACTATAGGTCCATGCTGGGGTCAATAACAAAAATCCTTCTCCTTGGTCCGTGTTTATACAAATAAAGACATATAGACAAACAATTTGTATCGGTACCTAGCTGTGTACAAAGCCAAGCGTATGAGACATTTTTGTTATCACAATCGCTATGCAATATTGTGCAATCTTTCCTCTTCCATTCCCATTAAAGTCCAGTCCATAGAATTTTTTTTTAAAAAAGAAAAGTACTGCAGCTCGTCCCATTCCTTTCTTGATTGTTTGCCATTATTTCCCAATGCCATATTTTTGAATGCGTAAATATATCTGGAGTAAAATTTGACAGATTCAGCTTGGGGAAAATTGTCGTAAATAATATTTTAAATATGGTGCCTGGTACCAATAGGATGTACGATATGATCAAGCGTTTTCTACATTTTGTAAATAAACCAATTTGAAAATCTGTTAATATAAGAAAGGACATCCCTTATGAAAACCTCCACTTGAAAATTTTCAATGCTTTAATTGTTGTCTAGTACATGACTGAAATTCCTTTGAGGGTTTAAAGGTAGAGGTTCGAATCATCCAGTAGCTCAAATATTAATGTTGTTTTTCTCTTTTTCTTTGTTTTCAGTAGCTAAGAATATTAACAGAAGTTGATAATTCACAAGAAAATATAGTGTGAACCAACACATATTTAAAAAACAAACAAGACAATTTGTATTACAACAATACTTGGGCAGATAACTGAACGATTTTTACGAAAATTTTCACCAAAGCAAACTTTTATAATTAACGATTTAAACTAAAAGTAAATATAAAGCCAGCGTATCAAAATTCAGATATATAAAAGATATACTGATAAACATTGTCATGGTGCAATAACACATTGAAAACATTCAATATACAAACATAATTATCTGTAGTTAGAGATTTTTAGGATCCAACACATTGTTGAACATAATTGATACATTTTTTTTCGATACATGTTTTAGCACACCGCGCTCTTAAGAGGCTAAAAAAATACTTAAATACTTGTAATGCTGTTTATGTTTATATGCAGTTTGTTCATGGTATTTTTTACCTGAATACGTTTATGTCTAAATCTTACATCTTTGAAATAATACATACATTAAATGTATGACATTTTTACATTAAATGTACACCACACTTCCAAGTTTTATTAATTAAGTAATTTACGACCACCGGCCCATAATTCAGAACATATTTACATCAATGTCATTCCAAAATACCATTGTCATACGTGGAAATCTTCCTAAATACAAATATCTATAAGTTGAAGAAGTTAAAGAAATAATACCAGGTCGATTACAGCTTCTAAATATCAGTATAAAGAAGAAAGTTTATTCAAAGAAATATATCACACAGTACATATTTGAAATAGGCCAACATGACCCGTGATCAAATCAATGTAATACAATGACTTATATATACATGTATGGCGGAACAGATTGATTGACTCTATTTATATATTCACAGATTTAACAACTATATTCATATAATTTAATATAATTGTCTTTATCGGTTATGAGTTATAACTTAAATACATATCTATCAACCGTATGACTTATGCACAACACTACAATGATACCATGAATTTTGATAAGCAATTCTCGTTACTACTGTACTCATTATCTACAAATAACTTCAATAATGTTTTGCTAGTTTGGACTAAGTTTTTAACAGAAAGATAGGCTATGGAATACAAAAATCAGGCTTGTACGTACAAATATGTATGGTTGTCATCGATACCGGTTAATGTGTGTCAACAAATTTCGAATAATTTATTAATCTGTTGTATTTCATATATACATTCTACGTCTAGCATAAAGAGTACCGTTATTCAAATACAATGTAACCGTACACTAAGTCGTGTTTACACTCATTCTTAATTTTCTTAATTCAAAAGCATGATATATGTATGCTGATAAGTTTCTTACAGTATTAACGTTTTCGGACTGCAAAAGTTGTACAGTCTTATACATACTAGGCCTAAGTCTATAATATCGTTTTATATATTTATCTCTAATAGTATTATAAAGATTACATTCCATCAAAAAATGGTTTTCATCTTCAAGTACTTGGCATAAATTACAGATCCTATTTTCTCTTGGTACATTTGACCATCGTCCAGTTTCTATAAGTAAACGATGAGAACTAAGTCTTAACCGTGACATAGCAATTCTATATTTTTCTACATTAACAATATTCAAGTATGCTTGGTATTCAAAATTACCGAGAGATATATAAAACGTTGCTCTAGATGATTCATTTATCCGACTATTAAGATTTTGAATAAAGTTATCTTTGACTCTTTGCTTAAACAAACTGATAAATACATTTATATCACCAACACCTTGTGTTAACCATACCTCATTGAACCCAAAATTACACAGCATGTCTCTGACACTAGCGGCCCAGTTCTTTTTTCTTGGTCTAATATCAATGTCTCTTAACATCATTTTATACACATTGTTAATAAATTTTCTATCCGAGCACTCTATCACTTTAAACCAGTATTTAAGAATAGATACATAACGTAGATGAACAAAGTCTAAGCGTCCCAGCTCGTTATATACAAAATCGTTTTGCGTTGATGTCTTAACTTTCAGTATTGATTTGCAAAATAAAGTATGTATGCGTTCTACACACAATGCATCTGTAAATCCCCAAACCTCACATCCATAAAATAAGATAGGCTTCACCAGCTTATCAAAAAGATCTAAGATATGTTCTACGGAAATATTAGTGAAATGAAATAAGTATCTCTTCAACTTGAAAATAGCTTTTAGCGCTTGGCCAGCTAATGTCTTGCATGTATTTTGAAACGAACCACCAGGCGTGAAAACAATACCCAGATAACAATATTTGTTAACAATCTCAATATTCCCACCCTCATAACGGAAGTTCAAATCATTAGGCAGTCTACCGCCTTTTCTAAACACAACTATCTTTGTTTTATCTCTATTAACAATTAATTTCCAGCGTTTACAGTATTGCTCCAGAATATCTAAATTTGATTGCATATCTGCTGGTGTAGTTGCAAAAATAACAATATCGTCTGCGTACATCAACAGGAATATTTTTAGTGTATTTACATCAATGCCATTTGCACCTTTTGTCATAAGCTCTTCCTCTAAATCGTTTAGATACATTGCAAATAAAAATGGACTCAAACTTTCACCTTGCCTGACACCGAGTAAACATTCAAAGGCATCACCTGTTTTACCCAGTAACTTAACACGTGAGCAAACAGTATTATACATTGACTTTATAATATTAAATAATTTACCTCTTATACCTAGTCTATATATCTTTTGCCAAATATTTGGCCTAACAATATAATCGAATGCCTTGGAATAATCCACAAATAAACAATATAGCTTGTCATTATTATTTAAACAATGATTTATTAATGCGTTTAGAACAAAAACATTGTCAACAGTGCCCATCTTTGCTCTAAAACCCGCTTGAGCTTCGACGTACACATAATAATTCTCAGCCCATCTTGTTAGGCGAGTATTAATAATTTTGGTGAACAGTTTTCCTATAACACTTAATAAAGTTACTCCTCTAAAATTGCTTACTTCACTAACACTTCCTTTCTTGTGTATAGGCACTATATAGCCTTCTCCCCATGATTTAGGAAAATAGCCTACTTCTAATATTTTATTAAAAAGGTTTGTTAATACTAAAGTAAATATATTTTTACCATAATACAAGAATTCATTAATAATTCTATCAGGGCCTCCACTTTTCCCCAGATTCAATTCTGATATGCCTTTATCTATATCAACAATAGTAAATGGTATGTCTAATTCTGCAAACATAGTTTTCATTTCACTCCCTAATAGTTGATTATTAAAAAATAATACATCTTCATCAGCCTGAAAAAATCTACTCCCAGGATTATTTATAGCTTTAAAGTATTCAGTAAATGTTTCTAATGAGATATTCTTTGGTGATTTATGTGTGACAGTCTCTTTTAACATATTCCAATACAACTTAGCATTTTTAAAACGTGCCTTTAACAAATCTTGGGTTTTTATTCTACTTCTATTGTAATTAAAAGATCTTACATTTTTCTTATACACACTTCTTGCTTGTATCATACTTATTCTATTCTCTGCAGTTTTCTCACGCCTATACATATTTAATTTGTTATAAAAGTATTTTCTACTTTCAATACATATATCTGTAAATAAGGCGTCACCACCTTTTGCATTTCTATGCAAATCATGACAGTCAGAAAATGTTTTAGAATGTTTCTCAAATAATGGTTTACAAACACTATCAATATGATATAACAATGTCTCTATACATAAGTCTATGTCACTATTTGAAGCAATATTACTTATATCACTATTTAGTTGTTGTACATGGTTTATAAAATCAATATCATTAATACTTTTCATATAGACATCTCTATGTTCTGTGTTCCACTTATAATATGCATTCATATTTAACCCAGGCGCATAACTTTCATTTTGTTCGCAATCTATATTATAATCGTTTTGCTTAACATTATTCAACAATGAAAATTCTATTAGACAGTGATCCGATAAAATATTTGGTCCATGATTGACAAAACACTGAAACACATTTAATAAATGTTCGCTCACAATACAGTAATCTACCACACTTGACCCATTACTGCCAACATAAGTAAAATCACCACAATCACCGCATACACGCCCGTTAGCTATTCTCATCCCGGACTGTTTTAAAAAATCAATCAACAGTCGTCCATTCGAATTAACATTTAAATCTTTATTATTTCTGGCTAAAAATCGATCTGCAATGTAATCATCAGGTAAAATATTTAGATTTGATAATTCAACATTATCATCCTCGACAAAATCATGTAAATTTCCTATGCGTGAATTAAAATCGCCTAGAATCATAAACGTATATTTATTATCTCCCCCTGCGCTCTGAAAATGGGCGATATTGTCTAAAATATTGTCAAAAGTACTATTTTCTACAAGTGCACTTCTGCTGGAGTTAGCCGGTATGATATAACATACACAAATCAGCAAGTCAGTCATAAGATTAAAATGTTTTCCATCTAATTTAACCCAAAAATGAGAATCATTTTGTTGCATAACACACATATCTGTACTTGCTAGCTTATCTCTAATATATAAAATTATTCCACCTGAATTTCGAGTACTGCCTTTAAGTTTCTCTTTTCTATTTAAGACTACATGTTGAAATCCACTAACTGTAAAATCTAAATCATCACTTCCCCAAGTCTCAGTTAAACATATAATATCATTCTTATCAAATATCAATCGTAAATCATTACTTTCAAGTTTGTTTATACGCTTAAGTTTTAATCCCTGAATGTTCAATAAAGCAAATTTAACTGTACTATTTACATTGTTTATGTATACACCGGTAGTACTACAACCGTCCTAGGTATTAACCCCAGTAGGCGGTTCACTATTTGAAACCACGCTCTGATTGGTCAGCTGTGTCTTCTTTCGTGACGTGGTAATCGCTGGCTTAGCGCTGGCTGATCTCGGTCTGCTCCGATTAGTTGATGACTGGCCACGTGATCGGGGTCGACCACGTGCACTTTGTTTATCAACAATAGCACTGTTAATCGGAGTACCTGAAATCAATGACTGCGATAATGTCTGCGAATATGTCAGATTACTGATGTCACCAGCCGTTTGCGTAAGTGGCACATGTTCCGGAAAAGGCCTGCTACTGGTCTGTTGCTGTGTAAGCGCTGGCTCGGCAGATCCCGTCGTGCTAAGGGACACGTCCTCACCTGACACAACTTTACCACTGGATGTCAGTAGTATAATAATTGGTATTTCGCGGCCATTTTGTTTAGTGGTTTGGTGGTTTTGTCGGTGGTTTCATTGTTTGCGCATGCGCAAGTTTGAAATTGACTTTCGCGGCCATTTTGTTTGGTGGTGCGGTGGTTCTGTCGGTGGTTCCATTGTCTACGCATGCGTACGTATATGTTTTGGCGGACAATTTTCAAAGTTTAACTCAACCAACATTGAGCGGGAAGACAATGGTATCGATTTCGCGCGTTAGCGTTCATATTTGGCGATTTTCCGCTTTTAGCGGTTATGTTTAACCATTGTTTAAAATCCAAGACAAAGGGTCATTGTTAACAGTGAAAGACATTCAAATTTAATGAACGGTGATATGAACTTTTCACCTTGCAAAACCATACTCATTTTTCCGTTAACATAACATTAGCCAAGATGAGTTCCGTTATCACCATCAATACAATATTTTTATATATCAATTCAACTCCCAAAAGGAGCGATAGGGAGAACAATCTTAACATGTTAACAATAACATTTATCATAGAAATGGTCACGATTGTTATAATGATTGTACTTGATACCTTTTAAAAGGGGCTCATGATCATTTTACATAAAATATTGATAAAGGTTATATTGAGCTGACCTAACAGTTGAGAGGTTATGATAATAACTATTGTTTTCTACAATCATCAAATTTTTCAAAAGTTTTTTTTTCAATCCCTTTTACAAGTAATAAACAAAATTTGATCTCACTAGTTAGGAAAATTACAACGTTTTTTTTTCCCTTTAATGATTTTATATGATTTCTTTGTTTCAAAGAATAACGATTCATACACGAATGTTTTGGAAGAAAGTTTAAGACAAAGGTTTCAAAATGTTCATTTTAAAACTTTGAAAAGACGTTTGTTGTCCTTGTTCATCAGCAGATACAGTTTTTTCATTACCACAAAGATTTATAATGTCTCTGTTCAAAAGAATAATAATGTTTTCCATTTTTACAAAGGAAAAAACCCATAGTTATCACTAGGTTATAGGGTAAAAGAAGGTAACTCGCGGTCATCTTTGACGAATCTGGCGGGTCCCATCACAGGCAGGTCCGCGGAATGTTGACGGGTGCATTGTTTGATTGAGAGTATTCATTTCAATGTAGTTTATGGTACGACACGAAGATAGCACTATCGTCTTTATCAGATCAGGGTTATGTATGCCAAAGGACAACGCTCCAAAGTTTCTAACAATGATTAACGCATCATTTGTTTAATAGTATTGCCTTTAATTGTTATCCCCTTATCACACGATGTACTAATTATAACCCTCTCTATCTTTTTAAGTGATCAAACTTCTGATTATTTAAGGTGAAAAAGCACATGTCATTGACGCATTGTAATACCATTAAAGTGAAAAGTCGGTTAAATGATGTGTTGAAAGTCCAAAAGACGGGACTGTCACTATTATCGTTATCATACATTTAGTTTATCATCCAGGCTAACTAAATCTAGTACAATGAGGTGATCTATCACAGTAGGTCACTAATTAAACCGTTGTCCAACGCTCGATTTATTACACACTCCTTTGTGTGAGAAGATAATGATAATTTTCCTCTTTAAAAATATCTTTTTGAGATCAATATTAGTCATTACTGTGTTGTTTTAATCTTTGGTTAGAATCAGAAAGCCCCATGCGATATTTTGTTTTGTATGTTATTAAACTAGTTTGTAATTAATCATTGTTATTGTACATAGTTTAATTAACTGTCACCAAGCAATCCTGTACATATTGATATTAAACAGATTTATAACATCATCTTTTTCACAGGTTTGATTTCATGAAACTTTTGCAGTATTATATACTTTATATTAAATGTTTACTTGTAATCATGATTGGTTGATCCAATAATTTACAAAGAGGTACCTTAATAACCTTCGTATTACTAGTACTTGATTTTGTACCCTGGTTTTGACAGATTTATGACGAATGATATATTGGCTAAAGAGGAGAAAGGGGGAAATGACTTTCCTTCAGCAGGTGTTCAAATTGTTCCATGTAATATTTGCTTCTTGAGAAAAACATTTAACAACTATGTTATTGTAATGTGAGTACCTATAGTCTTGTGCATTCAACGAACATTGAAAATTGTACTTATGCCCGTTCTAGAAAAAAAAGCAATTATTCACTTGCAAATGATTTTATCCGCGATGGCATTGATGACAAATTCTAGTCCCTGAAATAGGTATAGCAAGACATACTCTAATTTAAAACATACAGCAGATATTTGATATGAAAGCTATACTTTCAGCAATTACAAGTCAAACTCATCTAATTTAACAACATTGTTATACATTTTAGCAAGTGTGGTGATAAAATTCAGTATTGCTACTGTACATAAGGTGGATAGGGCAATTGGAACCTGTCAGATGTACGCTCCAGACAGACAAGGAGGTGGAGGACGAACTGATCACACATTAATATACATCATTAAACTTATAAATTTAGCATGTGTCTTTTGATTGGATGTGCGTTTGAAATTGACTCTCGCGGCCATCTTTGGCGGTTTCCCGCGTTAGCGGCCATATTTAACCATTGTTTGAAATCCAAGACAAAGGGTCATTGTTTAACTGGGTCTCCATTGATTAACAGTATTCATTTCAATAGAAGGGATATAAACAATAGCATTGTCACACTAACCACATCAGTGTATTGTATGTCAAAGGACAACTCATCCAACGTTTCTAACATAGGGTCATCGACCTAGGATCTATTTAATGGTATTGTTTTCCCTCATCAGACGATGGACTTATCATAACCTCCACCATCTTTATATGTGATCAAACGGATTCTTTTATATGTAAGATCACAGGTCATTGACAAACAAAAGTTCATCAGAACCCAGCCATCGCGTGATCGAAAGTGATTTCAAGAAATTGAATGACTAAAACCTGACCGTTTAGTGTCAATTCGTACAACAACACCATATCTAATAGCCACTCAATTACTCTCCGACGTACCCATTGTAATAACTTAAAAGTGAAGACAGTTAAATGAGCTGCTGATGGCTCAAAAGACGAGATTGTCGTTATCATATATCTAGTTTATCATTCAGGGTGACTAAAGCTCTTCCACTGTGGTGAGCTATCACAATAAATCACTTATTAAACCATTGTCAAATGCCAGCGCTCGATTCACTGGACTCTGTTTATCATTATGAACACCTCCGTTGAACCTTACAATGACATGAAAGTTTTTCAAACAACTTACTAAATAATCTTTTATTTTGACCACCAAAAGTAGGTTTTGAAGATATAACAGTTTTGTCCTCTCTTAGCTTCTTTTGAGTTTCACTATTTTTATTAAATCGGTAAAGGATTCACACAATTTCTTTATCAAATAACCTCATACCTTAAAGGTATGATGTATCGTTTACATTTCATTAAATCAACCCTACAGAAATGTTAAAATGTGTTCGATCTTATTGTAATGAAAACGTGAATGTTTTTTATTATTTATTTTTGTGTATAACTATTTCATTCCATTAATACAATATTTTAAAATTTAACAAGACCAAATTGAGATTTATAAGTTGAGGACATGTCTGACGAGCTATTTTATACCATTCCGGTATGTTGTATCAATAAATAAAATATCAGACAAGATTTTAATATTTATTTTCTTATAAATACAATACAATGCAAATACAAATAAAGTTGATTATAATTTAATTCAAACAATTTGTTTAACAAAGATCATACATTTTTATTTATTTTTTTTTATTTATTTTAGGTTACATTTTAACAGTAGAGCAGTAGATAACATCACATGAAATTACATGAAATTAGATGTAATTTGGTATAAAACATAGAAATTATATCTCTTGTATCTTATAATGTCCATAAGCATATGATTTAATTCCATCTTCTAATAAAAATCTTTTGTCATCAAAACTAGATAATCCTACTTTGCTGATTGTTTCCAGATAAATTTTATGGTTATGACTTAATGAATGCATTGTTGAGTGCATTTGAGAATTATTAAATAATACATGTTTATAATCATTAAGAGTCAATGATTTTTTAACAACCGCTTTTGATATCCCTTTTGCTCTTTTCTCGTCTATATCATCACACTTAAATGCATACATTTTCGATCGCAAACCGCAATATTCACTAATACATTTCTCATTTGTTTCACTTTTCATTTTTCCCATTACTTTTTTGTTGAAGTCACTATATAAAAAATGATCTTTAGGGAAATCTGAAGTGTCAAACAAATGTGAATAGGCCAACATATCTTGGAAAATGTCCGGTGTTGTACATGATACTAAAAATGAATCTGTGTCCGTTAATTCTAGCTCAACGTTGCTACCATACACATTTTTCAAATGATTATAATAAAAATCGTACATGGTATATTTTGACAAATCAAGGATACTCATTCCAACAAAAATTGGTTTATTTAATTTAATTTTATTTAATTTTTGCGACTTAATTCAACACCAACAAGGTCTTCAGAAAAAATCCGGTGCATCTTATAAGTGGGTTTGGATGACACCTTCTGTAGTCGTTTTTCTGTATGAACAAGTTCTACGGACCGATGCTTCCGAAGATTTTCCATGGTTTTTCCTGAAAGTAAACAAAATTTTTGGTAAGTAACTTTTCATCATGTTAATCTTTACTCTGAACTGCTCAATATATGTTTTTATGATGGTATCCGTCGTTATCTTAGATACCTGTGTTTTGGATGAGGGATATGAAAATGGGACCGAAAAATACACTTTTTACTTGCCGGTAGTTAGTTTTGGTCAGTTTTACTTTAGGTTCCTAATTGTACATGAGCACTTGTAAGCGTTTGATTGAAGATGAATGAAATACCGGTGCGAGGTGATACAGGAATCCAGTGGATTTCACGTGAAATCCACTCAAAACGTGAAATCCACTCAGAACTCAGTTATTTTAATTAATAATTTATTTTTTTTTGTATACATATTAGAAAGTGCCTCATGAAGGGTTTATATTTCAAATTTTATTGAAATTGATCAAAAAATAAAGAAGTTAGAGCAATTTTTCATTTTTTTCCAAAAATAGATCGGAAATCGAGGTGAAATCCAGATTCCGATAGGTGAAATCCACTCATAACTCATTAATTTTAATAAATAATTTTCTGTTTTTGTATAATTATTAGAAAGTGCCTCATAAAGGGTTTATATTTCAAATTTTATTGAAATTGGTCAAAAAATGAAGAAGTTAGAGCAATTTTTCGAAAATAGATCGGAAATCGAGGTGAAATCCAGTTTTCGAGAAGTGAAATCCACTCATAACTCAATAATTTTAATAAATAATTTTCTGTTTTTGTATAATTATTAGAAAGTGCCTCATGAAGGGTTTATATTTCAAATTTTATTGAAATTGGTCAAAAAATGAAGAAGTTAGAGCAATTTTTCGAAAATAGATCGGAAATCGAGGTGAAATCCAGTTTTCGAGAAGTGAAGTCCACTCCTTACTCAGTTTTATTAATTAGTAATTTTTATTTTTTGTATACATTTTGGAAAGTGCCTAATAAAGAGCTTACATTTCAAATTTTATTGAAATATATCAATAAATGAAGAAGTTAGAGCAATTTTTCGGAAATCGAAATGAAATCCACATTTTGACAAGTGAAATCCACTTTTTCAGACGTGAAATCCACTCATAACTCATTGATTTTTAACAAATTAATTTTTTTGTTGAACAAATAATTGATAAGGCTTTATCATGTGTTTATATTTCAAAAATTATTCAAATTGATCCAAAAATAAGAAAGTTGTAGACCTATTTTGAAAAAAAGATCGGAAATCGAAGTGAAATCCACATTTTGACAAGTGAAATCCACTTTTTCAGACGTGAAATCCACTCATAACTCATTTATTTTTAACAAATTATTTTTTTTGTTGAACAAATAATTGAAAAGGCATTATCATCGGTTTATATTTAAAATTTAAATGGAATTGGCCCAAAAATGAAAAAGTTAGATAAATATGTTGAAAATAGATCTGAAAGCTAAGTGAAATCCACATTTTGACAAGTGAAATCCAATATTTGGTAAAGAAATCTACTAAGTGTAAAGAAATAAATTCTTTCAAGTATCTTAATATTTATACAGTAGTAGTTTGTGTCCGATGATTATATTTTAATGTTGTTTTTTTGTTTTATTTACTTACATTAGTATCATTTAATCCGTTTTAGTCGTGATATCTTATATAACATTAGATCTAATATCTGAATCAGTTGAGATGCAATATTTTGGTTTGTTTTTTTCTGTAAGTAACCACTACCCAATATATTAGTTCTATAATATCGTTTAATAATTACTCTTGTCTTTGATCTATATCTATCAAAGACGAGGATCACGACTCTCACGTGCCGTTACTTTCGCGCCTTTCGCACTTAGCGGTTAAGGTGATACATCAAATATCCGAGAAAGTTGACATAACATACTCGGCGGTAATATTAAAGAAGTTTAGTACAATGGCAGTAATTATTTTATGCCGAAAAAGAATTTGAGAAGATATGGTAAGTATAAAATGTATCAGAAATGGCAATTGTCATTGCTATGTTTTTATTTTTTATGCTATGAACATGTAGTGTTGGATATACGTATTATTTGATATTTAAACGGATAATTAATTGTTTCTGTGTATTTTGTGTTATTATATTTGGATATTTAAAAGGATAATTAATTGTTTCTGTATATTTCTGCTGTATTTGTTCATAAAATGGGAACCTTTCCGTGTAGTGTCTGCCTTGAGGCATGTGCACTTGACTCAATTTATTGTGATAATTGTAAGTTGTGGTGCCATCGTACATGTTGTCAAATGGGCAAGCTTGAGCTTAAGTCTTGGGACCAACGTCATCTCAAGTTTGCGTGTATAAAGTGTGCTTGTGTCGGGGATGAGTACAACTACACAGCAGCAACAATTGTGAATCCATGAACCATGTTCTCAAGCAATCGGTTGAATGGAAAGCAAAAGGCCTAACTGTCTTTGCTAAATTAGCCGAAGACCTAGTCAAAGGACAGTCGTCAGACCTCAGAGCTGCACTCATTGGGTCTGGTGAGTTCCGGTTGTCTGACAGCCATTCCCAATTCTTGGTCTCAAAACAAGAATGGCTTAATATGACATTGGTCCAGCGGTCAAACCATTATAAGCGGTTTCGACAGCACAAACTTAAACGCCCCAATTTGGTTACCTCCAGCGACGGACAATCGACCGTGGTTGAACCACGAACAAATGGTAAAAAACCAGGTTCAAGGAAGCGCAAAGTAAATGTAAAGACGACAACGTTGCCAAAGACAAAACGGCCCAAACCCTGAAAATAGCCTGTCTGTATAAATTTCTCTTAGGGTGTCCGGTGTTGGGTGTGCACACGCCGAGAATCACTATTGAAGCCCAGCACGGGTGGCAGTGCACACCCTCACGAATTATTACATTTTAAATTGTTCACATGGGGCTATGTTCAAAGTTTATCTGTACATTTTTCATTTTGTGCATATATTTCTCTTAGGGTGTCCGGTGATGGGTGTGCACACGCCGAGAATCACTATTGAAGCCCAGCACGGGTGGCAGTGCACACCCTCACGAATTATCATTTTAAATTGTTCACATGGGGCTATGTTCAAAGTTTACCTGTGTATATTTTTTCATATTTTGCTATTGTTTATTTTGTGTAATGTTGTGAACATACCTTTTCATTATCTCTCATTATTGTAAACCAAGTTAGACATATGATTTCACTTGGTGTAACTTTGTTCTGTTGTATTTGTTTGTTTCTTTTTTTATTTATTTTTATGATTACGTATATCAACCAATGTACATGTATAAATAACCATAAATAAATGTCTGGCATAAACAAATAATACAAAACAATATTCGGATTATTTATTAAATTTTTAAGATTTTCAAAATTCGAAAGTAAAAAAGGGCCATGATTGAGGGCGCCTCCACGTGGTATGGCCTGGATGTGTATGGATATTGTGTTTATCATGAAAAAAAATAAACAATTATACATACACAACAAAACGCCCTCACAATATAACTTCAACTTTCTTGTTTTTGGATCAATTTGAATAAAATTTGAAATATAAACCCATTATGAAGCCCTTTCAATTATTTGCTCAACACAAAAATTAATTTGTTAAAAATAAATGAGTTATGAGTGGATTTCACGTCTGAAAAAGTGGATTTCACTTGTCAAAATGTGGATTTCACTTCGATTTCTGATCTTTTTTTCAAAATAGGTCTACAACTTTCTTATTTTTGGATCAATTTGAATAATTTTTGAAATATAAACACATGATAAAGCCTTATCAATTATTTGTTCAACAAAAAAATTAATTTGTTAAAAATCAATGAGTTATGAGTGGATTTCACGTCTGAAAAAGTGGATTTCACTTGTCAAAATGTGGATTTCATTTCGATTTCCGAAAAATTGCTCTAACTTCTTCATTTATTGATATATTTCAATAAAATTTGAAATGTAAGCTCTTTATTAGGCACTTTCCAAAACGTATTCAAAAAATAAAAATTACTAATTGATAAACTGAGTTAGGAGTGGATTTCACTTCTCGAAAACTGGATTTCACCTCGATTTCCGATCTATTTTCGAAAAATTGCTCTAACTTCTTCATTTTTTGACCAATTTCAATAAAATTTGAAATATAAACCCTTTATGAGGCACTTTCTAATAATTATACAAAAACAGAAAATTATTTATTAAAATTAATGAGTTATGAGTGGATTTCACTTATCGGAATCTGGATTTCACCTCGATTTCCGATCTATTTTTGGAAAAAAATGAAAAATTGCTCTAACTTCTTCATTTTTTGACCAATTTCAATAAAATTTGAAATATAAACCCTTTATGAGGCACTTTCTAATAATTATACAAAAACAGAAAATTATTTATTAAAATCAATGAGTTATGAGTGGATTTCACCTATCGGAATCTGGATTTCACCTCGATTTCCGATCTATTTTTGGAAAAAAATGAAAAATTGCTCTAACTTCTTTATTTTTTGACCAATTTCAATAAAATTTGAAATATAAACCCTTCATGAGGCACTTTCTAATATGTATACAAAAAATTAAATTATTAATTAAAATAACTGAGTTCTGAGTGGATTTCACGTTTTGAGTGGATTTCACGTGAAATCCACTGGATTCCTGTATCACCCCGCACCCATGAAATACCAAAAAGTGAAACTACGCCTGACAATTATTGAACAGTTGTTTTTGTAGATAAGTATTAGTGGTATGGAAGTGACAATAAATAAATTGTATAAATTACATACGGGCAGATCATACAAAAATGATAACAATGTTATAAATTAACACGAACCCCAAAAAAAAACAACAACAACAACCTTACCGAAGACCGAGTTGTTCATGAGTTTGAAGAAGTTCTTCTCGTAAGCAGTCTTGGCTTGTTGTCGCATTTTGGTGTTGAACTCAACGTAGGGTTTCATGAAAGCCTCTTGTTGGAACTCTAATACTTTATGTATTTTTTCAATTTTAGACCGAGCTGGAGATACAGTTGCAGGTTGCGATAGTGAAGTACATAATTCTGTTTGTTTTCTAAAGTGGTGAGTAATTTTTCCACCTTTGCTCTGGGTTGAAGTTCCTCACTGTTGTGTAAATGTTTCAACACATGTTGAGCATAAGGAGATAATTTTTCATTGGGTGTGAATTTACGTTCCGGAGCTAATGGGTAGTCGTTATGACTGTCATGTAAATGTTTTGGATATTCTAGATCTACTTCTAGAATATACCCCTTAGATCCATCCTCTGGTATTTTTTCAGGTTCAAAAGTATCAATTTCTTCCTTCTGTAAAAACTTAAAGAATGTTACTAACTCGGAAACTCAATAGTAAATGAACTAGTTTGTCAAATGTTTTGGTGGGAAAATATTCCACCAAAATGTGAATTTGGCGGTAAAAAAGTTCGCCAAACATTTGAATTTTAAACATTTGAATTTCAAATACTATAGGGAATCCATTTCAATTTGTTAATTATCTTTGTTTTTCCCCTTTTGTTTTGTTTTGACTTTATTTCTTTGAGATTCTCATTTTTTTTCTTATTTTTTTTAGGTTTTTCAAAAAACTTGTTTAAACGTTTCACGACTAGTCTTTTCTGTAAATTTCCGTCATTTTGAATTGATTTTTTCTGTATCTTCCCGCCATTTTGAGTCAACCTTTTCTGTGAATTCTTACCATTTTGTTGTAATACCATGTTATTGTTTTTAGAAGGTTGACTGTTTTGTAAACTTCCATCACATTTAGAGAGTAAGTATTCACACTTTGATTTAGGAATTAACACTAATTCTTGAGCCATGATTCACTGGGTTTAATTAACGCTAAAAACTGTTTGAAATATTTTAACAGAATGGCTTTCCTCCTTTTTTGAGAGAGTCTTTTGGATATTACTTTACGTATGACATGTCTATATCGTTTCAAGTTCTTTTTATCCTTTTCTGGAATGACAAGATTTCCCCTGATAGCATTGTAAATCACCTCTATAAGTGCAGCCAATTGAGATTTTGTTAAGTTTTTTATCAACATTTTTTGTTGTTTTTCATTGGTGTTGATCATAAATTTTAAAAAATGTCTCTCCTTCTGTAGTTTATCTTCCATTTTTCTCCTTTTCAGGTAGAAATACAATGGGGGTTTGATGTGGAAAGATGTCTGTACGAAGTTTATATAACGGGTTAGAATGTGGACTTACATCCACCAGAAGGTAACTATATTTCTTGTTTGTGGCTTTTCTATAGGCATCCATAAAATAATGCGTTTCACCGGGAAACATTTGTTTGGCTAATGCTTGAATTTGTAATTTATCTCTCTGATTGTTAAACAACACAAAATAATGACTGTTTAGACTAATAGTTCGAAAATATTTTCCTCCTGTAAATAAATTTTGCACTACGAAAAAGACTGAAAAATTATGGTGATGACTATAAATGGTGAATAAGTTGACAATATCTACACTTTGTGAAGCTTTTTGTGCTAAATCATCAATCACTAATATTTTGAAGTCAGTTTCCATAGTCCACATGTCCATATCGTCTTTAGTTGGTAAACCTTCAAAAAATTCAATATTTTCCACATGTTCTTTCATATCATCAAATAAGGATTGATAGGTAGAATAACAATATATAATCTTTTTCGGAATCATGGTAAACATAGAGTTTGCATTTTTAAACAACTCAAATAGAAAGGTTGACTTTCCACTTCCACTTGTTCCTGCCACAATACAAGTGGCAGGGCATTCAAATTTAATTAATGCATCCAACATGATCTACACTTGTTGATAACAGAGAACACAATAAATAGAATACAAACAAAAACCATTTAAATACACTACTTTATTAGTGATCTACATGTTTGGTTTTTGAAACAACCATTTTGCGAACAATATGGAAACATATTTCTAACGAAGTTATATACAAGTAAATCATTACAGTCATAATCATTGAAAAAACTATGTACAATGTCATAAAAAGATACACCATTTGTTCGTTGTAGTAAGAAAAACAAACAATACATCCCACAAACATCACTGTAATTACTTTGTAGCTGTCTCGAATTTGTGATAACAGTTGAAAAATAAGAAGCATATTTCAGAAAATAAGTGTTAAAATAGTCAATTGGTTTCCCATAACTGTCAAAATATTCGATAGTGGTTGAATTTGGGAAGTAAAATGTACACCAATGTCTTCCTTCCATGAAATGATTGTCTGTATTGGCAATAAAACCACATGGAAATACCAAGTCGTTTGGTAGTTGATCAGCCGCAAACACCCCCAAAATTGTTTTTTGCAACATTGGATCACAGTCTATACAACACTGAAGCTGTGATGTATTCATTCTGTTATTATGTCTCTCTGAGCGTTAATTTGAAAAAATCCAGGAGAACTATTATACACAATACAGCTTGTTGCGGTAGATAAAGCCGTTCCAAATTGAACCTCTAATCGCACATTTCCTGTTTTTATTAGAGATAGAAATGCTTCATCAGAAAACTTTGGCTCTAATTGAAATGTAAAAATACAGGATGTGCGTGCAAAGTCTTCTCTGTTTATATCAAGTCCAGCATCTTTATTCCACATTCCATTTGTTAGAAACATATTTGCGTATACTCTCATAAAACTTTCTCCATTTAAATTATTAAAATTTGTTTTTAGTGGATTACCCCACACTGGAACCCCATCAGCATAAAGGCAAATACTCCTAATGTCACAGTTTAGGAAATGAAATGGATTTGATTTATAATCTCCCGAAATTGCTGCTGATCTGACAAAGGCTACGACAATTGTATTTGGTTTTTGTCCTTGAAATAAGTTATCCCACGTAAACACCGTACTACCTACAGCAATGGTTTGTAACCGACATTCAAGTCTATCAAATGGATACTTTGCTGTGTTGATCTTTAACATCTCAGAGTGAGCAACAATGAGAGCTGGATTGACTCTAACTTTTTTTACTAAAAGATAACTATCTGTAATGTTTACTTTATAGCTTGGGGATGTCTCGCCAGAACTTAGACAGAATGCTGGAGAACTACGATACAACTTCACATTAACATCCACTTGGTTTAACAGGTACCGTTTAATAGTAAATAAACTGTGATATATAGGCCCTTGCAACTCTAAAGTTTTTGATTTTGTTATATATTTTGCCCGTAAAAACAATCCATTGTTTGCTCCACTAGGATCACAGTCTTCTGGGTGATCATTGTCATCTTTTATGAATAGTTGAGAAGACAATTGAGAAAATGAAGCATCTTTTCCATTACATAGTAAAGTATTAAACATGGCTATATATGGATTGTAATTAGATGATATAACCGCCTTGTTTTGTAGAGTCACTTCTATAATTGAAAATAATGCCTGCAAGAACAAATTCACAGGTCCCACCTTCTCACCCGATTTTAAGTTAGATCCATCTGGATTAGTTACTTTTAGTTTCACACATAACTGTGTATCTTTCAGATCGAGATAGTCCATCGAATTCTGACCACTGATTTGAAACTCAATGGGAGTATCATCCGACACTTGGGATATTGGACGAATCTCTTGATAATGGACATCATTCACCGCAACTTGTGTAGGAGGTAAGTCAAATAGTAGTAATTCATTCGGAACACCTTCAGAAAATCCGTCTTGTGAAATAAGACATTTTATGAACCAAATATATCCCACGTTGTTATAGATTTCTTCGAATTATTTCTCGCTTTCTTATCAATTTTCCATTTATTGTCCACTTTTTTGCTTGCTTTTACACCTTTTCTTGATTTTTGATTGTTTTTTACAGGTTTATTTTCAGTTTGTTTATTTTTTCTTGTAGACTTCTGTCCTTTTTTCGGTTTAGTTTGTTTACTCCTGTTTCTGAACTGTTTTTTTCTCGCGCTGTTTACACGATGTGTTACTTCTGAAGGTTTGGATAATTTATGAACAAGGGTTGACATTTCTGAAGTATTTAAACCATCTCGTTTCAGCTCACTTTTCGCCTGGTTTACTGTCTGTTCCGATGGGGAAACTGTGCTGATTGTCATACCATTACTTCCCATCTTCGACTTGTGTGGAATGGCAAATCCCCTCCCAACTTGAGGTTTGTTATTTTTGAAATAGTCTATCCACATTTGTGGGTTCGGTACATACAACTTAGATTGATTCATATTTGGGGTAAAATGGATATCGCTTAAAATGAAGTGTGAGATGCACTGGTGAACTTACGAATGAAGCATACTCGTTTTCCACAGTTTTTATACTGAAATCAATCTCTTGGAATTCTGATCGGTTTAAGGGTAAATAAAAAGGAGATTCTAACACATAATTCCAACCATTTTCTTCGTTTTTCTCTATTCTTCTCAATAAGGGACGTTCACCTCCGTCAACAACGCTTTCTTTGCAAACGTTTGAGTAAATAAATAAGGTATTATCTACAGTTTTTCTTCTTGCTTTAGGATCAGTTTTTATACTTATTTCACACAAAGCAACCTTCCAGTAACCATTAAAAGATAGAGGTAATTTTAACTGCACTTTGAAGTTATAGGGTTTGTTCTCGGTGAAGATGTGATTACTTTCACTGTCTCTCACAAACACATATCGTTCCATTATTATTGTTCTTGAACTTGATCTGCATCAATCCAGCTATCAAATGATTTTGGAAATCCTTCCCATCGAACAAAATACTCTAATTTCCCTTTGACTTTTCTCTTTTTTAAAACTTTATCAACATACCAAAGACTGTCTGCATCTTTATCAACAGGAATTATTTCATTTTGATTCACATAACCTGATATTGGTTCTTTATTCAAGTCTATGATCTTATATAATGGAAAACCTTGTTTGAAAATCTTGCTCTTTATTTTAAAAACTTCTGTAGTATATTGTTGTTGATAAGCTCTTCTAAAGGGATGTTTCGTGTAACTTAATCTAACCAAATCACCAATTTTATATTTAAAGCGAGGAGGCGTTTTGGGGAATTTTTTAGGTTTTAGATACATTTTACTCCAAAGTTGTGTCTCGTTTTTCTTTGTAACATCACTTGGTGCTAATCCATCCAAACTCCGATGAGGGGAATTATTGTAACTATTTACAATATCTTGAAGGTGATCTATATATCTATAATTTCGCTGATATCTTAACATTCTAAATATCATACCACGAAGGGTACGAATGACTCGCTCTGCATAGTTTGCTTTAGCGGTGCTTTGTGTATTAAACAAGTAAACTCTCTTCTTTTGCATAAACGCTTTTAATTCACGATTGATAAATTCAGAACCTCGGTCCGTTCTTAACTTTTTAAAGTTATGAACACTAAGAATATCCTTGATTGCTAACAATACCGTGTTAGATTTTTTATTAACTAAGGGTCGAACGGATAGAAAACGTGAAAATATATCTATAACAATGAGTAGGTATTTAACTCCATCATTGTATTTAGCAATGTTATCAACTGCCATTAAATCCATATCACCCTGATCGTTCATACCCGCCACTTCAACACGTGGTCTTTTATATGTATGTCTCGCCTGACGTTGAATGGCATACGAATCTTGATTGTTGAGCCATTTCTGTATGAAATAAGTAGTAAATACTCTTGGATAGTTTTGGTTTAATATCCTGTGTAACTTTTTTGCACCCAAAAAGCTGCCTGCGTTTTTAGAATCGAAATAATATTGTGATAGGATATGTTCCTTCTGCGTTTTATCCATGATTAAACATGATCATCGTTGTTAGTAGTTTATATTATGGGACACATGGGTTGTTAATTAAACTAAAGCAAGGAAATGAAAACATGTATAGATATAAATACATTTATTTGAAACTAAACATGTATAAAATAAGTCAGCATATGATCATACAAGCATATACATACAATGACATACATGTACATAAAGTGAATTAAATATTTATTTGAAACATGCAAAAAAGGAAATTCGTGAAGTAATAAATATAACAAATCATTTTACGCCACACAATGCCAGAGTTCTTAATTTCTCATGAATTCTTTTTTTGAAGAAAAATGCAGTAAAACACATACAACATTGCATAATATGTCCATTTTGTTGTGTTGTAAATATTCTTTTGCTCAACGTGATGGACGAAACAGTCGATCTTCAATGCGATTGATTGTCAACACCATTCTTTTCATTTTTTCACACCACCGCTCGGTTTTCATTATCTGCAGATAGTCATTGCTCTCTAGCAAATGTTTGTGTAAATCAATCATTTCAGAGGAAATGTTTGAAATGCGCACAATTTCTTCCCAACTTTGTAGTATATTTTTTTCATTAACTGCGTTTAGCATGTCACTAAAGTAACGTTCTATTTTATACTCATCATCATCAGGGTCTGTATCCATGATACAATCGTGATCTTTTTGAGATGGGAGATCCATCTGGCAACCATAGCAAAGTTGTTTAGTCACCATACCCATAACCTCACACAGTGCCTTCGCATATACAAAGTCAAAGTATGAATTCATTAGCGCGACACTTGTAGAAACTGGAGTATAAATCTCTGTAGTGTCCATAACATTCGTTTTGGAGTCACAATGTTCATTTTCATAAATATCTTGAGATAGTTCACTGCAATCCATGTTAAGTTTTTCTGCTGCGATATGATCACACCAAATGTCGATGAAACACTGAATGTTTGTGCTGTGTTGTATGTCTTTTATAGTTACATATGGTAACGGAAAAATTTGAATTTTCAGATCATCCGGGGATATCGCCATATTGAAAACCCGCCAGAGGTTCGGTCCACGTCCATGGTGCTCGGGATGAGTCATTGGAGGACGAAGATCGGGTGTCCTTATGCTGCCATGAAATGTCGTTTTTATGATGTCCAATTATGTTCAAAAATAAACAACTTGGAGAATGTGTTTTATGTTCTAACAACGACTCGTCTCCTTTCTGCCACTGATGTAATCGCAAACCGCAAGAAAAACACTCTACTGTGTCATTTCTGCCAGTATAATAAAATCCTGCTGAAGATAATTGGAACTTATTTGGTTCTATTTGAGGTGGCCACATGTCGAACGTTTTAAGTCTGTCTTGAAAGAATAGCATGCTTGGAGAACTATATTCAAACTCTAATAGTTTTGAAGTTGTCATTTCGACTGTCCGTGTAAGAATGAAGCCAATAACTGAACACTTTCCTTCATATCACAGAGAGTTTCAAAAATATCAAATGGTAATTGAAAACTTTGGTGACCCTTTTTAAATATTATTTTAATGCGTCGCTGTCTCTCTTTTACAACTATGACAAATTTGTCACCAAGTGTGCATGTAATTTCCCTTCTTATTGGTGACCAAGAGACATTTTCAAAACCAAAACCTCTCAAATATGTCTGCAACTCGTTAGAAAAACGTATCTGAGCTTGAGCCATTTTTTGTATTTTTTAAACACTTTAGACAACTGTTAAAGCACAGACTTACAATATCCAATTTGTTCGGTTTGTTATATACCACTATTGACAATCAAAAAAAAAAATGTCTTGGACGTTGATTATTCTCGTACTATGGACTCGTCTTTAAGTCCTGTATATGCGGTTAAAAAGGGAATGAATTTACATCTATCCGGATATTCTTCAATCTCTTGATGGCTATTGTACTGATCAACTATGGTTTGAAAATTGTTAGTTTGTCTTAAAAGAGGTACCATTTTCTGATGACTCTCCTTAACCCACAAATATATACAACGAGCTTCACTATCGTTCCAGGGTAACATATTACCATTCTCATCCCAAAAGGAATCAAACATTCTCCTGTTTGAGTCATATGGTGTCAAATTATAACTCATATTAGCCGGTAAAACAATGGCTGCCAACTTCAATCGCAAAAAGATTAATACTGATAATCAATGGAGACCCAGTTAAACAATGACCCTTTGTCTTGGATTTTAAACAATGGTTAAACATAACCGCTAAAAGCGGAAAATCGCCAAATATGAACGCTAACGCGCGAAATCGATACCATTGTCTTCCCGCTCAATGTTGGTTGAGTTAAACTTTGAAAATTGTCCGCCAAAACATATACGTACGCATGCGTAGACAATGGAACCACCGACAGAACCACCGCACCACCAAACAAAATGGCCGCGAAAGTCAATTTCAAACTTGCGCATGCGCAAACAATGAAACCACCGACAAAACCACCAAACCACCAAACAAAATGGCCGCGAAATACCAATTATTATACTACTGATGTCGAACCCAAAACGCCACTCACCGCTTGAAACGCCGACGGATCTCGTGTCGGCGCGGCTTCACTAGTTACATATGGCGTAGAACGTCGGGGTATGGGTTTTGCTAGTAAAGTATGCCAGTTCGGGAATTCATTTATAATCGTTCGGTTATTTACAACGAGTTCGGCGGGATATTTTAGTTGCACTCTGTTGGCACGATTTGATTTGCATTCCTTAAACTTTGGCCATAATCTTTTCCTTGCATTTCGTATCTCTATTGGATAGTCCCTATCCACGGCGCATCTCGACCCAGCCAAATATCTTGCATTGCGCATGACCGCGTCGACTTCCGTTTGTGAACGGAACGTCACTATAAGCGGACGAGCTCTACGCTGACCGGGGCGCTGTGAGGAACCCAACCTTTCTGCATGTTCTATATAAAACTCGTCAGGGTCTAAGTTCATGTCATAGAGAAAATCACTGACTAGATCGTAAATTTCTTTCCTCTGATCATCGTCTAGCCCATAAATAATCACATTACAACGTTTCTCCCTTGCTTGTAGGTCTATGAGCTTATATGTTAAAGTTGTTATTTTATCGTCATGCTCCTCAATTTTATGTTTCACCTGCTCAAGGCTGGCCTCTACCTGTATCACAGAGCTTTGAGCTTTTTCCACTGTGTCGATTTTTGTAAATAGAACATTTAACTTACTGTCCGTGCTCATGGTTTGGAAAGAGTCCAGTTCGACACTACCTGTATCTGCACGTTTACGCTTCGGATCCCTCTTGCCGCCGACGACTCGCCATTGTTCTCCTGCTCTTTCTCCCGCGCTTGAAAATAAATCCTGGTTCTCCTGGTCTTGTGTCAAATCTGATAGTAATTCACTGAATTCCATTGCCTTAGATTCTATTTCACTTTCAATCCACTTGGTTTAGATCCACTTATTAAATTAATCAATCATTGAAAATCCATTTTTCACTACAGGTAAAATTTCCGATGTGTACTGTCCGCCATATTTAATCCCCCTAAATGATAGGAGTATGCTATAGATAGTATTGTGTATGGTCCTAATTAAGATTATTTAGAATTCATACAATCATTGATAAAACATATCGACCTCTACAAGAATAAACCTATTTTAACAGGGGAGATTTTTATACTGTTAAAGACCCTCAAATAGACAACATAACAACGCATAACAATTGCAGCAGACAGATTAGTATGATACTCGAAAGTATTTGGGCTCTGTGACTTAGTTTTTGACCCCAGATGACCCATATTCGAATTTCAACTTGAAATCAATTTAACAACCCCTCTGACAAATTTTCAGGATATTTGGACTGAAAAGGTAGCCTCTAGAGTGTTTACAATATTTTATATTCTTGGGTTATGTGACCTAGTGTTTCATCCCAGACGATCCATATTCAAACTAACTGTTGACGACCGACGGACGACAAACGACGGTCGACGGACATTCGCTAAATGGCTAGAAATAAATTTGTTCGTAATAAAACATGTGCCAACTTACGACATGAATTCAATGTAGCAAAGTCCTACTACATTAATTTGAAACGAAAAACATAAAATAAATTTAATTTGAAAGAAAAAGAATTTTTGGCAAACCTGAGTAAATCAAAACCCAAGGAATTTTTGAAAAAAAATCAAAGCCAATATAAGAAAGACAACCCAAATCTGAGAAATTAAATGCGTTGGATTTACATGATCTTTTCACAACACTATATAGTACTCAGATTATATTAACAAAACAGAATTAAGAGCAAACATTAGCGATGAGTATCTTGGTAAAGAAATAACATTGCCAGAGATCAAGGAAGCTGTATTTTCCCAAAACAATAACAAAACGTAACGGTTTAAATGGAATAGTCGCGGAAATTTATAAAACCATTATTACAAATATATCACCGTTCTATTGAAACTTTTCAATAGCATCGTTTCCAAATCCTTTGGGAAAGGTATACCAGTACCTGCTTTTAAAGGGGGCAATGTAGACGAGAATTATAGAGAAATAACTATCATTAATATTATTTCGAAAATTTATTCTCATATATTACTTAATAGACTAACGATGTGGAGCAGTATTAATAATAAAATTATTAAAAATCAACCTGGATTTCAAAAAGGAAAGTCTACGATTGATAGTGTGTATATTTTACATTCAATTAATTGTTGCAAAAACACTTTCTTCGAAGATGCAATTGTATTGTTATTTCATTGACTATGAGAAGTGTTTTGATAATATTACAAGATCTCATCTATTCTATAAGATAATAAGTTAATAACTGAAAATATAAGCACCCGTTTCGTAAAGGCTATCGAGGCGATGTATGGTACCGTCAAGGCATGTGTACGATATAAAACAAACCTATCTCACTTCTTTACATCAAATATCAGCGTAAAACAGGGAGACCCCAGTTCAAGTTTGATGTTTTTATTCTTCGTTAACGATATATTATCAAATATTTATCATAATATTATTATCGCTGCTAAATTATATCTGCTTTTGTTTGCCTATGACGCGGGTTAACCCAGTTTTTCTAAACATTTCTTCTCATAGACGGCACAATTATCCCAAACTAAAGATGAATATTCAAGCAAAGGGCGCATAAACGAGATGTATATTTGATTAAGCATTTTTCTACCAAGTTTATATCTTAACAACCTCAATGACCCAAGCGCTTAAGAGACTGGTTTAATAATTTGGCTTATATGTTCATGGCATGTTCCATTAGCTGTAAACCAAAGCCCTACGTGTTTATGGTTTTGAATAAAGTTAAACAAGTTGCCCTCGAACACGACATTTGGTAGAATCTGATTGCACAGCGTAAAAATCATAACTTCAGTGACAGTGTTTAGGAGATTGAACTGTACAAGCCATTGTTTTGCCATATTTGAAATCTTTATAAGATCGATATTTAATGTAGATTCAATATAGCTATATAGGTCTATATACAACGCATATAAAGAATAATTCTGATTTATCGCTTACATTCAAACATAGCGGCTCTGGTAGTAAATTTTCATAATCGCGAATTAATTTTGGACATATCTGTGCACTTCAATATACGGCAACACCAACATGAGCTGAATCGTCGTTTCGAAATATACTTTCAAAGCCTTCACCAATAGACACGTCATCGTCGCCTATAGCGTTTGTAAGATGTGATTCGGTAAAATACAAAATATCGTAGTCAGAGTAATTGTCTTGGATATATTGTATTTTATTGCGTACAATATTTTGATGCACGATTGAAAGACATCCATTAGTAATGTAAGATGGACCCGGGTTACTTTCAATATCACCACACAATAACAGTAGCTGTTGTTCTATTGGAAATTGTAAATTGTGTAGAAATTCAAAATGAATACAATTGGCAATGTAAGTACCGCTTTATGAGTTGATAAAAGGTTGAAAAAAACAACACTTTCATAGCATACAAATGCTTATATTTGAATAACCATGCATTAAGAACATGGAATGAAAGTATAGCACATACGAAAAAATCTAGAATAATGATCAGAAGTGTAAAATATATACGTGATTGCTTTTTAATAACAAGCGCCCTGTAGTGAAAGCCTATAGTCATTCCCCAAGCCATTATATCTTTCGTTTTTTCTTTACCCATTATGATCTCTATGGAAATGCATTTAAAACAAATTATAAGCGGTGACCATAGCGCGAAACGAAAACATGTCTGGGGTAGATTATCAATGGAAAAAAAGAAGTCAGAGGCGGTAATCACGTGGTACATTGTTTTGATACCAAGCACTAAAAAATGCTGCGCCCAGTGAGACGGTATATATTTTTGTTTATTTTCTCTCCATAATTAAACAATTAAATTTCCTAACATCAACCATGTTCCAGCGCCCAATTTTCCCTGTGATATGGTACCTTCATTTTGTCAGACAGTTCTGTAGTTTAGTTGAAATGCGTGTCACAAGTTTTCAATCGAGGCGAAATGTGCTGCGGAAATCTTTGACCCAAGCATTAACTGTCCATTTTTTCAAAATTTCGCACGTAATATACGCAACTTCGTTTACATAACTATTCATAAACATTGACCGTACATCTATCAATATGCCCCAAGTTATGTTTTTATAGCAACGTACACATTTTTTTCTGAGAACAGGACGTTTCGGCCATTACCAATAAGAAGCGAGGTAGATTTACAAAGCTCGATCAAGCGTTGCCCGTGCGAATCGATCACTTGATCCCTATTGACGAGTGGTCTAGCTAATCTCAACAATATTTGACATAAAGCTGTCATCATTATCAATGTATCTGTCAAAATATTTTATGTCGGATAAATCCGCTGTCTTTGAGTTCATATCACCTGAAATAAATATTTTGCCAAGAGATTTAATTCTTTCAATATCGGATTCAATAATCTCGGAAAAATCTATATCATTTTGGTTTAAAACAGTGGAACCTTGTGGTAAAATTTATGTATTACAGAAGTATGTATACATTATGATCAAACTTAAACAATGAACTGCATAATCAAACCTATATTATACCGCATTGCTGTTTCATCACAATATTTATTTTACTCCTTAAACAATCTTTATAGTAAATTGAAATACCACCGCTACATCGACCTTTTCTTGTATTTAATGATTTATTATCATATAAATGTCCACTTAAATATCCTTTAATGTTTAAATTATGTATTAAGAAAGTCTGGGTCTGCAAATTTTCGTGATTGTCCATTAATAGTTCTTGGCATGATCTTTAAATCCTGACATCCCTAGTTCTGGCCCTGTGCGTTGTCACGTGAAGGATCGCATACTTTCCCGTTGACGTACGCCGTCTTGAAGAGGTTGCCGTTTACGTAAAGTTTATCACCAGCAAGCCTTGCGGTTTTACCATTATTCCTCGGCTTTGATTATATCAAATAACGCTTTCCTGGCAATTCTGGTATATTGCGGTGTCTGGACCAAGACCCCCTGCCGTTGGCCTCTTTGAGTGTTTTTGACGTCTTCGTCGTACAATTTTGTCGTACCTTTTCTATGTCGGCGTAATAGTGAAACTTACCGACTATTGGTCGGGGTTTTGGTGCCTTATTCGAGCCTAAGCTATGTATTCGGTCAAATAACAAGAATTTTGTTTCATTGCCGAGTCTAGTGGTTATTCGATCCTTTACGAGAGTGTCAGAGTTTTCCTTGGGACCATGTTCTTGTATTCCGTAGAAAATCAAGTTATCCCTAATTGATCTTGATTTTAAGTCTAAGAGTTTGTCATTCATTTAATCTTTTCGATTTTTTAAGTCACCACATGTTTGTTGCAATTATTTATTTTCAATTTTTGCGCCGTTCACTTTTCTGTCACTCAGACCCATTACTGATAAAGCAACATGATGTTTTTACTTCCATAACCTTTTATCCAAATTGCATCATAAGTTATTTATAATATATTTTTTTTCTCTAAAACTTATCGGTTTTATCAGTCTTATTTTCGCCAAAAAAGAATTAGATCGCCCCAAAACTAGCTATATTTTGGTCAAAAAGGTTATTGCGAAAATAACTTTTTTTTCGCCAAAACTTACAGTATTTTCAGATTTTATCAAAGTCTTATTTTCGCCAAAATAACTTTGTTTTTGTCAGAAATGTTATTTTCGAAAAAATAGTTCTTATCAAAACGGTTTTATTCGCGAAAAACCAAAATAACTTTATTTTTGTTAAAATGTTCTTTTCGCCAAAACTAACCCTATTTTCAGATTTCTATAATAATCTTATTTTCGCGAAAATAACTTTATTATTATCAAGTTGTAAGTTTTTATTTATCAAGGCATATAATATGCATGTGATATAACAACACAATGAAACACATACAGTATTCATTTACATCAAATAAAACAGTGAACAAACATGTCAAACACACAAAAAAGAAACTTTAATTAACAACATCAGTGAAAAATATGAAGTAAAAAGACACAGTGGAATGGATTGTTATCATCAACAGATCTTTAGTTAATCAGAGTATGGAGAGTGAGTCATCTGAATTTCATATCAAAAATAACGTTTTTTTCGGATTTTAGTCAAAAATACTATTTTCGCGAAAATAACCATATTCGCGAAAGGGCTGTTTTCGCATTTTAGTCATACCGGACCCACGAGATGTCTGCAGCTGCAACAACAACTGAAACTTCTGCTGCAATTTTATAATAACATATATATTATCTCGCCGCAAGGCAAAGTAAGTACACTTAATACTGCCTTTTAAATGTTTGACTAGTGGTTTGCATTTTGCACAATCGTAGTATGACCAAATGTAAGCCGAAATCTATAACTTGTTTAGGTTGAGAAATACTTATTTCGGATCACAGACACAGTGTTTCGGATGTCCCTTTTTGGATATGGTCGAATTTTTAGATTATTAATTGCTGTTTTGCTTTTTACAGTTATCAATACCTGTTGTCTAACAAGTGTAGTTTCATTTAGAATGATATTGACTTTTTCGAGTCAAAAGTTATTTAAAAAAAAATCCGGGTCAACTCGGCCCAATTACACCTTATAGTCCTGTTCGGCCTAGTTGCACACCGGTACCCGGTATCGGTACAGTACCAAATAGTCGATTCAAGTACCGGTATATACTAGTACTGTTTTGTATATACTGTTTTGTAAAAAACATTTCCCATATCAATACTTCTCACATTAAAAATACAAATTCTATTCAAATCCCATCCTTAATGAACACATAATAACGATAAAAGTGAAAAAAATTACGTACTTACCTGAAATAAAAATTACGGGTGACATTTTACGGTTTAAACACCGTGAACTAATTAACCTAAGTTTAGTCTAAAATAATAGACGTGTTATACGGGATTCTTCCAATCCCTAACGTCTAAACGGGAATGTGCAAAAAACGGGGGTGTTTTAAAAATATTGAAATTGTTTTAAATGAAGTATTTTATGGTTGAAATTGATCATAAAGAGTTATATTCATATTTTAACATGTAAGTGAAATGTTATTTTGCACTAAACAAGCATTTAATGCATTAAAACAAGTTGTTTACCTTTCCAATAAAACGAAAGTTGACTGACACAGAAAACAATTATGGGAAGGGGAACAACTCGATACAATCGTAATACCTCGGCCTCCTCCGACAAAGCTTGGAGATAGACCTCGTTATACAATCGTAACAACTCGGCCATAGCCGAAATGTTCCGAGCGATTTAAAACTGTGCCCTGAAGCCTTGCAGGTGCCCTTCATGTATATATCATTATGTTTTGGCAGAATGAAATGAAAAAAAGCCGTCAAACTCATAATTATAAGTTGGATATTTATTTTTTGTGTACGGAACTAATATAAAATAACATTATCTGGTAATATTTCTTGTTTTTATGATATTTTATAGACTCTGTATGCTTTAACCCGGAATCCTGATCGGAACAACTACCCACTTATGATACTAAACAATTTGTACGTGAAGGATTTGCCATATCAAAAATCTAAAAAACATCCGCCAACGTACAATTATTTGGACTAACCTAAGTTTTGCTCTATTACATATATTTTCCGAGTGTTGTTCTTCCTGTCAATATAGATGAATCCATTGAAAACAAAATGTGTTTTATACACTATTTATACTGGTTAGCGACCTATTATTCGCCCATACCACTTTTTCGCCCACCCAGTTTAAACCAGTCAAAACGAAATATTTTACACAAATTAGTATGGCGTTTTATTGCGGCATATTTTTTGACAGATATCAGCTGTTTTCTGCGTTAAAATGTAAATAATGTGTGGAATTCGACCTAAATAAACATTGTTTACACTTCTAACCTTGTTAGTTGCACGCGGGGATGACGTCATCACGCGCGCGCTCACTTGCATGAGGCCCTGTAATGATTATTTAATTTTCCTTATACCTTGCACTATCAGACGACAATATTGATTTGTCATTATAAAGTATAAATTATTCAAATAACATGAATTGCTGTTTTTAAGTTCTATTTTCGAAAAGGCAAATGGTAAAACCTCAAAACGGTGAAGTAATCGCCAAATTTTTCTTCTAAGGGAAGCAACTCAAATTTCAATTAATCATTACATTGTTGTACCAACAAGCGTTGTCCCTCTTCGGAAGTCTATTAATATGCATACATTATGTAAGGTCATGTTTCAAGAAGGAATCCCAGTGGCTTCTTAAATTTTCTGCTAAAAGAAGAATTACCGAGTAGGTGTTGTATCATTTTACACATACATTAACAGTATGTAATAGTAAACATGTTATATATTTATTGATCAATTGTCGTTTTAAACGGTGGCTAGACTGGTCAAATAAAATAAAAATGTTTGAAGATATAGTTTAAAGAGAAATATATGAAAAACATCGTAAGAATAGCGAATTAATGGGGTGGGCGAATAATTGGTACAGTAGGGTGCTTATTTTAGCGAAATTATAGGGGTACTTTGCGCGTGGGAATATTCGGAATCCCTAGCTATTTTCAAAAACAAATTACACAGTTTTTGTGGGAAGAGCCAACCTATCTGAGGGTAAAGTTTTATCGTAATAGCTATCTTGTGT